>NC_143416.1:18171836-18499541 GCF_059467195.1 Physcomitrium patens
CTAGAAGCTTCTTAGTTGGTAGAAGTTGCTTGAGAAGCTTCCTAGTTGGTGGAAGTCGCTTGAGAAGCTTCCTAGTTGGTGGAAGTCGCTTGAGAAGCTTCCTAGTTGGTAGAAGTTACTTGAGAAGCTTCCTAAATAGGAATATATATTGGAATCGAGGCTGAAGAGTTCTTCAGTCTCGACAACACATCTCTTGGAGCTCTAGCTCACCTCTCTGGTGTTCTTCTTGTATTCATCTGATTAATCTAGTTCTTGCCAGTTCTTCTTGAACTTCTTGTTAGATCTCGAGCTTGTATTTCTGTGTCCGTGACACTTATTCTTCAAATAATTTAACTTAAAAGCAATATGATAGTATAATTATGTAGATTTTTTTTTTCTTTTTCCTCAAATACCATGAAAATATTGTTTCTTTGAGTTTCTATTAGGTCAATTTTAAGGAGTAGTTTTTAATTGAAAAAATACCACGTTTATAATTTCTAAAATTCATGATTTAAAATTTATAAAAATTTACAAATAAAAAGGTATATATTTTTAAAATTTTCAAAATCAAGGTATAAGGTAATATATTTAGACTTTTGATAAAAAGTTGGTTTGATCTTTTTTATGGTATTTTCTTTTATTAAATTACATCTAAAAGAAACTTTTATTTGCCAAGTAAAAGACTTTAGTATGACTTCTAAATTATGGCCTTTAGAATAGAGATTTAAGATATAGATATCTTTTAAGACTAAGATAATATAATAGATGTATTGACAATATTGTAGATAACCATATTTTAATCTTGATATAAATTGGCTTTCAAACATGTTATAATCATTGATTTTATGTGTTATTAAATTTAATAAAATAATATTGTGGCTACAAAAGTTACTTTTTATACAAATTAAAGCTATGATATTATAAAATAAATTACATTTCATGAGACGTTTCTATTGACTTTAATGTTAATTCAATGTAATTAGTGAACAATCTACTCATTTTATAATATATGTGTATACAAGTTGGAAGATACAATGCCTTGGTACACAATTTCTTTATCATAGTATCCTACATAAATAAAAATATCAAATTACAAAAATTTAAAATTTAAAATTTACTATTATAGTTTTTTAAAGATTTAGTCCATGCAAACCATTAGATTAATTTCAACATCATTATATTATATTATTAAAAAATCATTTTAATTTATTATGTAATACATAAATATATTATTATTTTATTTATCAATTAAATGCTTAAATTTTATATTTTTCTTAATTTATATCAAAAATAATGATTTTTTAATTGCTTGGTTTGTTAATTTAGACAAAAATAGACTATATTTTGTAATTAAAATTAAAAATTTTAGATATTCATGAATAAATTTTAATATTATATTTTTTGTTTAAATTTATTCTGAATAATTAATAATATCTAAATTTGATTTTTGTTTTTATTTTTTATTTTTTAAATAAATATTGTACAAATCAACTATTTTATGCTTGTTATACTATAAGTTAGATGTATGAGAAAATTATTGTTTTTATGTTTTTTTGTTTTGTTTTGTTTTTTTTTTTATGTATCATTATTGGAAAATAGTAGTAAAATAATGTAAATTATAATTAATTAATTTAGAAATTGTATTAGTGCACTCATGGACATCATATATTATTTTTAAAATAATATTTTTTAAGAAATAATACTTTTATTATATATATTATTATCTTATATATATAATTTAAAAGTAGTGCATTAAATCATATAGGAATTACAATATTTTAAAATTCTTTAACTTATTTCATACACAACAAGAAACTTATTGATGATGGAACTACTATCTATTTAATAATGAAAATAAGTACCATACAAAGAAAAAAAATTATAAATTTAATTTTTTAATTAAGAATAAATAGAAAAAAGAAAAATAAAAACATAATCTCCTAACTTAGAAAATGAAAAAATATCAGTCTTGGTATATGGTTCTTTGCTCAACATTTTATGACAAATTCTTGACGGTTGTTTAAAATAATAATCTATAACTTCAATACACTCATTGTCATGACAAGAAGGATTGGTGTCACATCCTTTTACAATTATTGCGTATATTTTGTTCCACTGTTAGCAATAGTATCAATCCAATTTTGGTTCTCAACATATTTTGATACTTCATTTAGACTATTAGGAAACAAATGGTGCTATTATTATTAAATTAAATTGTGAGAAAAACAACATTGTCTAGATTGCAATGTTAAGTTCAACCTTCACATACAAATTAACAAGTACAATTTTGGAAAACTGCCAACAAAACTCCAATCGTCAGAAGAGTAAAAACACTTCAAGGGATTTCAAAGTCACATAGCTTGCAAATCTAGAGTCTGTAAGAAGAGACCCAAGTCACCAAGAATAGCAATTGACATCAATGACCATCGTATTTGATGCAAAATGTCAAAGACCAGAAGAGTGAACGAATTGCTCTTATTCAGGAATTGGAAAAGATTCAGGGAATATGACGTCCAGTTGTACAGCATTGAAAATACATACAGAGCCATACGGTACCGTATGAGATGAGCCCCCAAAAAGATCCAGGAAGTCTATTCGGGGAACCGACAGAGGCAAGCAAGCAGGCAAGCAAGAGTGGGCTTTTCTGGAAACCTAGGGTTAGGGTTCCGGCTGGGCTTCCACGAGCTTCCTCAGGCTTCGACGCTCTTCGCAGCCGTCGATACAAAAGCCTCTTGACTTCCTTTCCTCAGCATTCTCGTTCTTCAGATCGTCGAGATACCGTGTGTGCGTTCGGGTAGTTCTCGGAGGATTGCGACTGTAGGGATTGTGTCTTCGCGAAGAGTGATTTACAGCGAGCGCAGTCCGCTATGGCCGGCAAGGGCGAGGGTCCTGCCATCGGTATTGATTTAGGTACCACGTACAGTTGCGTGGGAGTATGGCAGCATGACCGCGTTGAGATCATCGCTAACGATCAGGGGAACAGGACCACCCCCAGTTATGTCGCATTCACCGACACGGAGCGACTCATTGGGGACGCCGCTAAGAATCAGGTGGCAATGAACCCCACCAACACCGTGTTTGGTGAGTTTTTCTTTACTCAGGTTTATCACAATTTTCCTCTCCTCTTATGGACGTTCAATGATTGGTCTGTTGGCACTGCTAGGGAATATCTTATGCGGAGTGTCTAAACAGTTGGAACTACTAGCTTTGTGATGAATGTGTTGAGTATTTTTCAATTTATTTTTGACTGCTGGTCAAGTACTATAGTGCATGCTTTGCCACGTGTGTCTTGGCACTTGTGCGTTGGTGTTGAGTATTGCATGCGGCTTCTGTACTGAGATATCGTGTGTACGGGTTCCATCATGGGAACATTCGTCGTAAGCTCAGATGGATGTGACTGGAAATTGTTCTTTCCTTGCGTTTTTCTGTCTGTACGTGAATGTGTGGCATGTTTGAGCCAATCATCCTTTGATTTTTGTGTCCAGGATTTTCTCTGAATCAGTTGAAGTTCGCTCACTCTTATCAGCACTAAGTTTTGGTTGCCTGATCTTTTACATTCTTTGTGTTACAGATGCTAAAAGGCTGATTGGAAGGCGTTTTAGCGATGCATCTGTTCAAAGTGACATGAAGTTATGGCCATTCAAGATTACTCCTGGACCGGGAGAGAAGCCCATGATCAGTGTACAGTACAAGGGAGAAGAAAAAACTTTCGCTGCTGAGGAGGTTTCTTCTATGGTGCTCATCAAGATGAAAGAGATCGCCGAGGCTTACCTAGGATCCACTGTGAAAAATGCCGTGGTGACTGTGCCTGCTTACTTCAATGACTCGCAGAGACAAGCAACTAAGGATGCCGGAGTCATTGCCGGTTTGAACGTTCTTCGTATCATCAATGAGCCTACCGCTGCTGCAATTGCTTACGGATTGGATAAGAAGGCAACTTCTGTAGGAGAGAAGAATGTATTAATCTTCGATCTAGGAGGCGGTACTTTCGATGTGTCTATACTGACCATCGAGGAAGGTATCTTCGAGGTTAAGGCCACTGCCGGAGATACCCACTTGGGCGGGGAGGACTTTGACAACAGGATGGTGAACCACTTCGTTCAGGAGTTCAAGCGTAAGTACAAGAAGGATATCAGCAGCAACCCCCGTGCCCTGAGGAGGCTGAGGACCGCCGCCGAGAGGGCAAAGAGGACACTGTCATCGACTGCTCAAACCACCATCGAGATCGATTCTCTGTACGAGGGTGTAGACTTCTACTCCACCATCACCCGTGCTCGATTTGAGGAATTGAACATGGACATGTTCAGGAAGTGCATGGAGCCAGTGGAGAAGTCCTTGAGAGACGCTAAGATGGACAAGTCCTCCATCCATGATGTCGTGTTGGTAGGGGGATCCACCCGTATTCCTAAGGTGCAGCAGCTGCTTCAGGACTTCTTCAACGGCAAGGAGTTGTGCAAATCCATCAATCCCGACGAAGCCGTGGCTTACGGTGCCGCTGTCCAGGCAGCTATATTATCTGGAGAGGGTAACGAGAAGGTCCAGGACTTGCTATTGCTGGATGTCACTCCATTGTCCCTAGGACTTGAGACGGCCGGGGGTGTGATGACAGTATTGATCGCGAGGAACACGACAATTCCCACCAAGAAGGAGCAGGTATTTTCAACCTACTCAGACAACCAGCCCGGAGTGCTGATTCAGGTTTATGAGGGTGAGAGGGCTAGGACGAGGGACAACAATCTGCTCGGTAAGTTCGAGCTTTCCGGGATTCCCCCTGCCCCCCGTGGTGTGCCACAGATTACCGTGTGCTTCGATATAGATGCAAACGGTATCTTAAACGTGTCTGCCGAGGACAAGACGACGGGACAAAAGAACAAGATCACCATCACCAACGACAAGGGTCGTCTATCAAAGGACGAAATTGAGAAGATGGTTCAGGAGGCTGAAAAGTACAAGTCTGAAGATGAAGACCACAAGAAGAAGATTGAGGCAAAGAATGGGCTCGAGAACTACGCCTACAACATGAGGAATACTATCAAGGATGAGAAGATTGCATCCAACTTGGACGCAGCTGATAAGAAGAAGATTGAGGACGCAGTTGAGGCTGCTATCCAGTGGTTGGACCAAAACCAACTTGCGGAGAGCGATGAGTTCGAAGACAAGATGAAGGAATTGGAGGGTGTGTGCAACCCCATCATTGCCCGCATGTACCAGGGTGGCGCTGGAGGTGGTGAGGGTGCCGCCCCATCATATGGAGGAACCGACTCTCCACCATCTGGCGCGGGACCCAAGATCGAGGAGGTGGACTAAAATTTCTAGTTCACCATTCTGTATCAGCTGGTAGGCATAGATGAGAAAAGTGCTGTCTACAATCTGTACCTTTGCATCAAAGTCGACCCTGTCTCCAGTTGTTGCGGTTCGTCTAGATGCGTATATAAGATTCATTCTTCTTTGGTATATTCCCGGTCAAGTCTTATGATCCGAGCCTCATGCTAACAGTTATGCTTTTTCCTGCTTGAAATTTGTACACGTAAAGCTCGTGTCATAAGACTACTTGTTGACGCATCCATTAATAATCTGCACGCAGCATCAGAACCCCAATGGAATCATACCCTTGCTTTGCCCCTCGGAGAGTTTCACTTAAACATGTCAAGTGAATTGTTTATCTGAAGCTATCTCTACACTACATTGCGGGAGACAAATTAATGACTTATTTTTACGTAGTGCACACAGTGCATCAACAATATCCAATATTCCTCATCATTCTCAGCATGAGCGAAATGAGACGAGATCTGCTACACATTTCATGTAAACATCGAGACTCTGCGGAGTTCCACACCATTCGCAAAAGCGTAGACAATATTCTACAATATCTTGCAAAACAACTTTCACTTCGTACTTTTGAGAGAACCAAAATGTTCTATCAACGAGTATATTATTAACATATGTGGTCCTATAATCCAAATGTGTACATCTACGTATGCGTGTCCCTCATACTGATTATCAACATATATTAAAAACTGAAGTACATTCAATTAATAGAATTGATGTATCTCACCATCATATCAAAAAATAACCTATTCACCTACTTCGAAATAATGTAACACTCAGAATTTTCAATTGTATGCCTTTTAAGTTTTAATGTTTCGAAATGTTGAATTATTTTGAAATGCTTTCTCATACACTTACTAATTTATATTTTTACCTAAAATTACACAATAATTTGATCTTTATCCAGCCTTTAGAATTACATCATTATGTTCAGAAATCTCTTTGGATGGTAATGTTGTGCTATGAATATGCTATTAGAACTTGAACATACTATTATGAAAATAAAATTGGTAAAATTAATGTAATAGGAATGTCAATTTCAATTGTGTCTATAACTATGATGATATATATATATATATATATATATATGCACATGTATTAGTATTTTTTTTTTTATCAGTTTGTATATAGTAATAAGTTTCAAAATTTAGATTGATTTATCAAAATTGTAGAAGTACTAATAATAGATTTTAAAACTATTTTATAATAGTAAAAGTTGTATATAATTGAAATCATATAAAAAGTCGTTTTCTTATAATATTTGTAGAATATTTAATTAAAACGAAAATCAGATTATGATAAAAATGTGTTATAAGTTTTGTGTGTTATAATGCAATAGTAAAACCTGATGATAATGAATATGTTCAAAAGATGTCTATGTTTAATATACACATACTAATTAAAAATATCAAAATCTATTTTATATTATTCAAAGACTATTTTAAAAAAACAAAGCTTAGAAAATATAATATCAAAATCTATTTTATATTATTCAAAGACTATTTAAAAAGAAAACAAAGCTTAGAAAATATAATTTGATCATTCAATAAACTTATAGTTACTATAGTTTTAATTTTTAAATTTATACTAATGTGATAATAATGCAATATATATTTTTATTGATATTTTTTACAAATTAATGGATGATCAATTTTTAATATATACATAATTTTTAATAATTTTTAATAATTTTTAGTATTTATTTAATAATAATAATAATAATAATAATTTTCTTTCATACAAAAACAATCATCTATGGATAAAATTAGGTCTAAATGAAGTTGGATTAGGAATTGAATAAATTTAGGAATTGGATGAATTAGGATTTCAATGAATTTAATTAATACATGTATAGGTGTTGTGTAGGTTTTTTTAGTGATGAATGGAATTAATTAAAAAAGCTCAAAGAATCAATTAATAAGAACTTAAAAGAATAGCTACATATAATTAAAATATAAAATAATTAATTGTTGTGAATTAGAGTAAACTACCAACTAGTAGGGATTTATCTTAGTTTATGTACAAACTAACAAATCTTTCTTATAGATTTGCAACAAAATTCATATTTGTTTTTAATATGTAAATATTTTTAATTTTTATTTACTTATTTGTTTTCACAAAACCTAGAGTCTTTAAAAATAACACTAGTTTTGCAAAGTTTTCACAAAGACTTTATCCATTCAAATCTCCTCAAACCAATGTTCAAAGAAAGCCTATCAATTTTGCTCTCTAAACTTACTCTTTAATTAAACCAAAAACCCTATAATTGCAATGAGCGCTCAATTATCCCAGACATATATATTTACTCTAATAATTATCTATATGATTAGGTAGAAGTAGATAAAAATAGTTTAATTTTATAATATCTTCTAGAATAGCATCTTATAAGTTTTATAGATATGATTTTGACTTTATACATATTTATAGTTGACTTTTAGGTTAGAAACTTGGTCAATAAGTTAGCCAAGTATCACACATATAAATAGCTTGTGGAACAAGCTAACTATGTAGTGCACACATAGAAAACTTACCTTGTAAGTTAAGACATGTGGCTTGCAAAGTCAACTCATGTTGGAGATTCTATAGAACATTGCCATGTAACTCCTAGATAGATAGTATATATAGAAGCAAGAGTGAAGCTTTCTTCATTCTTATCAATTTCTTTTTTCCTCTAGTTTAGATTCAAGAGTCTTTAGTTTTCTTGTCTTTTGGCAATAGCCATTCTAGTTTGCTTTTAATATATATATTTCTTTATTTTTATTTTATCATACTTCTTTGATAAAAATCTCACTTGATTATTTACTTTTATTAGATTTTTTTCCTTGATAAATTGATAAGAGGATACTTTCAATATTAGAGCTTTTTCTTTTCTTGATTAAGAATAGATTACTTCTTTTTTTTGATAAGACATATGCATATTTGAAGTTGTAGAGTACTCGCTTTTAAATTGATATTGTTCTTAGTATATTCTATATTTTGAAGTTCTCTCTTCTATTTGTCTTGAATGATATTAGACATCTTCTCTTTTCTAAATATTATCATGGTAGAGCTTCTTAAAATAAAGAATATAATGATACAAATGCAAGAGTAATTGATGGAGTTAATGCTTACAGTGCATTAATTCAATTTACCACCACAAGGAAAAATAATATAGAGATGATTAGAGCTCCTTTAACATCTCTATCAAATCATGTTTCTTTTCCTAAAGTTAAACATCCTTCCAGTATTATAGAATTAAAGGTTACATTGTATGAGAAGCTTGATGGCATAAGATGCAAGTTTCAAGAATTTATCAATCAAATATAACTTGTGATTGAACTTCAACTCTAAAGCTATTAAACTCTAGGATTACAAGTTGGATTCATTGATACACTTCTTTCAAGTTTAATATTATCATGTTTTTTTATCTCATTTTGAACAATGAGATTTAATATTAGATAATTTAGATATTTTTTTGATAGAATTTCGATCCACGTATAGAAAACATAATGCAATTCATGTTGTAATGAATAAGATCGTTATTTTGTAATAAAACAATCAATTAATAATGTTATTTGCTTCATAATTTTGACAATTTGCAATTGATATTAAATAGAATGATGCTGCACTTGTTAGCCAATTTTTTTATAAATTACAATATGAGATAAAAAAACATTGAATTAAGGCATTGACTTTGTTGTAAATTGTGACAATCAATTTTTTAAATTTTGATCTAAGAGTTGTACAAGTACACATCAACGTTGTCGTATTATGTGTATTCTTGCTTGAGAATACCTTGGGCACTTAGCTAAGGAAGATAAGTAATAATGTAACAATAATTCTATCAAGTCTAATAGAACCATAAATAAACTTCAAGTAATTTCTAATAATCCAATCAAACTTAAACTATCCAAATAAATTTCAAATAAATTATAAAAAAAATTAAAAATATCAAAGAAAAATTAAAAATTAAAAATTTAATGTAATTCTAATTAAAATCCTAATTTAATCTTAATCAAATCTTAAGTCAATTCTAAGTGAAATCTTAATTGAACCTTAACCAAAATTCTAAATCAAATTCTAATGAAATCTTAATGAAATTCTAAACCCTAGAAAAATTCTAGATAAATTCTAAATCAAATCCTAAATAAATCTTAATCTTAATCAAATCTTAGACCAAATTTTAAATCAAATCCTAATCAAATTCTAGATCTTAAACAAACTCTTAATAAATCTTATAATAGATTGGAATCTCAACAATTAGTAATAAAACCATTGATATCAATTCAAAATTATCATAATTTTTGAATATTTTAAGTAAAAAGAAATAAAAAAATGATGAAATCAATTACACTTACTAATTGAAAGAAATAAAAAGTAATCCAATTAGGTATTGGACAACTTCCTACTCCAACCTAAATGCTCAACTTCCAGCACTAATATTTCCTTTATGAATTATTGAATTGCTTTTAAATTTCATCTAAATATTGAAAATCAAGTCTAATATTCATATAAAAATATTTCACTTCAATCCAATCAAAAAAATTCTAAAGATCTTAGAAATACTTACTAATCCTTAAATTCCAATTTTTGAGACTTCAAGCCACAATATTATCTCAAATTCCAAATTTATGTGTTGATTATCAAAGACTCAATAAATTCACCATCAATAATAGGTACCTACTACTTTTGATATCTAGATTTATTGATCAATTGAATCAAGTTAAGATCTATACAAAAATAGATCTACAAGGAACATATAATCTACTATGCATCAAATAAGAAAATGAATAGAAGATTATATTTTAAACTTGGTATGAATATTTTGAATACATTATAATATATTATCTTAGATATATATGTTTTGTGGAAATTATCGATTATTATTGGATCTTCATGAAGAGCTTCATTCAAATTGCAACTCTACTTATATGTTTGACTTATAAAGACAAAATTTAATGAAATCAAGAGGCAAAAGTAACATTTGAAGCTTTGAAGTCAACCTTTATTTTTACACCAATCTTATATTATGTCAAATTTTCATAGCCATTCTTTGTAGAAACAGATATAGTATCAAATTTTATTTTGAATGTTGTATTGTCACAAAAGGGAATAGATGATAAACTTCACCCAATAGCTTTTTATTGAAGAAATTTTTTAATAGCAAAGATGAACTATGAGATTCACAACAAAGAAATTTTTGGAATTGTGGATTTATTTCAATAATAGTGCTATTATGTATAAGATGCTTTTAATCCATCACTATTTATATGGACTACAAGGATCTTAAATATTTTATATCATCTTATGTTTTGAATTTTTGCCAAGTCCATTGGAACATGTCTTTGTCAATATTTGATTTCAAGATTACTTATCAATCCAAAAACAACAAAGTTTATTACACGCCTTTTCTAGATGTTTTTATTTTATATCAAATAAAAGAAATACATCTTTTGATAAAAAAAAAATAGTTCTCTTGAAGTTGGATAATTTTTATCTTTGAACAATAAAATAAATATTGATTATTGGTTCAACCTTTGTCAAATAAATTTGATCAAGTATATTTAAAAAAAAAAGAATATTTATATATTTCAAAAGGAGAAGAATATTTACATGTTTTTTAAGCATGTTATGATTTTCTATCCATTCAATACTTATATTACAATAAGACTTTTTAGCTTATATTTAGAGATTTTTAGTAGTTTTAAATGTAGAAGGGAGTGAAAGACTTTGTCTAATCATATGACATTTGTTCTATGTCAAAAACTCCTTGCTATGGATCTTATGAACTTCTTTGATCATTGAACATAACCAAATAACTATGATCTTTTATTTCTATGGATTTTTTCACAGTGGTATATGGCATGATTTTCTATTTAAGAATACATTAAGTACTTAGCTATAGAGAATTTGGTTTTAATGTATTGGATAAGTTTCAATAAGTGATTTTATTCTTATTATTTTAAGGCCAACAAGATACAATAGTATCAAAAGATATTCTATTATTATAATCTTTTTGTATTTAAGAAGATTTATACATAAGGCTTTGTAAATCATTTAAAAATACCCTAAAATCCTTTGATATACCAAATTATAATTAACTATTAGCCGATAAGTTTGATTTTCCAAAAGCTTAAAGAAAATCCATAATCCTCTTACAAATATCCATCTTTATGTCATAATTTTTTCATAGCTCTATATCTCTATGAATCATCAAATTAACTCACTTAGTATTTTAGGATAAAAATATGCATTTAAAATACTTTAAATCACAATATATAGTGAGTAGTATAGAAATCCTCAAAAAAATAGAAAATTAAAATATTAGTAGTGGAAATGGAGTCTTAATAAGTTTTCGAGGTAATTATCTTTGTTGGTTTAGTATTTTTATTCATTACTGAATATTAAGGATTATTATTAAGACCAATATTAGTCTTCTATCTATGTGTACTACTTATAAAAATTATAAATTTTAGTAATTAGAAGAAGCATGAAAAAGAATCTCATATCATTTTAATTATTGATATAAAAAATAGGATTTATAGTGAATTTAAATTAATTTTATTATTATAAAAAATTTACCATGGTAGAAAAATATAGCCATAGATGGATATTAGTATTATAAAAATATTATAAAAAAAATTTAAAATTTATTTAGAATTTATTTAGAATTTTTTAAGAATTTTTAGAGTAATTTTCAAGATCTTAGTAAAAATGAGTTTTACCATTTTGGGAGCCTCTATGAAAAAATAAAGCAAGATTTGAAGGCCACACAAGGTTCCTATGCTGATTGGGTGATTTTGAATACCATAATGAGGTGTCACGAATCTAGAATGTTGACTGAAAACAAGAAACTTAAGAAGAATTGGCAAGAACTAGATTAATCAGATGAGTACAAGAACAACACTAGAGAGATGAGTTAGAGCTCCAAGAGGTGTGTTGTCGAGACTGAGGATCCCCTTAGTCTCAGCTCCTATATATACTACGAGTTAGGAAGCTTCTCAAGCAGCTTCCACAAACTACAAAGCTTCTCAAGAATCTTCTAAAATCTTCTACAACTTTCTAGTATATGTTCTTGACATCACTCCCCTCCTTTTAGCTTTGAGGTCTCAGAGAAGCACTCCTATTACAAGTTAGTACCAACATAAGAAGTTGAAAATTTGTTGCATAGTGTCTACAATATATTCCAATTATTGTTCATGCGGCAAGTAGTTCATTGATCCTTGTAACCAACGATAGTGTCCTACACCTTTGATTTTGAACTAAGCATGAACTTTTGTGTCTTCATTGTGAAAATGCCCTACAAACACTCCTTCAAGAAGATCACCATAGGTAAGTTCTACCTCAAACACAATCACTAGCGACTTGTTACTAGGTATCCTCCATTATCTTCTTGGTACAGGCGGTTCTTCATCTCGAGGTCATCTTCGTGAGATACTCGGTTGAGAAGACATAACTGGTATGGTATCGATCTCTTGCCTATTCATATCACACCAAAAAATACAAGTACTAAACACGGAAGAATGGGCTCAGGTTACAGATTTATAGTTTCTAATTATATCTTTTAGAGATTCATTCTCCCCTTTCTTTGTAAGACCGAGGATTAAGAGGCTTCAAGGAGAAGGAACTTCATTGAAAAACTTTTATCGAAAGGGCTTAGGTTTCTGAAGATAGAATCGATGAAACTCTTGTACTTTTTGCGATGCATTGATAAGATTTTCTACTCGTTTTCATGTACGCTCATTGATATCATAGCTACTCCAATGCTCTAGGTATTTCAATTTCTCCCACTTACGCCGTGAATCTAGTACCTTTTCTACCTCGTATTCCTCATAGTTCTCAATTTTAATACTAGGTAGCAGACATTGTACTCTCCCAGGAAAAGACGACTCTCGATAAGGTGCCAATAAAAAAACATGAAAGATTGGGTGTACCTTCATAGCAGCTGGTAACCCCAAATGGTATGCCATTAGATTAATTTGCTTTTGGATGATAAATAGTTCCAATCTCTGGTAGTGCAACTTATTACATGGCCGCTTTGTTTTGATATTCCATTGAAGCAACCATACTTTATTTCCAATTTTGAAAGTATGTGCTTGATTCTAAAATTTATCTGCGGATGCCTTGTAAGCTTCTGGGGTGGTTTGCAATTGAAGTTTCAATGTAGTTTGAAGCTTCGATAGTTGTTTCACAAATCCTTCAGCTGCCGGATTGTTATTGGTTGATGGATTCAATAAATCAAGCTTTGGATGATATCTATAGTTAGAAAAGAATGATATTTATTGAGTCGACACATGAAGGGTGTTGTTATATACAAACTTGACTAAAAATAGATATACAATCCAATCATCTTGTTGATAATTGATGCTGCATCGTAAATACTACTCTAAGGTTTGATTCACCCGTTCCGTTTGGTCGTCAATTTGAGGATAAAAAACTAAAGAAAGCTTGATATCCACCTTTAATATCTCAAAGAGAGATCTCCAAACTTTGATACAAATTGGGTTCCTTCATCCGACATGATATCATCTGATTATCCATGATATCGATACATACTATCAAAAAAGAGCCTTGTTATGTCTTTGCTTGAGGATGTTTTCTTGCAATGGACAAAGTGTGCCATCTTTGTAAGTTGATCTACCACAACAAAGATGCTGTCAAATGAATTTAATGGTGGCAAGTCCATAATAAAGTCCATAGAAACTGAAGACCATGGTCGATGTAGAATAGGCAATGGCTAAAGAAGACTATAAAGACGATGCTGAGGATTCTTGGATCTTGAACAAATATTACAGGAGAGGAAAAAATCCTTGAAATCCTTCCACATTTGGGGCTACTAAAAATCTTGAGAAATAAGTTCCAAGGTCTTTTTGTATCCAAAATGTCTTGCAAATGGAAAGTCGTGTCGAGATTGGACAATTCAGAGTTGTGTTGGTCTCTTTGGAATATACAACCGCTCTTCAAAGTATAAAAGATCTCCTTCCACCTTGAAATTGTCTTTATTGACACGTTGCATGATATCAAGGGCTACATAACTTCCAATAGTTGCAGTATGTATCTAGTTGAGGAAGTCAACATCAATTGGCACTATAGCATAGCAAAGTCTAAATTATTCCAACTTCAACAATGTTATACATTGTTGATGAAACACTGCTTCTTCAACCTTTGGCGCTAGATACGATCTCCTTGATAATGTATTAGATAGTCCTTGTTGCTTCTCAGGCCGATAAGTAATAATAAAGTCAAACCTAAATAGCAACATATTCCATCAAGCTTGACAACGATTCACAATTCGAGCCAATATGAAGTACTCCAAATTCTTGTGATCTGTGTATATGGTCACCGAATGCGTAAGTCTTTTGAGAAAGTGACGCCACTCTTAGAAAAAATCCACTATTACAAGAAGTTATTTATCGAGGATCTCATAGTTGATCTCGGTAGCAGAAAACTTTTGAGTGTAGAATGCAATCAGATGAAGCTTGTCGCCTATACATATCAATGACAGTACAGCTCTTATAGCAAAATCTGAAGCATCGATGTCCAAATAGAAGGCCTTTGCAAAGTCTGGATGTACCAAGATTGGAGCCATAGTAAATACTGTCTTAAGAACTTGAAATGCTTTTTTCACTAGAGGTTCCCATTCAAGCTTGTCTTTATATGTCAACCGAATGAGTGAAGCAACAACTTGAGAATAATTCTTGATGAAGATCTGATAGAAGTTAGCAAAGCCAAGAAAGCATTGTATATCTCTAATCGTCTTTGAAACTTTCCATGCTTCCACCTTCTTAAGGTCCATCTTCAAATCTTCCATAGTTGCAATGAATCCTAAAAATTCCATCTTAATTTGGTTAAAAAAGCACTTCTCCAATTTGGCATAAAGTCCTTGCTCGTGGAATTTTTCAAGGACAAGACAAATGTATTTCTCATACTCTTCTCTGTTTTTGGAAAAAATCAAAATATCGTCTAGATAGATGACAACAAAATTATCAAGGTGCTTCCAAAAGATATCATTCATTATGTGTTGAAAGACCGCCGGAGCATTAGTAAGATTGAAAGGCATGATATTACATTCAAAATGGTCATACCTTGTATGGAAAGCTATCTTTCATTCGTCTCTTTCCTTGATTCATACGAAGTTATAAGCTCTCCTTAGATCAATCTTTGTAAAGATCTTTGCAGGTCCAAGTTGCTCTAGAAGACATGATATCAAGGATAATGGATAACAATTCTTCTTTGTCACCTTGTTGAGACCTTGATAATCCACTTACATCCGCACTAAGCCATCTTTCTTCTTCACAAATAAGATTGGTGCCCTAGTTGGTGACTTTGAATGGTAAATGAAGTTCTTGGCTAGATTCTCGTCAATGTACTTTGGCAACTCCGCTAACTCAGTCTGCAACAAATTATAGATTGGGCCAAAAAGTAGTTGATTTCCTTCCTGCAAGTCTATGGCACAATCGTATGGTCGATACTCTGATAGCATGTAGGCATTTTTTTTTTGAAACACGTCTTCGATATCTTTATATTACTCTGGTATACTTGCTATTGAAATATTTTCTTTGCTAGTTAGAGTCACATAAATGACAAACGGTATGCCTTCCTTGGATGATGTTACAAACGCTCTTGCTCAGATAAATAAGAATTTTTTGATTCGAGATCTTCTAACAGGCTTACTCTTGGAATGTTCTCTAAAAACTGTCATATTTCGTAACCTCTAATCTTTCGATGGATTATGCATTTCTAACCAAGAAACACCAAAAATAACAGGGTTTGATGGAATTCTAATAATATTGAAAATAATAAAATTGCTATGGTCTTTAAACGTTACCTCTATAGGTTTTGATTCATGGATGATACTACCAAACAATAAAGGTCGTCCATCTATTACTTCTATTTGAATGGGTTTAGGTTTATGTACTAGAAGAATTTTGTGATGCTTAGCAAATTCTTTGTTTAAAAAACAAATAGATGTTCTTCAACCTAATAACGTTAAGGTTTTTAGTTTCGTAAGGCCAAAAGATAAACGAATGATAAAGCAATGAGCAGGATCAGTGTAATGAGAGGAACCTGATTGTTGTTGAGGTATTGAATTGTTCAGCTGCACGGTCCCTATTGTGGCTGAGCATGCTCATTTTCTAGAACAAATGTGCTTGTGGTCTTGACAATGCGTCGATTTAGCTTCTTGGCATAATTTCTAGCTTTGTGGCCTTCTTTACCGCAATACAAACATAGTACTTCTTCCATAGGTTACTTTTTTTCTTCTAGAATTAGAGATTAGACATGTATCGCTATCCTATTGTAACATGGCTATATAGTGAAAATATAAATGAAACAGATTTTATTAATATTTAGTCATCTTGGATGTTAGAAATAGTGGCTAATTTCAGTGCCAATATTCAAGAACTAGTTAGTGTCTCCCCATTGCAAGCTATGCCATTGAACGTGATATCAGCAATATGCTCCATCGGCATCATCGAACCAAGTATCCTCCATACCAACGAGACAACCAGGATCATTTTTTAACCCTACATGGAATAAGCCTAGTAGATACATACTGGTGGAAACATCCAATATGCTTGATGGGGGTGCAAAAAGACCACTTTGTTGTTTCTGTTGTAGACGGATTGATTATTATGCTAGTGAATATCTCAATCCTAGAGCAAATGACGATTACGCGCTGTCGTATTACGTGCTTTCCTGCTCGAGAACGCGCCGGGCGTCTGGCTGTAGAAGGTAGTATGGAGATTCGCCGATAGTCAAGCAGTCTATCAATTTTTGACTGCTGGAATATAAACGACTGCAACAATGTACCGTAAATCTATACGGATGCTCTTCGTCTGCTTGTCGAAGTCTTTTTTTTTTGCCCCAGCCGATAGGTCTCTAGACGTTACAGAGAACCCCGAACAACCCAAACTGTTAATCTTCAATACCCCTTTGTGCTTACGATCTTGTATCCACTAACTGTCCTGTTAGATTAATCCAATAAATTTCATTCACTCCGCATACTCAATCCTATAGACACCCCTTTAATCCTTCAATCACAGACGTAACTCGATTTTACAAAATAGTCAAGAGTATTCAAACCCACTTCATTTAAAAATCCCGATTCACCATTACAACACTGACTTCAGCAGCGATTGCCTCAGTCTTTCCAAAACTCTATGAAGAAGAAAAATCCAAATTCTATGTCTTTCCTTCCCCGACCCGAAGCATGAAGCTCCTCTCTCTAATTCCCTTGATCTTCAAAAAAAACCTCCCATGAAAAAAAACCCGAATTGGTAACCTTGCAAAAGCTTGAAAAACTAGCTCCCCCCCGATTCCCCCAAAAAAAACCTCTCCCATCAAAACTATATCCCACCTAACCTTATCCTCTGAATTTCTTCAATCTTCCGTCTTAGATCCGGAATTGGCTCCCACCTCAAGCTTGGATCCGAAATTGGCTCTCGCCGTCAAGCTTTCTCCTCCGTTTTTGCCTTTAAGAAATCCATTTACCGAAAACAACGTTCCCTGAAACGGCACAGAGAACAGGACAGCCTGAAACAGAATCGAACCCCGTAATCGGGACCACATTGAGTCGCCCGACCAATTCAGGTCCTATATTGGGAAAGATGCCCGTAGTAACCTGGATGTTCCCGTAATTGGATCAAATTAGTCTTCGCGTCAGATTGGCTAAGACCCGTAGTAAGACCTGGATTTTCCGTAATTAGACTGCATTGAGTCGCCCGACCAATTCAGGTTTCATATTGGATAAGAGGACCCGGATTGGATTATTGAAATTGGATCCAATTGGCTCCTCGAATCCCTCGTGTGAATTGGTCCTTCTCTTCTTGCTGACTCCCGTTATTGGAATCGAACGGAGCATTATAGTATGCCTCGGCTGACTGTAACGGAGTGACTGAACCTGACCACTCAGTATTTGTACTGGAGTTGGTTGATGCTCCCAATATTCGAGGTAACTGAATATTAATAAAATTCCCCTTTCTTTTTATTTTCACTGTATACTCGTGTTACAACACGACATCCACCCCCTCTGAACCTGTGCATCCTCCGGTATGCACCAATTTACCCAATTGCTGTTTGATTTAGAATATATCCCCTACGTCTTTGTCCAGTTCGTCTTCGTCACCTTCATTATCCATATCACTTTCATCTTCTTGTTGCGGAATCTCTGTATCTTCATTAAGGTCTTCCATATTCATCTCTGTGTGTCTTCGTTTAAATATTTTTACTCGCTTCCCTGCAATTGGTATTTTCAATTTTGTACCATCTAACTCCCGTAATGAGTAAGTCGCATTATCATGAACAGTTGTTACAACATATGGTCCAAACCAACGTTTTGAAAATTTCTGCAAAGTACTATGTTGATTATCCAGACTATTGTCATAAACAAGTATCCAGTCACCTTCCTCGATTGCTTTTGGTCTCAATCGATGTTGCTTATCGAATTGCGCCTTGTTTTGTAACCTTGCTCTTTTTAACCTTTCCAATGCTATCTGGACATCTTCCGTTCTTTGCTCCAATTGTCGAATCCTAATAGCCAGAAGTTCTACTCTTGTCAATCCATCTTCCCATGGTAGCATACTCCAAGTAAGTACCTTTTCTTCAATCGGCATAATTGGTTTTTGACCTGTCATAAGTTCTACTGGCATATATCCTGTCACCGAACTATGTGTTGTTCGATCAGCCCATAATACGAATGACAAAAGCCGTGGCCACTCTTTAACTTTCCCATTACAAGCTATAACCAATGCTTTCACAATCGGCGGGTGACCGCGTTCGCTTTTCGCAATCCCTTCCGGATTATAAGCAGTAGTCAGTGATAGTTTAACTCCACATTTTTCAAAGAACTTACGAGCTTCTTGTGCATTTAATTCTCCACGATCTGCAGTGATTTTTCCTACGCACCCGTAACGGCAAATGACATCTTCAAGCAAAAACCTACAAATCCCCTCTGTAGATTTTGTCCTCAATGCTCTTCCTTCTACTTGATTTGATAAATCTTCACGAGCTAAAACCAAATATCTCATCTGCCATAACCCAACCGGCATAATAACCAAATCAACAACCCATTTAAAATGAATAGCCAGAGGATACGTAGGATGAAGACCATCTCGATGTCGGATATTAGAATACGATTGACAGATTTCACATGACTCTACAAATGAGAGCACATCTCGATACATATTTTTCCACCAACATCGTTCCTTGAGTTTAGCAAAAGTAGCCCAGATTCCTCTATGCCCTGCCCATAAACTATCATGAAACTCCTTTAATAATTTTAGTTTTTCTTCCTTTTTGCCTATCACTCGTTGTGGCATCCCAATTCCTTTCTTCGGTCTCTTCCATAAGAATCCATCTCGAAGTAAAAATCCATATGCTTTTTTTCTTATTTGTTTGAATTTTTCTGTAGACCAATTCTCCTGCTTAGACAAGGTATTCAAATAATGACCAATATCCAATAATTCTCCTTCATAAGATTCTTCAAGAAATAGCTTGTCTTCTCTGTTGAGATTTGATATTGAATAGAATTTCAATCCGACATCATCAATGTCTTCAACCATTTCGTCCTCCCTCTCGTATCTTGCTCGAGATAGCATGTCTGCTACTAAATTGTCCTTTCCAGTGATATGCTTAAATTCTGGATTTAGTGACTTAATATAAGCAATCCATCTCAACATTGCAATATCTGGCATTGAACAGTTAATAATCATTCCAAGCAATGGCAAGCAATCTGTTTCAATTACTACTACTGCCCCAATCAAATAGTCCTTTTCAGCTTTCATAGCCGAAATGACTCCCCAAAGTTCTCTTTTGACTTGCGAATATGCACGCTGACGAATACTTAAAACTTTAGCCCCAAATCGAACTGCAAATCTATTCCCATTCGAATCATCTTGACCCACAGCCCATCCAACGGTAATTGGACTAGCGTCTACAGTAAGAATCACTGGTCTATTGCACTTATAATCAACCTTCCTCAATATTAGAGGTGACATCAATAATTTCTTCAATCTTTGCATTGCCTGAATATGCCTTTCTTTCCATTCAAATCGGTAGCCCTTGCATAACAGTTCATATAATGGATCCGCTATGTGAGCAAAATGAGGGATCCAGATTCGATAAAATACACATGCACCCAAAAACCTGCGAACCTCTGTTAAAGAACCACAATCCTCTTTCATCCTTTCAATTGCATCAACTTTAGTCGGATCTAGTTTTCTTCCGTAAGATCCGCATAAATGTCCAATAATTACAACCTCTCGGACTCCAAATACGGACTTCATATCCGATAATGTAAGATGAACTTCTCCAAGCCGAGTTAAAATCTTTTCACAATCTTGTATATGATCAACAACATATCTGCGACACCCCCTCGTATCTAAAGTTTCATCCTTGTCTCCTTCTCTGCACCCTTTTATAGGAACATCATCCAGAAAAGGCATAGTCTTTTCCGGAATAAAATCTCTCAATACCTTATTCATCCCATTCATCATATGCGCAACTGAGTTGGTCGCGCCTTGAGGGAGAGTGCACATTCTAACCAATCCAAGCGGTGTTCTCATCGTTGTCATATCTCTACTTCCTTCGGCAAGTTGAAATTGATCATAACCTGAATACAAATCACCCATTGAATAGATCGTCCTTCCAGCAAACGCCTCAGCAAATTCATCCACAATAGGTCCAATTCCTGCATTCCTGACAGTTACAGCATTCACCGGCTGCATATCTTGAATAAACCGCAGTGACCCATTCTTCTTAGGTATCGTAAACCATCGACTAGAATACGGCGCAAATGAAGGTTCTAATATTTTCATCTTTATCTTTTCTTTCAATAGTTCCACCAATTTAGGTAAATGTGCCCTTGGTACTGGAATCGGTCTTAGATTCCAAGGTACATGCGGTACAATGAAGATAACCATAGGTGTTATAATATTTGGATCCACACACCTAATTTCATGAGATTCGAAGGCAAACGATCTACCTTGTTTAACCAACATCTTTTTGAAGCAAGTAATTTCCTCCGGCAATAAAGAACCATCAGAACCAATCTTCAATTCTTCAAAAGTCTCTTCAGTAAATTGATGTCCAATACTCATTGGATCTCTTAAACTTGCTTCTTTTGATGCTTCTCCCATTTGTTCTTTAGAATCCTCTGGTAATGGTCCGGCAACAGGCTTACCTTCTTATCTGCCGTTTTATATCTCGTCTCTACTGTGACTTCTGGTGCTTGAAAAGATTCAAGCATGGTATAAATCTCTCTCGAATGAATCTCAACAATCTTATCATTATCTCCTAACCCAATAGATGTAATCAATTCCAATGAATCTTCCAGTCCATTTTCTTCATAAACACCCAAAATCCTCTCATCATCTTGCAATGTACCTATCTTGCGTAACTGTCCTTCAATATCATATAATCTTTTTCTTTCTTTTCTTTTAAAATCATCAACTTTCTTATACATAATATTTCCATTCTCCAATATACCAATAAAACTCGCATCAAAGGCACCTTCATCTCGCGAGAGTACCTCCTCTTTTGTACCTCCATAATCTCGCTTTACAGTGGTACCTCTCCAAAATCCTTAAATCCTTCAACAATCTTTGGCAATGGTTTCTCCCTCAACCTATCTCGATTCCGTTCATGGTTAGGAGGTACTGTTAGAAATTGTACAGCTTTCCTCCCATCTTCGCTCCGTACCCTTGCATAAGCAGAACCATCGTCAAGTACCTTTGTTTCCATCCGTGTTGCCATGATATAAGGTTGTCCTAAAATCAACGGATAAGACGTTGTATCTTGAACGAAGAAATGTTGCTCTGTCGCAACATCCCCAATCCGAATTTTGACATCTGGACAAGCTCCATATAATTCGCCTCGTGTGTTATTAGCTGCTCGTATTGCCCATCCATGTTCCATATCAATTGGCCATTTTTGCTTCTTATAAAGATCTTTAGACATGAGATTTATTTCAGAACCATGGTCCACCAAAGCAACTATTGGTTCTTCTATATCTCCTACCTTCACCAATACCTCAGTAGTTGCCCTTGCCCAATGCTTTCGAGTATGATGGCTCAAAGTTTCCATTTCCTTGTCACTAGAATCTTCGAAACGTACTCGCTGATTATACCCATTCTTTTCATTTGTTGGTTGCTCGTAACCAATATCAACCTCTTCTTCATCTCTACATATTCTTGCATCAATAGCATGACTCATTCCAGTTTCGCTCATTAATTGCCTCTTTCGCTTAATGCTGTCAATGATAACATCATGAAACTCCTTCTTTGCAATTTCCAAGACTTCTTTCAATGTGAATTCCACCTTAGCGTTTAATATACGTTCTTCCAACACCCCTTTCAAATTTGTTGCCGCTTCAATGTCAGAAAGTAGCTTATAAGCAATTGATTTGCCCTTATCTTTTGTCTCCGTAGTTTTTTCTCCCAATGATGCTGAGGTATCCTTTACAGGCAATTCTTGTGAAGCTGCCTCCCGAGCCTTGTCTCCTCGAGTTTGCCTCTTAAAAGAATTTCCTTCTCTAGTATCATCAAAATTTCCTCGTCTTTTTTCTTCCATCAAGGCTTCATGTTGGCTCTTAGCAATATATGCATGAACTGAAAGAGACTCAACAGGATCCTCCCAACCTGTTCTTCCTCGTATTGTAGCTGCAGTTCTCAATAATGCTTCTCGAGGTAATTTCCCTTCTTGCATTGTAGAAACGGCAGAAGCCCAAAACTCACTAGTTTCCGTACTTCCACCAATTTCATCATCTACTCTAGCACCATAACTTGCACTTTCTCGTACTACTGTTTCATGCCCTTTTAAGTAATCTTGAACCAATGCTCTCATTCCTCCCTTGCCAAAATTGGTTTGAAGAAGATCCTCCCTATCTTTCAATGCTATCTTCCCATCTTTCCAGCAAATAATTCCCTGTCGTATCATATTATTAAATTCATTGCAATCTTTTCTAGTGTGTGAAGCATCATCACACCAAATGCATCTTTGTACATATCCTTGTTTTGAAACATTCTTCGAATTGTTTATAGAAGTATTCTCTTCAAGTCTTGTCAATTTGATTTGAAGATCTCGCATTCCTCGTATAATTTCTTCCATACCCATATCTGCTTTCTTTGACAAGGATGTCGAAGGTTGAACTGTAGGCATTGTCGGTGGTGTTGTACGTACTGGAGCTTTGGCTGCTTGTACTGTTTTCGGAATATTGCTCCTATCCTTCCTCCTTTCTTTTTTTGTAAGCAACCCCACTGCATCTTCAACGTTCTTCCACTTCGTTGTCAATCCTTCATCTTCTTCTTTGTCTTCAAGAAGGGGTTCTAATTTCTCTTGCAATTCTCCATCAGCAGCTTGAAGAAATAGATCAACTTTGTTCGACTCCAATGTCAATTTTTCTACCTTCGATAATTGAGAGTACTGCCTCTCAAATTCCCTTAATAGCTCTGTTGCTTGCAAATTCTTATTGGGCCGTTCAATCCATCCCAGAAATAGCTTCTTAGTACCGCGATCAGCATCTTCCAAGAAATATTCGTCTTTCAATGCATGTGAAAAATCCTCCCATGAATTCCCACAACGATCCGTAATCGATGTAATGTGGTCCCTTATCTCCGGTATCGTGGCAAGTCCAAATAGTGCAACCATTTTCTTCTCAGAAACCCGATTTAATTCCATTTCATGAACATAACATCTTAAATACTTTGAAATATTCCTCCCATCAAATTGATCAATTTTATTGACCACTGCTTGCAATGCTTTGGTTGCCAAAGCTTCCTTTTGATCATTGCTTTGCTGTTGCTGCATTGACAATGAGAAGGCTTGAAACAAACTAGCAATAGACGGATCCATGTGCATACCTTGTCCTTTAGAAGACTCCCCACCAGAAACTTCTTCCAAAAATCCTTCAAAATTTTTATTTTCGTTTTCCATAAAAATAAAGATAAAATCAACCGAAATCCAATACCTTCTACCTCAAGCTTTCACGTCGGGTTCACCACTTATGTCGTGTTACGTGCTTTCCTGCTCGAGAACGCGTCGGGCGTCTGGCTGTAGAAGGTAGTATGAAGATTCGCCGATAGTCAAGCAGTCTATCAATTTTTGACTGCTGGAATATAAACGACTGCAACAATGTACCGTAAATCTATACGGATGCTCTTCGTCTGCTTGTCGAAGTCTTTTTTTTTTTGTCCCAGCCGATAGGTCTCTAGACGTTACAGAGAATCTCGAACAACCCAAACTGTTAATCTTCAATACCTCTTTGTACTTACGATCTTGTATCCACTGACGGTCCTATTAGATTAATCCAATAAATTTCATTCACTCCGCATACTCAATCCTATAGACTCCCTTTTAATCCTTCAATCACAGACGTAACTCGATTTTACAAAATAGTCAAGAGTATTCAAACCCACTTCATTTAAAAATCCCGATTTACCATTACAACACTGACTTCAGCAGCGATTGCCTCAGTCTTCCCCAAAACTCTACGAAGAAGAAAAATCCAAATCCTATGTCTTTCCTTCCCCGACCCGAAGCATGAAGCTCCTCTCTCTAATTCCCTTGATCTTCAAAAACCTCCAATGAAGACCGAACTGGTAACCTTGCAAAAGCTTAAAAAACTCGCTTCCCCCCCCCGATTTCCCCTTAAAAAAAAAAACCCCCACCACTCCAAAACTATATACCCACTAACCTTATCCTCTGAATTTCTTCAATCTTCCGTCTTAGATCCGGAATTGACTCCCACCTCAAGCTTGGATCCGAAATTGGCTCTCACCTCAACTTGGATTCGAAATTGGCTCTCGCCGCCAAGCTTTCTCCTCCGTTTTTGCCTTTAAGAAATCCATTTACCGAAAACAACGTTCCCTGAGACGGCACAGAGAACAGGACAGCCTGAAACAGAATCGAACCCCGTAATCGGGACCACATTGAGTCGCCCGACCAATTCAGGTCCTATATTGGAAAAGATGCTCGTAGTAACCTAGATGTTCCCGTAATTGGGTCCAATTGGTCCTCGCGTCAGATTGGCTAAGACCCGTAGTAAGACCTGGATTTCCCGTAACTAGACTGCATTGGGTTGCCCCACCAATACAGGTCTCATATTGGGTAAGAGGACCTGGATTGGATTATCGAAATTGGATCCAATTGGCACCTCAAACCCGTCGTGTGAATTGGTCCTTCTCTTCCTGCTGACTCCCGTTATTGGAATCGAACGGGGCATTCCAGTATGCCCCGACTGACTATAACGGAGTCACTGAACCTGACCACTCAGTATTTGTGTTGGAGTTGGTCGATGCTCCCAATATTCGAGGTAACTGAATATTAATAAAATTCCCCTTTCTTTTTATTTTCACTGTATACTCGTGTTACAACACGACAACGTATCCTCTGGCTATTGATTTTAAATGGGTTGTTGATTTGGTTATTATGCCGGTTGAGTTATGGCAGATGAGATATTTGGTTTTAGCTCGTGAAGATTTATCAAATCAAGTAGAAGGAAGAGCATTGAGGACAAAATCTACGGAGGGGATTTGTAGGTTTTTGCTTGAAGATGTCATTTGCCGTTACGGGTGCGTAGGAAAAATCACTGCAGATCGTGGAGAATTAAATGCACAAGAAGCTCGTAAGTTCTTTGAAAAATGTGGAGTTAAACTATCACTGACTACTGCTTATAATCCGGAAGGGATTGCGAAAAGCGAACGCGGTCACCCGCCGATTGTGAAAGCATTGGTTATAGCTTGTAATGGGAAAGTTAAAGAGTGGCCACGGCTTTTGTCATTCGTATTATGGGCTGATCGAACAACACATAGTTCGGTGACAGGATATATGCCAGTAGAACTTATGACAGGTCAAAAACCAATTATGCCGATTGAAGAAAAGGTACTTACTTGGAGTATGCTACCATGGGAAGATGGATTGACAAGAGTAGAACTTCTGGCTATTAGGATTCGACAATTGGAGCAAAGAACGGAAGATGTCCAGATAGCATTGGAAAGGTTAAAAAGAGCAAGGTTACAAAACAAGGCGCAATTCGATAAGCAACATCGATTGAGACCAAAAGCAATCGAGGAAGGTGACTGGATACTTGTTTATGACAATAGTCTGGATAATCAACATAGTACTTTGCGGAAATTTTCAAAACGTTGGTTTGGACCATATGTTGTAACAACTGTTCATGATAATGCGACTTACTCATTACGGGAGTTAGATGGTAAAAAATTGAAAATACCAATTGCAGGGAAGAGAGTAAAAATATTTAAACGAAGACACGCAGAGATGGATATGGAAGACCTTAATGAAGATACAGAGATTCCGCAGCAAGAAGATGAAAGTGAAATGGATAATGAAGGTGAAGAAGACGAACTGGACAAAGACGTAGGTGATATATTCTGAATCAAACAGCAATTGGGTAAATTGGTGCATACCGGAGGATGCACATATTCAGAGGGGGTGGATGTCGTGTTGTAACACGAGTATACAGTGAAAATAAAAAGAAAGGGGAATTTTATTAATATTCAGTTACCTCGAATATTGGGAGCATCGACCAACTCCAATACAAATACTGAGTGGTCAGGTTCAGTGACTCCGTTACAGTCAGCTAGGGCATACTGGAATGCCCCATTCGATTCCAATAACGGGAGTCAGCAAGAAGAGAAGGACCAATTCATACGACGGGTTTGAGGAGCCAATTGGATCCAATTTCGATAATCCAATCCGGGTCCTCTTATCCAATATGAGACCTGTATTGGTGGGGCAACCCAATGCAGTCTAGTTACGGGAAATCCAGGTCTTACTACGGATCTTAGCCAATCTGACGCGAGGACCAATTGGACCCAATTACGAGAACATCCAGGTTACTACGGGCATCTTTCCCAATATAGGACCTGAATTGGTCGGGCGACTCAATGTGGTCTCGATTACGGGGTTCGATTCTGTTTCAGGCTGTCCTGTTCTCTGTGCCCTCTCAAGGAACGTTGTTTTCGGTAAATGGATTTCTTAAAGGCAAAAACGGAGGAGAAAGCTTGGCGGCGAGAGCCAATTTCGAATCCAAGTTGAGGTGAGAGCCAATTTCGGATCCAAGCTTGAGGTGGGAGTCAATTCCGGATTTAAGACGGAAGATTGAAGAAATTCAGAGGATAAGGTTAGTGGGTATATAGTTTTGGAGTGGTGGGGGTTTTTTTTTTTAAGGGGAAATCGGGGGGGGAAGCGAGTTTTTTAAGCTTTTGCAAGGTTACCAGTTCGGTCTTCATTGGAGGTTTTTGAAGATCAAGGGAATTAGAGAGAGGAGCTTCATGCTTCGGGTCGGGGAAGGAAAGACATAGGATTTGGATTTTTCTTCTTCGTAGAGTTTTGGGGAAGACTGAGGCAATCGCTGCTGAAGTCAGTGTTGTAATGGTGAATCGGGATTTTTAAATGAAGTGGATTTGAATACTCTTGACTGTTTTGTGAAATCGAGTTACGTCTGTGATTGAAGGATTAAAAGGGTGTCTATAGGATTGAGTATGCGGAGTGAATGAAATTTATTGGGTTAATCTAAAAGGACAGTCAGTGGATACAAGATCGTAAGTACAAAGAGGTATTGAAGATTAACAGTTTGGGTTGTTCGAGATTCTCTGTAACGTCTAGAGACCTATCGGCTGGAGCAAAAAAAAAAAGACTTCGACAAGCAGACGAAGAGCATCCGTATAGATTTACGGTACATTGTTGCAGTCGTTTATATTCCAGTAGTCAAAAACTGATAGACTGCTTGACTATCGGCGAATCTCCATACTACCTTCTACAGCCAGACGCCCTGCGCGTTCTCGAGAAGGAAAGCACCTAATACGACAACGTAGGATGAAGACCATCTCGATTTCGGATATTAGAATACGATTGACAGATTTCACATGACTCTACAAATGAGAGCTCATCTCGATACATATTTTTCCACCAACATCGTTCCTTGAGTTTAGCAAAAGTAGCCCAGATTCCTCTATGCCCTGCCCATAAACTATCATGAAACTCCTTTAATAATTTTAGTTTTTCTTCCCTTTTGCCTATCACTCGTTGTGGCATCCCAATTCCTTTCTTCGGTCTCTTCCATAAGAATCCATCTCGAAGTAAAAATCCATATGCTTTTTTTCTTATTTGTTTGAATTTTTCTGTAGACCAATTCCCCTGCTTAGACAAGGTATTCAAATAATGACCAATATCCAATAATTCTCCTTCATAAGATTCTTCAAGAAATAGCTTGTCTTCTCTGTTGAGATTTGATATTGAATAGAATTTCAATCCGACATCATCAATGTCTTCAACCATTTCGTCCTCCCTCTCGTATCTTGCTCGAGATAGCATGTCTGCTACTAAATTGTCCTTTCCAGTGATATGCTTAAATTCTGGATTTAGTGACTTAATATAAGCAATCCATCTCAACATTGCAATATCTGGCATTGAACAGTTAATAATCATTCCAAGCAATGGCAAGCAATCTGTTTCAATTACTACTACTGCCCCAATCAAATAGTCCTTTTCAGCTTTCATAGCCGAAATGACTCCCCAAAGTTCTCTTTTGACTTGCGAATATGCACGCTGACGAATACTTAAAACTTTAGCCCCAAATCGAACTGCAAATCTATTCCCATTCGAATCATCTTGACCCACAGCCCATCCAACGGTAATTGGACTAGCGTCTACAGTAAGAATCACTGGTCTATTGCACTTATAATCAACCTTCCTCAATATTAGAGGTGACATCAATAATTTCTTCAATCTTTGCATTGCCTGAATATGCCTTTCTTTCCATTCAAATCGGTAGCCCTTGCATAACAGTTCATATAATGGATCCGCTATGTGAGCAAAATGAGGGATCCAGATTCGATAAAATACACATGCACCCAAAAACCTGCGAACCTCTGTTAAAGAACCACAATCCTCTTTCATCCTTTCAATTGCATCAACTTTAGTCGGATCTAGTTTTCTTCCGTAAGATCCGCATAAATGTCCAATAATTACAACCTCTCGGACTCCAAATACGGACTTCATATCCGATAATGTAAGATGAACTTCTCCAAGCCGAGTTAAAATCTTTTCACAATCTTGTATATGATCAACAACATATCTGCGACACCCCCTCGTATCTAAAGTTTCATCCTTGTCTCCTTCTCTGCACCCTTTTATAGGAACATCATCCAGAAAAGGCATAGTCTTTTCCGGAATAAAATCTCTCAATACCTTATTCATCCCATTCATCATATGCGCAACTGAGTTGGTCGCGCCTTGAGGGAGAGTGCACATTCTAACCAATCCAAGCGGTGTTCTCATCGTTGTCATATCTCTACTTCCTTCGGCAAGTTGAAATTGATCATAACCTGAATACAAATCACCCATTGAATAGATCGTCCTTCCAGCAAACGCCTCAGCAAATTCATCCACAATAGGTCCAATTCCTGCATTCCTGACAGTTACAGCATTCACCGGCTGCATATCTTGAATAAACCGCAGTGACCCATTCTTCTTAGGTATCGTAAACCATCGACTAGAATACGGCGCAAATGAAGGTTCTAATATTTTCATCTTTATCTTTTCTTTCAATAGTTCCACCAATTTAGGTAAATGTGCCCTTGGTACTGGAATCGGTCTTAGATTCCAAGGTACATGCGGTACAATGAAGATAACCATAGGTGTTATAATATTTGGATCCACACACCTAATTTCATGAGATTCGAAGGCAAACGATCTACCTTGTTTAACCAACATCTTTTTGAAGCAAGTAATTTCCTCCGGCAATAAAGAACCATCAGAACCAATCTTCAATTCTTCAAAAGTCTCTTCAGTAAATTGATGTCCAATACTCATTGGATCTCTTAAACTTGCTTCTTTTGATGCTTCTCCCATTTGTTCTTTAGAATCCTCTGGTAATGGTCCGGCAACAGGCTTACCTTCTTATCTGCCGTTTTATATCTCGTCTCTACTGTGACTTCTGGTGCTTGAAAAGATTCAAGCATGGTATAAATCTCTCTCGAATGAATCTCAACAATCTTATCATTATCTCCTAACCCAATAGATGTAATCAATTCCAATGAATCTTCCAGTCCATTTTCTTCATAAACACCCAAAATCCTCTCATCATCTTGCAATGTACCTATCTTGCGTAACTGTCCTTCAATATCATATAATCTTTTTCTTTCTTTTCTTTTAAAATCATCAACTTTCTTATACATAATATTTCCATTCTCCAATATACCAATAAAACTCGCATCAAAGGCACCTTCATCTCGCGAGAGTACCTCCTCTTTTGTACCTCCATAATCTCGCTTTACAGTGGTACCTCTCCAAAATCCTTAAATCCTTCAACAATCTTTGGCAATGGTTTCTCCCTCAACCTATCTCGATTCCGTTCATGGTTAGGAGGTACTGTTAGAAATTGTACAGCTTTCCTCCCATCTTCGCTCCGTACCCTTGCATAAGCAGAACCATCGTCAAGTACCTTTGTTTCCATCCGTGTTGCCATGATATAAGGTTGTCCTAAAATCAACGGATAAGACGTTGTATCTTGAACGAAGAAATGTTGCTCTGTCGCAACATCCCCAATCCGAATTTTGACATCTGGACAAGCTCCATATAATTCGCCTCGTGTGTTATTAGCTGCTCGTATTGCCCATCCATGTTCCATATCAATTGGCCATTTTTGCTTCTTATAAAGATCTTTAGACATGAGATTTATTTCAGAACCATGGTCCACCAAAGCAACTATTGGTTCTTCTATATCTCCTACCTTCACCAATACCTCAGTAGTTGCCCTTGCCCAATGCTTTCGAGTATGATGGCTCAAAGTTTCCATTTCCTTGTCACTAGAATCTTCGAAACGTACTCGCTGATTATACCCATTCTTTTCATTTGTTGGTTGCTCGTAACCAATATCAACCTCTTCTTCATCTCTACATATTCTTGCATCAATAGCATGACTCATTCCAGTTTCGCTCATTAATTGCCTCTTTCGCTTAATGCTGTCAATGATAACATCATGAAACTCCTTCTTTGCAATTTCCAAGACTTCTTTCAATGTGAATTCCACCTTAGCGTTTAATATACGTTCTTCCAACACCCCTTTCAAATTTGTTGCCGCTTCAATGTCAGAAAGTAGCTTATAAGCAATTGATTTGCCCTTATCTTTTGTCTCCGTAGTTTTTTCTCCCAATGATGCTGAGGTATCCTTTACAGGCAATTCTTGTGAAGCTGCCTCCCGAGCCTTGTCTCCTCGAGTTTGCCTCTTAAAAGAATTTCCTTCTCTAGTATCATCAAAATTTCCTCGTCTTTTTTCTTCCATCAAGGCTTCATGTTGGCTCTTAGCAATATATGCATGAACTGAAAGAGACTCAACAGGATCCTCCCAACCTGTTCTTCCTCGTATTGTAGCTGCAGTTCTCAATAATGCTTCTCGAGGTAATTTCCCTTCTTGCATTGTAGAAACGGCAGAAGCCCAAAACTCACTAGTTTCCGTACTTCCACCAATTTCATCATCTACTCTAGCACCATAACTTGCACTTTCTCGTACTACTGTTTCATGCCCTTTTAAGTAATCTTGAACCAATGCTCTCATTCCTCCCTTGCCAAAATTGGTTTGAAGAAGATCCTCCCTATCTTTCAATGCTATCTTCCCATCTTTCCAGCAAATAATTCCCTGTCGTATCATATTATTAAATTCATTGCAATCTTTTCTAGTGTGTGAAGCATCATCACACCAAATGCATCTTTGTACATATCCTTGTTTTGAAACATTCTTCGAATTGTTTATAGAAGTATTCTCTTCAAGTCTTGTCAATTTGATTTGAAGATCTCGCATTCCTCGTATAATTTCTTCCATACCCATATCTGCTTTCTTTGACAAGGATGTCGAAGGTTGAACTGTAGGCATTGTCGGTGGTGTTGTACGTACTGGAGCTTTGGCTGCTTGTACTGTTTTCGGAATATTGCTCCTATCCTTCCTCCTTTCTTTTTTTGTAAGCAACCCCACTGCATCTTCAACGTTCTTCCACTTCGTTGTCAATCCTTCATCTTCTTCTTTGTCTTCAAGAAGGGGTTCTAATTTCTCTTGCAATTCTCCATCAGCAGCTTGAAGAAATAGATCAACTTTGTTCGGCTCCAATGTCAATTTTTCTACCTTCGATAATTGAGAGTACTGCCTCTCAAATTCCCTTAGTAGCTCTGTTGCTTGCAAATTCTTATTGGGCCGTTCAATCCATCCCAGAAATAGCTTCTTAGTACCACGATCAGCATCTTCCAAGAAATATTCGTCTTTCAATGCATGTGAAAAATCCTCCCATGAATTCCCACAACGATCCGTAATCGATGTAATGTGGTCCCTTATCTCCGGTATCGTGGCAAGTCCAAATAGTGCAACCATTTTCTTCTCAGAAACCCGATTTAATTCCATTTCATGAACATAACATCTTAAATACTTTGAAATATTCCTCCCATCAAATTGATCAATTTTATTGACCACTGCTTGCAATGCTTTGGTTGCCAAAGCTTCCTTTTGATCATTGCTTTGCTGTTGCTGCATTGACAATGAGAAGGCTTGAAACAAACTAGCAATAGACGGATCCATGTGCATACCTTGTCCTTTAGAAGACTCCCCACCAGAAACTTCTTCCAAAAATCCTTCAAAATTTTTATTTTCGTTTTCCATAAAAATAAAGATAAAATCAACCGAAATCCAATACCTTCTACCTCAAGCTTTCACGTCGGGTTCACCACTTATGTCGTGTTACGTGCTTTCCTGCTCGAGAACGCGCAGGGCGTCTGGCTGTAGAAGGTAGTATGGAGATTCGCCGATAGTCAAGCAGTCTATCAGTTTTTGACTGCTGGAATATAAACGACTGCAACAATGTATCGTAAATCTATACGGATGCTCTTCGTCTGCTTGTCGAAGTCTTTTTTTTTTTGTCCCAGCCGATAGGTCTCTAGACATTACAGAGAATCTCGAACAACCCAAACTGTTAATCTTCAATACCTCTTTGTACTTACGATCTTGTATCCACTGACTGTCCTGTTAGATTAATCCAATAAATTTCATTCACTCCGCATACTCAATCCTATAGACACCCCTTTAATCCTTCAATCACAGACGTAACTCGATTTTACAAAATAGTCAAGAGTATTCAAACCCACTTCATTTAAAAATCCCGATTCACCATTACAACACTGACTTCAGCAGCGATTGCCTCAGTCTTTCCAAAACTCTATGAAGAAGAAAAATCCAAATTCTATGTCTTTTCTTCCCCGACCCGAAGCATGAATCTTCTCTCTCTAATTCCCTTGATCTTCAAAAAAAACCTCCCATGAAAAAAAACCCGAACTGGTAACCTTGCAAAAGCTTGAAAAACTAGCTCCCCCCCGATTCCCCCAAAAAAAACCTCTCCCATCAAAACTATATCCCACCTAACCTTATCCTCTGAATTTCTTCAATCTTCCGTCTTAGATCCGGAATTAGCTCCCACCTCAAGCTTGGATCCGAAATTGGCTCTCGCCGTCAAGCTTTCTCCTCCGTTTTTGCCTTTAAGAAATCCATTTACCGAAAACAACGTTCCCTGAAACGGCACAGAGAACAGGACAGCCTGAAACAGAATCGAACCCCGTAATCGGGACCACATTGAGTCGCCCGACCAATTCAGGTCCTATATTGGGAAAGATGCCCGTAGTAACCTGGATGTTCCCGTAATTGGATCAAATTGGTCCTCGCGTCAGATTGGCTAAGACCCGTAGTAAGACCTGGATTTTCCGTAATTAGACTGCATTGAGTCGCCCGACCAATTCAGGTTTCATATTGGATAAGAGGACCCGGATTGGATTATCGAAATTGGATCCAATTGGCTCCTCGAATCCGTCGTATGAATTGGTCCTTCTCTTCTTGCTGACTCCCGTTATTGGAATCGAACGGAGCATTTCAGTATGCCTCGGCTGACTGTAACGGAGTGACTGAACCTGACCACTCAGTATTTGTACTGGAGTTGGTTGATGCTCCCAATATTCGAGGTAACTGAATATTAATAAAATTCCCCTTTCTTTTTATTTTCACTGTATACTCGTGTTACAACACGACAGCGCTAGTAAGTGGGAATTGCAAGCAGTCATTGCATACTTATCAATAATATAATGCTCCGTTCAATTTCAATAATCGAGATCAACAGATCCAAAGCCAAGAAAAAAATTGAGGAGATAAATTGAGGTCCTTAAGATTCTCTGATAAATCACGTAGAATGTGTTCAAGCCGTTCTTATGAAGAGTCAGCAAAAGGAGAAAAGACCAATTCAACATTTGGGTGAGCCTGATGCGAAGGACCAATTTGATGCAATTATGTAGACATCCAATCCAGGTCCTGTTACGGGCCTCTTATCCAATATGAGACCTAACTCGATTAGGCAATTATCATAGACATACTCATAATTACATATATAAATATATAAAAGTAAATAAAAGTAAGTAAAAGTAAGTAAAAGTAAGTTAATTCTATAATATTTGATATGAAAGCTTCCAAGAAGCTTCATAGATGCTACTTTGACTTCATAGGTGTCTTTAATTGACTTTTTGGATTAGAAACATGGTCAAGAAGTGGGCCATGTACCACACATGTTGTTAGCTTGAAGACCAAGCTAACTATATAGCCCACACGTTGAAAAACTTCCCTTGTAAGTCAAGGCATGTGTCCTACAAAATCAACACATATTGGAGGTCCAATAGAACGTCGCCACGTAGCCCCTAGTTAGATAGTATATATAGAGACAAGAGTGAAGCCTTCTTCACTTTTGTCAACTCTTTTCTTGCTTCCAATTTTATTTCAAGGGTCTCTAGTTTTCTTATCTTTTGGCAATAGCCATTTTAGTTTCTCTTTCAATATACATACTTATTTATTTATACTTTTTACCTTTCTTTGAGTGAAGGCTCACTTCTCTAAATTGTTCTTTCATCGAGTTCTTGTCCTTGACACATTGACAAGAGTACCCCTACAATATCAGAGCTTTGTCTAATCTTGATTAAGAGTGGATTATCCTTTTTTCTTGATAAGATATAAGCATATTAGAAGTTGTAGATTATCTTCTTCTAAATTGATATTGTCTTTAGTATTTTCTTTGTTCTCAAGTCTTCTCTTCTATTTAACTTCAACGATATTAGACATCTTTTCTTCTCTAAGTATTATCATGGCAGAACTTGTTGAAATGAAAAGTGCAATGGTACAAATACAAGAGCAATTGAGGGAGTTAATGCTTGCGATGCATCAACTCAATTTACCACCACAAGGAGCAATAAAATTGGCAGCAAGTAAAGATATAGAAATGGTTGGAGGTGCTTCAACATCTGCACCAAATCATGTCCTTTTTCCTATGGTGGAACGTCCTTATAGTGTTAGAAAACCAAGAATTGCCCTACTCGAGAAATTCGATGTCACCAAATCTAAGTTTCGAGGATTTATCAATCAAATATAAATTATGATTGAACTTCAATCCCAAAGCTATCCAACTCCAGGATCATATGTTAGATTCATTGGTATGCTTCTTTCAGGTTCAGCGCTATCGTAGTTTTCATCTTTTCATAAACGATGAGATCCAATATTGGATAATCTAGAGGCTATTATGGCGGAGTTTCGATCCATTTATGGAGAATATGATGCAATTCGTGTTGCAATCAATAAGATATATATTTTATGACAAGGCAATCGATCAATAACGTTGTACGCTTCACAATTTTGACAACTTGTAATTGATATTAAGTGAGATGATGTTGCACTTATTAGCCAATTTCTCTACGGATTACAATATGAGATAAAAAAATTAATACTCAACTTACCTGATCCTCAAACATTGAGTCAAGCAATTGACTTTGTTGTGAAGTAGGACAATCGCCTTTTTGAATTTCAATCTGAGAACCATACAAGTGGATCTCAACGTTACTATAATTCAATGGCAACACCAACATCTCTTCAACACATACAATTGGAAGTAGAGGATATGCAAATTGATGTAGTAAGTTTCAAACTTCTTACTAAGCAAGAAAAGACTTATCGTCGTCAAGAAGGATTATGTTTATATTGTGAAGAACCAAATCTAGCCAAGAGATTCATGTGCCATTCTAAATCTCCGGTAGGAGCTCCAATTCTATTTGTGAAGAAAAAAGATGGATCATTGCGGATGGGTGTTGATTATCGAGGACTCAACAAGATTACCATCAAGAACAGGTATTCACTACCTTTAATATCTGGACTTCTTGATCAGCTAAACTAAGATAAGATCTATACAAAAATAGATCTTCGGGGAGCATACAATCTAGTACGCATCAAAGAAGGAGATGAATGGAAGACTACATTTCAAACTAGGTAGGGACATTTTGAATACAATGTCATGCCTTTTGGACTTACAAATGCACCAGCAGCTTTTCAACATCTAATGAATGATGTTTTTTGAGAGTTTTTGGACGATTTTGTGGTCTGTTATCTAGACGACATCTTGATCTATTCTAAGAATCCAGAAGAACATGAACTTCATGTTCGTCATGTGTTACAAAAATTAAGAGATGCAAGACTCTATGCCAAGATAGAAAAGTGTGTATTGGATATTATTCAAGTCGATTTCTTAGGTTACATCATTTCAAATAATGGACTTATGATAGACCCTAAGAAAATTCAAACTATCATAGATTGGAAGATTCTAAAAATGATAAGAGATGTCTAATGTTTTTTGAGATTTGCCAACTACTATCTGATCTTTATCAAGGACTTCTCTCGAGTTGCAGTTCCACTTACACGTTTGACTTGTAAAGATAAACTCCAATGGAATCAAGAAGCGGAAGTTGCTTTTGAATCTTTGAAGACAGCGTTTGTTTGTGTACCAATCTTATATCGTGTTGATTTTTCCAAAGATTTTTTTATGGAAATAGATACATCAGATTTTGCTCTGCGTGCGGTTGTATTACAAATGGGAACAGATGACAAACTTCATCCACTAGCCTTTCATTCAAGAAAATTCTCAACAATAGAAATGAATTGTGAGATCCACGATAAAGAACTTCTTACAATTGCAGATTCTTTCCAAGAATGGCATCATTATTTAGAAGGCGCTTCTAGTCTAGTCATCGTATATACGGATCACAAGAACCTCGAGTATTTCATGTGAGCATGCATAATAAATCGTCATCAAGCTCGTTGGAGCATGTCTTTATCAAGATTCGAGTTCATCATCACTTATCGACCAAGAAAACAATAAAGTTTATTTGATGCCTTGTTTAGACGTTCTTATCTTAGACCAAAAGAAGGAGATGCAGCTTTTCAGCAACAAAGAATGGTTCTCTTGAAGTCGGAGCAATTTCTTCTTCGAGCAATAAAATCAATATTGAGTGTTGATTTAACTTTTATCAAGCAAGTCCAATTAAGTATATCTTTAGACCTTCTTGTTCATGATATCAAGAATAATTCTTCTAAATCTCATGATCTCTATAAATTCGAGTTCAAAAACAACCTATTCTATTTCGAAGGATGCCTATATGTTCCAGAAAGAGAAGCACGTTTATGTATTCTTCAAGTTCGCCACAACTTTCCAGCAGCAGGATATTTTGGATACAACAAGACTTTGAAACTGATATCTAGGGATTTTTGGTGGCCTAAAATGAGGAAGGCAGTTAAAGATTTTGTACAATCATGTGATGTTTGCTCAAGATCAAAAACTCCTTGTCATCGACCTTTTGGACTTCTTCAGCCATTACCCGTTCCAAAACAACCATGGTCTTCTGTTTCTATGGACTTCATTATGGATCTTTCAATCTTTGGTTCTTATGATTCTATATTCGTAATAGTAGATCGTTTTACCAAGATAACACATTTTGTACCATATATAAAATCTATCACAAGTGAAGAAACAACTAAGCTTTTTCTTGATAATATCTATTGCTATCATGGATTATCCAAGGAAATTATATGAGATAGGGGAACTCAATTTGTATCAAGATTTGGCGGACTCTTTTCAAGATTTTAAAAGTGGTTATAAAACTATCTTCCGTATTCCATCCTCAAACTGATGGATAAATGGAGCGTGTTAATCAAGTTTTGGAGCAATATTTAAGATGTACCATCAACTACCAACAAGATGATCAGACAACTCTTTTGCCATTGGTAGAGTTTGCTTACAATAATACGATTCATTCTTCTATTAAACAAACACCTTTCTTTGCTAATTATGGTTATCATTTACGACTTGATACTTTTGGCTTTTCAAAAGTTGATAATCTTGCTACAAAAGATTTGGCGACTCATTTGTCAGAGCTACATGCAACGATGAAGGAGCAGTTAAAATAGGCTCAAGAACAACAAAAGGTCAATGTGGATGTCTATCGAAAGGAACAACCACCATTTTACTTAGGTGATAAGGTATGGCTACTTCATTGTACTATGAAGACCACTCGTACTTGTCACAAGTTGGACTATCAAAGATTTGGACCATTTTCTATTTCTATACAAATCAATCCAGTTGCATATTGTTTACATCTACCAAAGTCAATAAAAATCCATCCAATATTCCATGTGTCTCTTCTTGAACCGTACAAGATAGTGGACATACCAAGAAGACAATAAGCTCCACCTCCTCTTATAGAAGTGGATAATAATGAAGAGTTTGAAATAGAAGAAGTCTTAGATTCAAGGCTGCGCCAAAATAAATTTGGATATCTTGTCCATTGGCTCGGATATAGTATTAGTGAATGCACATGGGAGCCAATAAAAAATCTTGCAAATGCAGTAAAGGCGGTGGAGGCTTTTCATCAACAACATCCATCAAAATGAAGATGAAACCTTCTTTATAAAAGAAACAACATCTAGGCAAGATAACATTCTACTTTCAATTCTTGTTTGTAGCTTCTTTGTAGTAGTGATGCTCAGGAGATGGAGAACCAACAACCAGCACATTCGACTCAAGAGCCTTCATTTGCTGACCTATTGGATGAGACATTACGATTGTCACAACCTTCAAGACAACGTAATCGAGATGAAGATCTTCAAGAACGATATATTCTTCCTTGAATAGATGACGAGATAGAACGCGTTTGGTATCACCATTTGGGAAGGGACTCTCCATGTTTGGTGATTTTGCTAGAGGTAGGAACAACTCCTGATGGTGTTCCAAATGTCCTATTCGAAGGAAGTTATGAAGGCCTCAACAATGATCAAATAACTAGGTGGTCTTCCCGCCCTGGAATGGGACACTACCGATGGTTGAGAGGCCGTATCAATCATCTTCGAAGAAAACAAAGATCAGAGTATGTGGCAAATACAATTTGTCGCATTATAGATTTCTTCAACATATCATGATCGCTCCTCGTGGAATTCGTCCCTAAAAGGGCGGGTAATGTCATGGTCATATTCATAATTACATATATAAATATATAGAAGTAAGTAAAAGTAGATAAAAATAAGTTAATTCTATAGTATTTGATATGAAAACTTCCTAGAAGCTTCAAAGATGCTGCTTTGACTTCATAGGTATCTTTAATTGACTTTTTGGATTATAAACGTGGTCAACAAGTTGGCCATGTGCCACATATGTTGTTAGTTTGAAGACCAAGCTAACTATGTGGCCCACACGTAGAAAAACTTCCCTTGTAAGTCAAGACATGTGTCCTACAAAGTCAACACATATTGGAGGTCCTATAGAACGTCGCCACGTAGCCCCTAGTTAGATAGTATATATAAAGACAAGAGTGAAGCCTTCTTCACTCTTGTCAACTCCTTTTTGCTTCTAGTCTAGTTTCAAGGATCTTTAGTTTTTCTTGCCTTTTGGCAATAGCAATTCCAGTTTCTTTTTCAATATACATACTTGTTCATTTATATTTTGTTACCTTTCTTTGAGTAAAGGCACACTTCTCTGAATTGTTCTTTCATTGGGTTCTTATCCTTATCAGCAATCTAATGAGGTCCCGATTACGGAGGCTTCGATTCCATTTCAAGTTGTTCCGTTCTCTATGCCGTTTTGGAAAAACGTCCTTTTCGTAGAAATATCCTCTTAGAGGCGAGAATTTTATGGAAGCGTGGTCTGCTGTTCTAATTTCTATTCTAGGGCAGAAGAATAGGAGATATCATGGAGTTTAAGGAAAAGAAAAGAAAAGAAAGAGAGCATTTAGAGATCAAAATTTTGGGGTTGGAGAACTAGCTTTAAGTTGCTTTGGAAAGATGTAAGACTTAGTTTCATAGGATTTGGGAGGACTGGGCAATCGTTGCTCAAAGTCAGTGTTTGTATTGTGATTTGGGTTTTTTTTGCAATAAAGTTAAGACTAGTACCCTTGACTGTTTTGTAAAATTGGAGAGACATCTGTAGTTGAAATTTTAGAGATGTCTAGATGGTTGAATATGCCAAGTGCATGCAAAAATTTGTGTTAATCTAACGGTACAGATAGAAGATATTTGATCATTAGTATAAAGAGGTATCAGAAGTTGGCATATTGGGGTTGTTTAGGTTTTCTGTAATATCTGGAGATCTATCAGCTGGAATAAGGTGAAATTTAATATGATAAGTTAAGGACTTAGAAGTAGAGCTATACACAAAGTTTGAATGAGAATTAAGAGTTAGAGAAGGAAAAATTGCAAGTCAAAGTTCATCATCAACTTTCTATTGGGCAGTGAAGGGACATCAATGTGGATTTATGGTATTTTCTTGCAATCTTTAAGTTGAATTGGATTGAAACTTCTTAAACATTTAAAAGACTTGCAAAGACACTAGTGGTAGAAGTTTTACAGTAATCAGATGGTCAAATTGAGAATCACAGCTTGCCGAAGCTCACTGTCTAGGGTTAGATTTTAAAAATTAAAAAATTAAAGAAAATAAACTAATAAAAAAAAATTTAAAAAATAAAAAACTAACAAATAACAAAAGAATTTGTGCTTATAATATCTAGAAGTTAATAAAAATAGTACTTTTAAGCACTTTGTATTGGAATTAAGCTTTTAGATTGAAATCTGAAATAGTTTGTATTTAGATGGTTGAAACCCCCTAGAATACTTGGATACTTGCATAACATTGTTTTATCTTCCACAGCCACACGTCCATTGCATTCTCAAGCTAGATAGCACGTAATATGACACCGCATCAATTTACATGTCTTCTACTTTTTAATATAAATTTAGGCTACTTGTTGACATACTTGGAGCATGGTGAGCCGTAACTTGTCTTGAGCGTTGGACTTGGCAATATTGGAATACACGATTATCATACCTCATAGCTTGACTAATGGCTTCATTGAGTATTTGTGGATGAGAAAGAGATAATAATAAATCCTTCACGCTGTCCTTCAAACCCCTAGAAAATTGACTCATAAATGCTTTCTCGTCCTAATTGATGTTGCATGCTAATTGTCAAAAATCTGATGTATAGACTGACGCGGAGCGTGCTCCTTGTCGTAGTGACCGAATCTTTGTTGTAGCCCATTGTGCCTTATCATATTCATCAAATGCTTCTGCAAACACCTCCACAAAAGTTTTGAAGTTGTTCAAAATTGACGATCCTTTCTCAAACAAATAAAGAAACCATGATAGAACTTGCTCCGTGAGTAAAGTTTCAATCAGTCTAATATGTGACTCCTCTATCAGATATCGTTCGTATTGTAAAGTTGTTTTCAATCTAATTTGGTTGACAAAACTTTGAAATTAGAATGCGTACCATCAAACTTGTCTGGAAGGCTAATTCAGTGCTCTTTTTATTGTAAGACCAACAGTTCTTGTTGAACTAGAGATAAAGCTACTTTTCTTGGTGCTGAAGCTTGAGGCTGATGAATCCTCGATTGTGCCATTCCGGATGCTCCATCATCATAAAGTCTTGGAATGATTCTTTCAATCTTTACAATTCTTTGTGATAACATAGCAAGAGTATTCATAATGGCGTCCAACGTGGACTCCGAACTTTCAATGATACTAATATCTCAACCTCCGGTCATTTTAAGAGAAGAAAAGAAATGACTCTACAAGAAGGTAATATTGGTTTAGAGGAGGGTTCTCCGTAACTTCTAAAATGCCTTAAAACCTTCAAGAAGACAGATAATCCACTCTCTCCAAGAAAGATAAGAGTCTAATATTATAATAAAAGAAATATTAGTTTAGAGGAGTATAATCTGCAACTTCTAAAATATCAACACTTCCAAGTAGAGGGATAATCCCCACTCAAAGAAGAAGGAACTAGCTTTGATATGAAAGATGAGTGTAGTCTCGACAAATTGTCACGAATCTACAATACTGACTTGAAACAAGAAAGTCAAGAAGAATTGGCAAGAACTAGATTAATCAGATGAGTACATGAACAACAGTAGAGTTGTGACCTAGAGCTCCTGGAGGTGTGCTGTCGAGATTGAGGATCCCCTCAGTTTCAGCTCCTATATATACTACAAGATAGGAAGCTTCTCAAGTACCTTCCACAAACTAGGAAGCTTATTAAGTAGCTTCTATGAATTAAGAAGCTTCTCAAGTACCTTCTACAAACTAGGAAGCTTGTTAAGTAGCTTCTATGAATTAAGAAGCTTCTCAAGTAGCTTCCACAATCTATGAAGCTTCTCAAGTAGCTTCCATGAGCTAAGAAGCTTCTCAAGCAGCTTCTACAAACTACAAAGCTTCTCTAAAACCTTCTAGAATCTTCTACAACTTCCTAGTTTATGTCCTTGATATGAGGTCAAAATTATAAAAATGTTGGTCCTTCTAGTAGAAAATAGGAGGATCAGCAGCTAGTGTAGTCCTTGTAAAAAGGGGAGTACACAAGTCTCGTATAGGTTGTAACACCTTGAAAGTAGTTAAGAAGATAAAACTAAAGTCTCGTGGCTTCTTTTAGACACCCATAGAAACTACATGTGAGCCTTGGTGAGACTCAAACCCTTGATTTATAAGTAAGTTACTTTTGAAGTAAAATATTTTTACTTCACTTTTCAATTATTTATATCATATCTTTAAAACTTCATAACTTATTTATAATAATTCAGATTTACATGTTTCTTATGTCATTGAAAAGATAATAAAATTATCTATCTAAAATTATATTCTTTATTTTTTACTTCTATTTTTTACTAAATAAAAATATAATAAATAGACTATGAATTAATTTTGGGTGTTGTAATTATTTCATGTCATTTATTTCAATTGCTTTGTGGTTATTCTTCTTTTGTTCTTATTATTTACCTACTTTACTTCACACCACCAATAAAAAGAAACTTTTAATTGAGACCATCTTATAACTTGGATTGAAGAGTAAAAATTTACACTCACAATTTCCATCTTTAGTATATATATATATATATATATATATATATATATATATATATATAATCTTGGCTTTCAAAAATCCCTTTACTTTGCATAAAATGCCCAAATTGTAGCAAAATCCTTTCAAAAAACATTTCTTCTATAAGGATTTTTTTCTTTGAATTTTAAAAATACATATCTCTTGATTTAACTGTTCAATTTTTTTAAAATTTCTAAATAATATAGAATTTATTCTTGAGATTTATTACAAAAAAAATGAACTGTAAATCTACTACACATTGTCTGATATCTTAGAATCCCTCATAGGTACTTTAAACTCTAATTGATAAGCATACAAACACTATTTTTTCTACATTTCAAAAATCCAAACTCCAAATGCTACAAATTTTGTGTATAAAGTTAATAAATATAATAAAATATATTTTTATTAATTTTTAGCCAAATTTTTATCAAATTGCTCAAGATATGGTTTGAAATACAACCACTAGTAAATCGAGTCACTTACTGCTTTTAGATTACAAGTACTAACTTCAACTTTCTTTAATCTTTTTATTGTAGCTTAGAAATCATCATAAAAATATATGAAAAGTATAGCAAAAAATGTGCTTTCTTCAACTTCAATTGCCAATTTTTCATTGTATTTCTTATGCATGCATTTTATTCAAAAGAGTGGTGATAGGTACAAAATCCATACCTTAACTTTGAGCAGCTATATCTTTCTCATGAAAGCTCCAAATGACTTAAAATTTATATCAAATCCCTAGCTAAAAATCTAAACTCTTTGATTAAAGTCTTTTAAGTTCTCATTGCCTTGAAAGAGTAATCCTAATGTCTAATAAGGCCTTGAGCAGCCTCCTTGAAGTCCATTGGACGTGCTTTATAATCAATAGTAATAGAGATTTTTATCATTCATCTCCATTCATTCATATGGATGCTCTATCTATTCTTTTTGCTATCAAAATCCTTTCAAATTTTTTTATTTATAAGATTTATATAATATATGTCTTAATCACTAAATAAAAAAATAAAATAATATTTTAAGAGTCATGAATATCTACTAAAGGTGGTTCTAAATATATAAAAATTATTATCAACATAAAATCAATCTCAATAATAGTCTTTTTATACAATCACTTTGAAGTAGTAATCCAATTATATTTTGTGACTAACTAAAATCTAATAATTTGATTTTTATCCCATTGTATAGCAAATTACATATTAGATATTTATATGCATTATTTTCACATAATAGCCATATCACAATATAACAATGGATCTTCCAATCTCAGGTTGGTCTGATTCTATATTTGTGATAATAGAACATTTAACTAACATGGCATATTTTGTACCATGTATAAAATCTAATACAAGTAAAAAAATAGCTAAGTTTTTTTAAAAATATCTATTGCTATCATGGATTATCTTAGGATATTATATCAAATAGGGAGCTTTAATTTGTATCAAGATTTTAAAAAATCCTTTTTAAGATTCTAAAAGTATATATACTATTATCTTTGATCTTTCATCTTCAAATTGTTAGACATATATATTTTGTTAATCAAGTTTTGGAACAATGTTTGAGGTGTGTTATCAACTACTAATAAGGTGATTGAACAACTCTTTTGTCATTAGTAGAGTTTGCCTATAATAATATAATATATTCTTCTATTCATCAAATATCTTTTTTTGATAATTATGATTACCATGCACCATTTGATGCTTTTGACTTTTTAACAATTGATAATTCTATAATAGAAGTTTTTACAAATCTTTTCTCAAAGCTACATATAATAATGTAGGCTTAATTAAAAGAGGCTCAAGAATGACAAAAGATAAACTCAGATTTCTATTGTAAGAAATATCCACAATTTAACATGGATGATAAAGTATGATTACTTTGTTGTAATATTAAGACTTTTCACCCTTGTGATAAGTTGGACTATTATAAGCTTGGATCTTTTGCTATTTGTGAAATAATCAATCTAGTTGCTTCTTGATTATATCTATTAAAATCAATGAAAATCCATCCCGTATTCCACATATCTCTTTTTAAACCATACAAGACAATGAACATACCAAGAAAAAAATAAATGTCATATCTTTGTATAAAAGTAGACAATAATAAAGAATTTAAGATAAAAAAGTCTTAGACTTCAAGCGACACCAAAATAAGTCAAAATATCTTATTCATCGGTACAAGTATGATATTAGTGAATGCACATGACAGCAAACAAAGAATCTTGCAAATAAAATAAAAAATGGATACTTTTTATCAACGACATCCATCTTCAAAGAGAACAAAGCTCAGAGTATGTGGCAAATATAATTTGTTACATCTTAGACTTCTTCAACATATGATGATCGCACTTTGTGGAACCCGACTCTAGAAAGGAAATAATATCATGGATATATATACTTAATCTATTAATTATCCATATAATTAGATAAAAGTAGGTAAAAATAGATTAATTTTATAATATCTTTTAGAAAAGCTTCTTAAAATCTTTATAGACACGATTTTGATTTTATATATATTTATAATTGATTTTTAGATTAGAAAATTAATCAACTAGTTAGCCACATATGATACATATGGATAGCTTGTAGAACAAGCTTATTTTGTAGCATACATAGAAAACTTGTCTTATAAATTAAGATATGTGGCTTTTATAGTCAACTCATGTTGGAGGTCCTATAGAACATTGCTATATAGTTCCTAGGTAGATAATATATATAGAAGCAAGAATGAAGCTTTCTTTATTCTTGTCAACTCTTTTCTTATTATAGACTAGATTCAAGAGTCTTTAATTTTCTTATCTTTTGTCAATATCTATTCTAATTTGTTTTTAATATACATGTTTTTTATTTTTATTTTGTCATATTTCTTTGAAAAAAGTCTCACTTGATTATTTATTTTTATTGGATTTTTTTCCTTGAAAATAATTCATAGTACTTTATTATATATGATAGCATTTATATTATTAAATAAATATTTAATTTTTAGAGATGTTAAGGTATAAATACTTCCAATTCTTATAATTTTGGCATTTTTCTATATATATTAGAATTTCTTTTATAGAATAGATATAAAAATTACAATGGCCTAAATTTTAAGTCATTGATTTATATAATTTTTACTTTAAAAGAAATATAATATTTCATATCAAAAAAATATTTTAAAAATAATTACAAAGTTTCAATATTTTTTTTAAATTATTTAAAACTTATATATTTAAATTTAGATTTAAATGCATAGGATATTTGAAGCAAAAAAATCATATTTCACGGCTTTAATTACAAGCTTTTATCTTTAAGATTTGAATCTTCTTTGATCTTTTGATCAAGAAACATCTTTCTCATTGTCTTTTTAACTTAAGAAAGCATAGACGAAGTAAGTTTTAAAGTTTATTTTAATATTAATAAATATTAATAATTTTTAATTAATATTTATAATCATAGAAATAAGTAAAACTTATATATTTAAGGTTGGACTTTTGTACTTTTTTATACTTATTATAAGACTTAGGATCTTTATAAGTATCATAAAAAGTAATGAAGTTTGACTTAGTATGTAAAATTAGTTAGACTTATTTTTAGAGACATTGAATTAGAAAATGTAGGTTGTTCAATAAAAATTCGAATCTATAAGAAAGCTTTAATTAATTCTACTTTATTCCTATTTTTGCAATGTTCTTTACCAAGTATGTCTCAATTCTCAAGTAAATTTCTTAAGAACATGCATCTATAATGCATAGTAGAAGTGTATTGTCTTACCCTACTAGATTAATCTTCGCATATATTGTCTTGAATTTATCAAAGAATATGGCTATGGAGATCTTGTTTGTTGTTTGAGACCTGTTAATATTTTATTTTAGATTGCCAATGAGTAAATTGGAGTCTTTTAAGAAAAGATTCTAATAATGTAGGATCTTAATAAGATCCTTTGTAATAACAATTAACTTGATAGTGAAAATTATTTCTCTTAAGAATAATTTTTAATAATCTATATTAAAAAAAATTCATCTATTTTATTTTTAGAAAATAAATATAACATCTTTTTATACTTATTGCATGATTTATTTATTATTATAACTTATGATCTTTCTATGATGCTAGGATTATTGCCTAAGATTATTGTTGGCTCTTATAATGCGCATTGGTCAACATTATTTTATTATATCTCAAGTCTTGTAAGATCCAAATTGTTTCTATTCACCTTCCAAATAAGAGTTGTGACTGGCTAATTTTTGATATAATGTGGATAAGTTTACAATAAATTCAATCCAATTTTTTTTATAACCTTTTGCATGTTTTTTTGAACTAACACCAATTTAAAAAGACTTATTTGAAGATGCAATGTATGCAAAGTTGTCTAAAATTGCAACCCCAATTCAACTTGCAACATGTTCATCTTGATATCTAACTTATTATAATTTTATAATTAAGATTTATTTACATCTTTCTTATTTAAGATATCTAATTTAAAAGACAATTAGAGGCAAGTATTACATAGAATTTTGAAAGAGAGCCAATATCTATTATAGTGTGTTTTTGTTTATCAAACCATTCTACATTATCTATCTTTTCTGTATGTTATAGTTTCTAGTATGTTAAAGAGCTTATCTTTAAAATACAAATATCCAAATTGAAGAGGACTAAGATTATGTCAAGCAAAAGAATTTGATGAATGTAAATAAATAAGTAAAATATTTGTAAAAGAAATATTTTTTTTAAAAAAAAAATATGTATTTTCAAAAATAAATTGATATGACTATTACCAAAAGATAATAAAATTAGAGATTCTTAAAAATAGATTAAAAGCAAAAAAGAATTGATAAGAGTGATAAAGGCCTCAGTCTTGCCTCTATATATACTACCCAATTAGGAGTTATATAGTAACGTTCTATAAGACCTCCAATATATATCCAACTTGCAAGGTATATTTTTAACTTATAAGAAAAGCTTCTTATATATATGTTGCATATCCAACTTGCAAGATATGTTTCTAACTTATAAGATAAGCTTTGTATATGTACCCTAAATGTCCAACTTATACCACAAGTCACCAATATGTATAATATGTGGTCAATATTTTGCCAAATTTTTAACCTATCAATCACCTATAGACATATATAAAGGCAAAGTTCCATCTATGAAGTTTCTAAAAAGCTATTCTACAAGATGATATTAAATTTATCTATTTTTATATATTTATATTATTTATATTATTTATATTATTTAAGTAATTATTCAAGTGAATGTGGATTTCTATGACATTATTCTCTCTTCTAAGAACAAGTTTTGCAAGAAGCAATGATTGCATATTGAAGAAGTCTAAGATGCATCCAACTATATTTACTCCATATTTTAATCTTTGTTCTTTTTGAAGGTAGTTGATAGGTTCTCTAATCCATTGATAATATCTCAAACCAAGGCATGAAGATCATTTTGATATTTGATCCTTGTTAAAGCCTTTATAAATTTATTTAAATAAAATATTTATAATATCATCAAAGTGGTTTCTATCTCTAATAATAGTACCAAATATCAGAAGTCTTTTTTGAGGTTGTGATGCCAAACTTATTATATCTTGTCATTTATTTGAAAAAGAAAACGTTATTTTTGAAGATCTTCATTTCTATTACATTGTTTGAAGATTGTGATATTTGCACTGTTTTATTTAATAAATTTGCAAATAATAATTTTTAAGTTGAATTTTCTAGCTATTAGTTTTTTATCTCTTTTACAATACAAAAAGAAACTACAAATAAGGATAAAAAATAGAATGCAACTTTTATTGAACATCATTTTTTTATAGCAAGAAATTACTTGATTCTTAATATTAATTTTAATTAAAATTATTGATGAAGCATTTTATCTTTCTTTGTTGTATTTGTAAGATTTTTAGTTGGCTCCAATGTGAATTCATTAATATCATAATTGCACCAATGAACAAGATATTCTAATATAAGTTGGAGTTATCTTGAGTTTAAGACTTCTTTCACCTCAAATTCTTGATTATTATCTACTTCTATAGAAAGAAGTGACATTTGTCTTTTTTCCAAGATATTTATAGTTTTATATGGCTCAAAGAGAGACATATGGAACACAAGGTGGATCTTCATAGATTTTGATAGATATAATCAAAATGCAACTAGATTAATCTCATCACAAATAAAAAATGATCTAAGTCTACAATAATCTAACTTTTTACAAAAGCAACAAATTCTAATATTATGATAAAGTAGCCAAATCTTATTGCTAGCATAAAATTGATGTTGTTCCTTACAATAGGCATTTATATTGATCTTTTATTATTTTTGAGCTTCTTTTAATTGTATTTTTATTATTGCATATAATTTTGATAATGATTTATCAAATCTTTTGCCATAGGATTGTTAACTTTTAAAAAGTCAAAAGTATCAAGGTATAGATGATAATCATAATTAGCATAATAAAAATATTTTTTGAGTAGAAAAATGTATTATATTATTATAAGAAAAATTAGTCAACGACAAAAGAATTGTGCAATGATCTTAATGGTAATTTATGGTATATTGCAAATATTGCTCACTTGTTTTATTTGTTGATCAATTTGAGGATGAAACATTAAAAATAATTTTATATCTACTTCTAATATCTTTTTTTTATTTTATTTTAAAATTATAATAGAAATTAGATTACCATATTAGATATAATATTTTTTGGCAATCTATATTAGCAATAGATATTATTAAAGAAAAATTTAATTATTTCTTCACCAATGATAGATTTGTACATAATATTAAATATACCATCTTAATAAAAAAATCTACTATCACAAATATAGAGTCATATAAACTTGAAGTTGAAAGATACATGATAAAATCCATAAAACAAAAGACCATGGTTGTTCAAATATAGGTAATGATTGTAAAATTTTGTAAGGTCGATGATGAGGAGTTTTTAATATTCAACAAATATCACATGGTTTTATAAAGTCTTTGATTGCCTTCCACAATTGAGGCCACCAAAAATCTCTTGAAATCAATTCTAAGGTCTTATTATATCATAAATATCTTGTAACTAGAAAGTTGTGATGAGCTTAAAGAGCTTGTAATCATGCTTCACTTAGTTTTGAGTGAATATCTACTCTTTTTGAGTGACATGAAAGTGTATTGAATTTTTCTTTGTTTGAAATTCATGTCATTGATACAAGTATTTGAAATCATACTTTAGACAAACTAGATTTTAGAAAAGATAGGCTTTAAACAAATGCTTAAAACCTTTCTAAAGAAAATCCAATTATTTTATTTATTTATCTATTTTTATCCATAAAAATTTCAAATTTAAAAACATGATACTATTCTTCAATTCACGCAAAATATATAGATTTTCATTATTAATGAGCAACGAATATTTGTTAATATCATTAATACTTTTGACTATTTTTTTACAAAGATCCATCATTTATTTATTTACGTATGAATTACAATTATGAAGGAACATCATGATAGAATCTATAAATAAAGAAATAAATATATCATTTGTTTTTTAAAAGATATTTGTTTAAATGGAATATAATATGTTTTTAGAAAATAATAAAATATTGAGTTTCAACAGATCGCGTTCCTGATTGTGTTCAGGTATTCATTACTGTAGGGGTTTGTGTCCTGCTCAGTACATCCAAGACTGTTGCTTCTTCTTCTTCTTCTGCTTCCACGGAGCAAGTGTTAGTTAGTGTTACGAACCGTGGGTTTCTGTGTCGATGGTCATGGGATGTTGCCCCCACAGCCGCGAGGCGCAGCAGGAGCTTCGGCAGGGGAACTCCCGCTTTTCTTCGATGCCTTTGAGATACCGCGACTTGAAGTGGAAGTCTACGTGACAGGGTTGGAGGAGTCGAAGGAGGAGCAGGAGCAGGTGTTGTTGCTGATCGCGGAATATTTGGTCGTAGGTTGTGCCTCCCCAATGTGCGTCGGATGTCCCTGGAAATTGATGCCGATTTGTAATAGGGTTTTCGATACATCGAAAGCGCGGGACAAGTATGAGTAGGGTTTTGGCTGTGTGAGCATTTTAGGTGAGTGTGTAAGGTAGTAGTGCTGTCGGTTAGTGCGACGTTGAGTAGTGTAGCGATGGAGAGGCAAGGTATGAACTCTGAGGTTGAGGCAGAAGGGAGGGTGAAATCGCTGGGGTACAAAGTTCGTGCGGCTTCGAAAGAGTCCCAGGCGCAACGTGCTTCTCAGATACTTGATTCCGACCTCCGCACGCATTGGTCCACTGGCACTAATGCTAAAGAGTGGATTCTTCTTGAGTTGGAGGTGAGACGATCTACTTCATCTGGGCTGGGTTCTGAATTTCCTTTGCCAAGTGATTAGGATGAATTGGTGTGGTTGGATTGGCACTTCTGATTCTGTGAGTGGTATTCCTATGACTGCCATTGTTAGAATTCATTAATGTACCCTCTTTTGGCGTACCTAGTAATGTATCTCAACTTTAAATTAAACGTTTCATGTCACAATTTCGTTCGCACACACGCCCCGGTTTTGCGTCAGAATTTCTTTGAGGAATAGACGGAGTGCAGGAATTTTAGGATTCCCTTCTGTCAGAGAAAATGCTACTTTGAATTGAGACTCAGCTACTGAGTTGCTTGGTGGAGACATGTGACTTTGCATATTGGTCATAGATGGAAATGTGAGCAGTTGTAGCTATTTCATGACGTTAATTCCACAAACTTGCTTGCAAAGGGTGGTTCTGAAAGTTAACTATGCATGTTCTGTGCTGTTGTGGCATTCGTAGCCTTCTATTTTCCGCGTGCTGTTCATTTAGTATTCTACATCAGGGCTTTCGGCACTGAATCTGTCGGTGTCCTATCTTTCTTATCGCTTACAATGCGTTATTGTGTGTGAAAGAATTCAGTATTCTGAAGGTTAGAATTGCATCTCCTAGATGCATTTTGATCCTGAACGTTTTGTTGCAGCATAATGCCAACTCGTTTAGGATATATGACGATAATAATTTTGTCTTTCATCAAGAGTTACACATTTGAAGTACGTTAATGCAAAGCTAACGGAGTGGTGTGTCTTTGGCAGGAGAGTTGCCTATTATCTCACATTCGGATTCATAATAAGTCAGTTCTGGAATGGGAAATTTCTATTAGTCTTCGTAATAAGGTAACTTCTGAGCCTCGGTGACCGAATTCATCCTTGTTGAGAGTCCTACCTGATAAACGAGAGCATGTAATAGCTCATGTGCTGGTACAAGATTATTTACACGCAGTTAGCTAGTAGACCTAAAGTTACAGGCTTGTATAGATTGAACTCTATGCTCAGACCGTCTATATGTAGGATGCCACATGAATGTTTGTTTTTACGGACATATTCTTCCAACCATGTGCCAAAATTAGTTTGAATAATACATCTCTCGTACGCTGGCAAGACATGGTGACAGCTTCAGGAGATGAAACCTTAATCTTTGTAAGCAGTCTGCGTTTCTGTTTCTGTCTATCTGATACCGTAGATTCTGTATTAAGCAGCCAGAAACATTTCTGAAAGTCCGGCCCCGATGTGAGGCACCTCGAAGAGACATCAGTTACAACATAGGTCACCTGCCATGTCGATATGTGCGAATTGCCTGTTTGCGGGGCAACCCAATCGCCATCTTTCATGTTCAGGTTAGTTCCTAGTCAGATTTTGCTGTAAATTTAGGTATCAGTTCCGCAATTGGTGATGTTAAGATACGTTTGCCCCATTCCTCTGTTTGAACTGGAGACTAGTATTTTTTGCCATTGAAACCATGTTTTCCAACTACTAAAGTTCTAATGCGAAACTTATATTCGTATTCTTTAAGGTAGTTTTTGTGTTGCGGTGGGATGTAATAGCTAGAAATGTTCATCGGTTCCTAGACCTCCCATGATACCGTAATCCTTGAAGTATTTATTCTAGTATCATTGCCTCGCAGCTTATGGGTATATCAGTTCCAGGTCTGGAACCAGAGTTACAGCCTGTTGTGGACCATTTTCTTCCCCAAATCATTGCTCGAATTAAGGAGCCTCATGACATACAACTGCAGGTGATTTGTGCGATTTCTTATTTCTTCTTTCATTTACTTTGTTCAGTTGCTGTTTCTCAATGTATTTGTTGACATGGCAAGTTTTGTCTTGTGTAGTCCATACCTCAGTCATGGCGTCGATAAACGAAACTTTCAGCTGAAACTTAGGGGTTTGCTCTTACTTGATTCGCTTGACTTGGAATGCAGCTACTTCAAGATATTTCTGTCCGGTTGTCTCCTTTTCTACAACAACTGGAGGTACTGTGAGCCTTGAGGTCTTTTAACAAGTTTTTAGTTTGTACGAAATTTGATACAAAGTTTAAATTTTGTTTCGGTTGACCTTGAGAGAGAGAGAGAGAATCTCACGACAATCGGGGTTTATCTTGGCAGAGGGACCTTTCAGTTTCAACTGAAGCAATGGATTCAACTATTCGTTTTCTTGCGATGTTGGTTGGGCCATTTTACCCGTTTTTAGCATTGTTTAGGTCAGTAAGTTGAGCTGCTTATTTTAACTTCTTATTATTATCATTTCATTAACTATTTCCCTCGTTTTTTGTGTGTGAAAATTTTTCTTAGTTGCTGAGGTTCCATGATTCTTTTTAATACAGCTGCTTGAGGTTGGATTCTATTCGGTATCTCAATGGGCAGCACAATGTGATCTTGTAGAGACAATGATAAATCAGCTATCAATGGAGTAGACGAGGAGACGGGCAAAAACAGCCTGGCTTCTGTCTTTACAGTTTCATCAAACTTTCAGGTAGCATTGAGCTTTTCAAATCAACTTAGTATTTGGGCAATATTGCCTTGATTACAATATACCAGGATTATGAGTTGAGATCAGATTCCATTCTTAAATTGGAGATGCAGCTTCTTACATCCATCTTTCAATCCTCGATTTAATTACAGGTGTTTTATTCTTTTTGACAGGCTCCACCGAAACGCATCCGTAGTCCAGGACTGTCTACCCAAACTAGTAGCCAATCTTTAGCATTGCGGCCGAATTCAGTCATTTTGCTGCTGAAACTCGCTTACAAGGACGTCTTTCTCAGCAACGTCTGTAAGAAGGTGATAATCTGCTGTTCAAGTGCAACATCGCCTTATCTACATGTCTTCTTCCCTTCTAGACGTGGACTTTTGGGTATTTTCGGAATTTGTATATTTTCCATCAGCTGCATGAGTTACATTGGAGATATGTTTGATTGTCCATCACATTGTGATGATTCGCAGTTTAAGAGGTCCATTTTTTCTTGTTTTCTCTTCCCGAACAATATGCGTTTCAGCTTCTGCAAGTTCCAAAAATTTGAAAGTGGAATCCTTTGTAAGTAACATTACTGTACATAATCCTTAGAGTTGCACATGAATCTTTATTCATAGCTTTCAAATGCAGGTGGCCAGACTTTTACGCAAATTAAGTCTGTTGAACGCGGAAATTTTACCAGCAACCGCAGATTTGGTAGGACCGGGGAATGAAGAGAGCCCTACAGTAAATGAAACTCCTCCCATGCGACCAACCGACTATTCCAAATTATTTGGGGAGGAGTTTTGTGTTCCAGACGATGATAGTCTAGATTTGAGCTCTGCTAGTACGTTGGATATATCTGTTGTGGAGGAAGCGTTGCTTCATTTGCTGTTTGCATGTGCAACACAGGTTCGCTTATCTATCTCACGTGATGCTGACATTCGTAATAGCTTTTTACAAAGCCTAGCTTCTCTTTTTGTGTTTTATAGAGTTATTCTTGAAGAAATTCTGTAATGGTTTGATAAATGTTAACTTTAGAGTCTTTGGATTGCAGCCTCTAATGGTTCGACGGCTAGCGGATGCGAAATCTGACCTATCACCTGTCCTTCCCCTACTACGATCACTTCTTCCTGGTAATATTTGGATACGTAGCAGTCTGACGATGTATTATGTAGGCTGTTGATTAAAATATCAATCCATGTTCACGTTAAATCTAAAGTGAATTAGTTACTCATGTGTGCAGCTCTCCGTCCCCCATCCAGCACTGCAGCTAATTCGGACATCGTGGATGAAACATTTTGGCAATGGCAAGCTCCGCTTGTGCAGCGGGCTTTGAATCAGGTTTGGATGGGGACTATCTTGATTGGTCAGCTTCGTGGGTTGAGCTTTATGAATGAGTTGTTGTATATGGGTCTTTGGATATCTGTAATTTGTTGGAGTTGCTGTGATTGTTCACAACTTTGAGCGATTTATGACTACCTTGATGAAAAGTGTGGTACTTATCATCAGTTATCCAATCTGCAATTGCTATTTTAAACATATTTCTAGATTGGCTGATTTCTAATGGATGTAGGTGGTGGCGCTAGTGACCGCGCCCTCGTATCGTCCACTTCTTGATGCCTGCGCTGGATACCTTTCTGCTTATTCTCCAGCTCATGTATAACCCTTTTCCTGTTATTTGGTTATCCTTGTGCTTTCGGGAGTTCCATAGCAGATTTTTCAACTTCATTACTTCATTCTGAATGGAGAGACTTTGATTTCTTATTTGCAGGAGAAATCAGCCTGTGTGCTGATTGATTTATGTGTAGGCCCACTTGCGCCGTGGCTAACTGTGATTATCGCCAAGGTGTGAAATGATCTAATTTTTTGGGTATATAATTTTCATTGCATTCTGTTTAAATGCCACTGTACATTTCTGAATGGTCGTTTTTATATCTCAAGATTCACTTGCATATCTCACTGTAAAAACAGTTTTGGCTACTTGCTGAAGTTTCTTTTGAGTTCTTTCACGCTGCTCAGTTAAGTCATAATTTTTCACGTAGCAATCTTAACTTCATTGTCATCTTGATCTTTTAATGGAGTCCAGGTTGATTTGGCAATTGAGCTCTTGGAGGACTTACTAGGCATCATTCAGGTTTCGCTCTCGTTTGCTTCAAGCATCCTTCTTCAGCTGTAGTTTTATGTCTGATTAGACTTCAACCTGGAAGTTCCCACTCATTCACCTCTCCAGCGGCACTATTCTCCTTTTTGAGTTCTCCAGTTTCATTACGTTGTGTTTTTCGTTCGTGATGCATTAAATGAAATATTTCGATTTGACTTGAAAGTCATTGGAAGTCATCTGATACAGAATTTTACAGGCAGGTCAAGAGGCTCCTGCACAAGCCCGTGCAGTTCTGTTGTATATAATGCTAGCTCTTTCTGGACATGTGGATGATATTCTTAGTAAGTACAAGGTATGTTGCTACTGAGAGCTGTCGCCTAGTTATAGAATGTTGTAAATTTATAAAATTGCAATCTCAGCTCTTTGTATAAAACTCCGAATTTTTTTATGTATCGCTGTTTAGTTTATAATGTGATGAATATTTACGTCCTCTTCTGTTAATGGTATTAGATTTATTGGTGTATTTTGTAGACTGTGAAGCACAAGCTTTTATTTTTGATAGAGATGCTGGAGCCTTATTTGATACCGGCTATCATACCAGTAAAAAGCACCATCGCTTTTGGGGATGTATCAGCTGTAGTCTTGGAAAAACATGAAAAGACTTGTGCTTTGGCCCTGGAGTTGCTGCATACTGCTTTGCAGAAACCATCCATCTTGCCTGCAATGGAAGCTGAGTGGAGGCGGGGTCTCGTTGCGCCCAGGTGTGTTGTTTCACCTTTGTTTTCTGGATCTTTTTTCCTATCCCAGTCTACATTATTCTGAAATCAATGTTGCGAAGAGCAGAAGGTTCAGAAGAGGGTTGAGCTGTGGATTGTGTTCAACGACATTAGGTCGTGAGCAGTTTCTCTTGTAGTAAATGAAAGGACTAATATACACGCTGTTAAAGGATATCGTATTGTATCCACAGTTTACGCTAGAATTCTCAATATGAAGGAATTATTTGACAAACATTGAGGAACATCCTAACATCCTTAATCGGCGCAAGTGCTACACGTCATGAGCTTTTCGACATCGCGAGAAATACTTAAATTCGCTTCAGTTATCGATATTTTCTTGCTTATTTTTTTATACTGGCTTGTTAGAGTATTCAATCTACCTATATTTGAGGCTTATTAACGTCGGCTCTGGTTGGTTCTTTTGGTCTATTTATCTACTTCTGAACTCATGCAGTAATGTGTCTACCTCAATAATTGTCATTTATACCTCAACGAGAGCATATAAGCAAGTTCACAACATAGCACGCCTTAGGCAGGATTTATTTATTTGCTTCTACCATTAGACATTTCTTTTATTTGTCTTATTATTAGAATACTTCCTAAGCGTTTGATGTTCGATCTATTGGTTTTGTGTTGCATTGCGCGTGCAGTGTGCTTTTGTCAATATTGGCCCCACACGTAGCACTACCACCCGGCATTGACAATCTAAAATGTAATAAAGATAAGGGTCCTTCTGTTGAAGGAAGTCCTACGGATAGTATGACTGTGATAACCTTCGGTAGGACTGCTGAAGAACCCGGTGGTACGTCCAACTTCATTTTGATAACATACTCTATTCTGTGCTTGTTTTCATGCTGTATGATTCTGTATCCAGAATTTGGTATTATTTTGATGGCAGAACATGACTGTCTTGCTTTTCTGGTGGTGAATTAGTGGTTTCTTGGATTGTTTTTCTTTGTTCTATTCAAGTCTAACTGACGTTTGCCAATTTGGATTTATATGAAATTTTGGTACATTTTCAGTACCTGAAGCTGTTTCGAAGGTGGAAGTCCAGCAAAATGAAGACGCGAGCCTACTTTTTGCTCCACTAGAGCTGAAAGGATTGGCCTTATTAAGCCTAAGCGATGAAAGTGTGGGAAATTTGATTGACGACAAGGACTTTCTGGATATGCTGGCCAAGTTGGAAGGAAAATCAGGAAAGAAGCTGCTCTTTGACGTTAAAAGTGATGAGCATGAATGGGATATTAAGAGTGAGTACTGCCAACTAGTGGATGCCTCAGAACGTGAGCAACGGGCTTCTGACTTCATCCGATTTGCCTCGGAGCTACACAGCCGCCAGGATGATAGTACCGAAAGTCAGCAATCAGCCATTGATGCTCTACTTCTCGCTGCTGAATGCCACGTTAATCCATTTTTTATGATATCCTCCAAAGAGTATAACAATTTGGTAAATAAATTAGAAGGCGAGTCTCTTGCAAATTCCAATAAGGCCGCTCCCAGGGATCTCCTTGGATCAGACTTGCTCTCCCGGCTAGAAGAAGATCGAGATAAAGCCGTCTTGAACATACTAACGTGCGCAGCAGAATGGGACACTCTTGGAGCAAGTGTTGGCGAAGGCTCGAACAAAGATGAGGATAGCTTTGCAAACAGTGATGGAATGTCCTGTGACATCAGCGTTGATGAAGAAGATAAACAACTTGAAGATGCAGTTACATTGGTTCGTCAACGCCAGGGAATGCTTTGCCGATTTCTCGTGCGCCAGCTTCAGAGAGATCGTCATAACCTATATGAGGTTTTGTTACAAGGCCTTCTTTTTGTACTTCATTCCGCTACTCAACTTTCATCAACCCCAGAGGATGTGATCGATGTGATTTTAGGATGTGCAACTCGGTTGAATGCTTCATTGGTGGAGTACCATAATCAAGGACAGAACGGAATCCTTTCTCTTGGGCCAGGCACCTTTCATGGTGTTCGTCGCCAATGGGTGTTGTTACGCAAGCTTGTGCTCTTGGCAAGTGGCGGTGACGTTCCTGAAGATAAAAGCTTGTCTCTATCCCTTCAAATGAGCAAGCTGCATCAAGACTTGATTCCTGGCTCAGCATGGATCTCCACCATCTCGCAATTCGCCTCATCACCTTATCCTCTGGTTCGTTACACTGGCTGGATGGGAGTGGCACAGTATGCTCAATCTCATACCGATAATGGTGTTCCTCTCATTGCAGACATTCAAGATCTGTCCTCGCTGCTTCTGATATTTTCTGATGAACTTTTTTCAATCGAGTTCTTGAAATACAAAGAAGCAGGTGAAAGTAACGCAGCAGTTAAAGCTTCTCTTGGTGCTGCGACGAGCAGTCCTATTGGTAAATTCGATCAACCTAAAGAAACTGATCCCGGAAAACTCGTGAAAGTTCTGTATCCTGAACTTAGTCGTGTGTTTCCAAGCTTAAGAACCGAGTTCAGTCAGTTCGGGGACACATTACTCCAATCGATATGTGCACGTATTGAAGTTATCCCTCGCAATTTTGTTCCGGACATGCTAAGCTGGTTCTCTGAGGTTTGTTTACAGCCGTTTCCTGCTCGACAGGAGATGAGAGGTTTTACTCTTGGGAATGCCCGTTACATAATCATGCGTCTTCTGGAGGTGATTATGCTAGAACATGTGGAAGCCATACTACCTGAGCTTTCTCGGGTGTTTCAAGTTGTAACATCATTATGTTCTAGTAGTTACTGTGATGTGACGTTGTTGGAGACGGTTCTGAACGCTCTTAAGCCTATAATCTCTCATGCGATTTCAGATGCTTCAGATGCTGGAGAGTCATCCGTGGAAATCTTATCCTATCAGATCATTATGCAGCAGCTTAAGTTTGTAATGGACAAGTCTAAAGAAGGAAGCGGAGCACAAGATGCCCTTTTTCTCTTTCTTTGTGGATTCCTTCTTTCCAGTATATCTTATACAAAACGCATCAATGTCCTGACTGCACTTAAGTCCTGGGTCACCTCTAGAAACTTCGGTACAAGTGCCGTTGGATTTCCGCTCGATACTCTTTCTGCTATACAAAAGATACTGAATGAGTGCCTTGCTCTACTTAAAGAGATTGCCGGTGAGAGTAATTTACTCTTACCGAAGAGAAATCATGCCCCTGAAAAACAGGGATTACACTCTTTTGTTGATGGTGCAAATTCATCGGTTACATGTGAGGCGCTGGATAATCCCCTAGGAGGTGAGACCACAGATGGTACTGTAGCTAACGAAAAAGATTCTGAAGCTGTTAGTGGGGATGTGGGTGCAGCGGAAGTTGCTGAGACATTGGATGTACCTGAAGATCCTAAAGAACAGGACATTTCACAATCTATACGTGATAAATCCTCCTTGGATAAGCTGGGGTTTAGACAGAAAGTTCAAGAACTGATACTCGCATTGGGTCCAGGTTTAGAAATGTCAATGAAACTACACCCAAAAATGACCTCCAGTGTAGCGGTAGCAGCAGCTCAATGTTTATATTATGCAGGTGTCACGCAAGATGCTATAAGCTATCTGTCTACGAAAGCACTGGCCTTATCCATACACACCCTTCAGAACGCCCATTGCTGGCAAGTAGCTAGTACGTGCGTGGAGTATTTACTCTCTTTGCCATCGTTATGTGGTACTTACCAGGAAGTCTGCACGATTTTTGAGGAACAATGCACTCGTGCTCCGAGGGTTGCGTGGCGATTGTTACCTATTCAGTGGTTGCCTAAAGCCTTCACTGTGGAGTCATTGGCTGGGGCATTAGGCGCATTGATACAGCTCCTGAGTACGATGTTAGAACATCCTGAGCCAGAACAACGTGCAGGTGTTCTACAACAGATTCAAAAAGTAATCGACGACGAGGAAAAGAATTTGAGTTACAGGAGTGAAACTGCAGATGATTTGGGAGGGAAAAGATCTGCTATTGCGGCTTTTGTATCAGCTATGTGGATCCCTGTTGTCACAACTGCGACTTCAGATGCCTCGGTTCGGTTAAGGAGGCAAGCTTCAGAAGTTCTGATCAAAATGGTACCTTATGCGGAGAGTTCTCAGCTGCGGTCTCTGTTGGTTTCATTTGATATGATCTTCAAGTCCGGACCTCTCACCCATACGGGTCTATCGCTGCTGGCACGTGTTTGTCTTTACTCCAAAACTCCCGATTATGAGATCATACCATCTCGAGTCTGGAATAGTATTGAAGCTTTGGCGCTATCAAAATCTGGTGAGTTCTTTTTTAACGAAGTTTCTCATTCTGAGCTTCAACTCGTCAACGGAAAAATCTTGGAAATTTTAGGCGTTCCTTGAGGTTTCCATCATTTAAAGCATTTAGTTAGGGGTTACACGTGAAAGTTAAGCATTTAGAAAAGCTCAGGCATCATATAACAATCTAATGGAGTATTCTATTCACTATGAGGTGATGCAGGAGGTAAGTTTTTGGATAAAGAGAGAGAAATTTGTCAGGCTCTTGTTCAGTTGCGGAATGAAGAAGAAAATGCCAAAGAGGTGGGTTTTGGTTAGCGTATTAATTTTTGCTCTCATGAGATTCTCTGAATAATTGTTTTTCTGTGATTTCGTACTATATATGCCTGTGTTATTAGCTCTGCCATCTGATTGACTCGTCGTTAGTCTTTAATTTCTGCAGCTTGGAGATATTTTGGATCTTTTTGAAGTACAATGTATTATTTACATGTTTGTGGGTTGACTTGATGTGTGCAGCATACGCTTAAGGTGCTAACAGGCTCTCAGGAGATTGCTCAGCCGTATTCATTTTCTAGTCCGTTGCGTGAGGCCGTTGTGGAAGTGAGTACTCATGTTCGCTGATAGTCCAGAACACTTGACAAACCACTAGCAACTTTTGCCCAATTCATATATATATATATATATATATATATATATATATATATATTTTCTTTATCAAATTTTACGTTGATCTTCAAGTTGTATCGATCTGAAGTTTCCCCTTCTTGATTATGTCGTGCAGTTTTCATATAGAAGGGAAATAGCAGGTTTATCATTTAGTTGCAAAACTTTGCAATTTACATGTGAGATTTACGTAATTTTCTGCTTTATTTCTGCGCAGGTACTGGCTAGATTGAGTGTGCTACGTTCGAAGGCTGAAATTTCTACTTCTGCAGCTGTACAAGAAGCTGTGGTGTGTACTTAAGTGGTCCCTTTGGAGGTTCATCCATGTGACTAGTGACAATGTATTGGCAGGGCCGTTGCATCATGATTAATGGAAGTTATTTTTAGACCAAATATCTTTTCGAGGGCATAGTAAAAACTTGTACTCTTGGTCTGTAGGAGCTGGAGGAAGCAGAAATCGAACTTGAGCTTTTAAGAGAAGAATGTGCAGCTAGAGGTGGGGACGGTGGAGCGCTAACTAACACCTTGGACTTGACTTATGGGAAAGGTACGGTTAGTAGCAGCAGTTACTATGCTTTTGCGTCTTGTTTCTTCACGAAGTTAAAAGTGAAGGATATTTAGAATACGATGCTGGCCTTCATTTTGGTTGTCTACTTTTCGTAGCCAACAAACATGTCAAGATGCATGCCATCGAAAAAGTTAGCCAATGTGGATGATCTTTGTTGAAAAGAAGTATTCCAGGGTTGAGTGTCTATTCAGTTTGTAAGTGAATTTTCATTTGCATTCTTACAGGTTTCTCTTCTGAGAGCGCCAAGGATCGTCTGAAGCAGATACGAGCTCAAATTATTGCAGAGTACGTGAAGTCCTGTTATATCTTAAAATGTGTGGCTTTGTATATCTCTTTCGATTGTTGTCTCGAAATTTCTTGTGTTTTGAGCATGCTGAGAGTCGTTCGAGCTGTATTGTTGATAATTTTTTGTGGCTATGCTTCCATATGTTTAGACTCGTGGGTTTATGGTCATTCTGCTGTTTGTAATTTGTTTTGATTGAAATAGCAATATCCATTGCTTTTAGAAACTGGAAATTTGTACGGTCCCTTGACTTGATTGCAACGCCTTATCTGATTGTTTTTTCTGGATCCGAGTTCGACAGAGAATATTCAGCTGCAAAAGCTGAAGTAGCTGCTCGGCGTGAAAAGCAGCGCATTGCTCGCAGTAATCGGCAGAAGGCCTTGGAAGAAGCAACTCTGCGTGAAATGTCTCTTCTTCAAGAGCTTGAGAAGTTAGTTATCTCAATGCCTTTTACTTTCACAGTCTGGAGTACGTAACTTGAAGTGATACCGGATGAGCCTGTTCGTGGATCTAACTGTTAGTGTTGTCAATGAAGGGAAAGAGCAGCAGAAGCAGAAAGAGATATTGAAAGGCAGCGGATGTTGGAGAAAGAGCGTGCTAAAACTCGAGAGTTGAGGCTTAGCTTAGACATCGAAGCAGAACGGCGTTCCCAGGTATGTTCAAATTCATCTACGTATGATAGTTCATGAACTCTTCGTAACGATTTCTTGACAGTTTGAGATGCAGGTATACTTTAACCTTAGAACGTCCAAGCGTCCTAATTTGGACGAGCAGAAATTCCATCTAACCAAAATAAAAACTTTTTGTTGATCTTTGAAAATATTCCATAATTGAATCTTTGAAAATGTCCTGTTTTCTTCACCTAATTATTACAAGCGTTCAAGTGACTTTAGCTAGTAGATTGCTTAAATCTGGGCAAATTCTGCGACGCTTAGTGGTTATATATGCCAGTTGTAAATATATTGAAATGTCCCACTCAAGCAACCATGGGTGGTGTTGCGACTTCTTTTAGTCCAGTGTAGTTGTGCCGATACTTCTCAGGCCCCAATCGTAATGTAAAACTTGTAACATCCGTGCACACGTTGGCTTGATGACGATTATGTAGAAGGACTATCAAAGAGAACTGGAGCTAAGAGACACAGGTGTTGTGCGGACATCATCCCGCAGGGAATTTGCAAGTAACACTACACCAATCAGGTACAGTGTGGACACCACTTTTAAGGCTGTTATGTATGTATTGTTCAGAACAGATCCTGGAAACTAGGAATTATTGGCGGACTTAATTCGTGGAGATTTTGGCTGAAATGCTTAAAGTAGCATGTCGTTAGAAAAGTTGCTCTAAATTTGGGGCTCTTTTTATTTCTTTCAGTCGCCCGCGGGAGAGGTACCGAGAACGAGAAAGGGAGACTCAACGGTCAGGACAGGAGGGCGCTGCTCGGGCAAGCAGTGACTCAGGCGCGCGTGAAAATGCTACGACGCCTCCTGCAACTCCAACTGCAGCAACCACCAATGTGTCGTCTGCATCTGCATCGACAACAACAGCAAGTGCCAATACCTCATCTTCTCGTGTCTATGGAGGACCCTCGTCAGGTCTAGGTCGAGAAAATGCGCGTGACCGGGAGCGGGAACGGGAACGAGATCGAGATCGTGACCGAAGTGATGAGAGAGGAGGGTTTGAAGACCTCGGAGAAGGCAATGGGGTATCTCGGGAAACAGGTGACGGGGCTGCTTTGAATGACGATGGAGTTTCAGGTGTTGAAGGAAGCACTGCTGGGACAGTCGGCAGCAGCCACAGGCAAGGGCCAAGGTCTGCTCGACCTAGGCAAATTGTGGAGCGGCGAGAGAGAGATGGAAGACGTGAGGGCAAATGGGAGAGGAAGCAAACTTAATTTCTTTTTTTTCTCTTTCTCGCTTCTCTGAATAGCTCGATTGCCATTTCTGAGATCAACGAGTCGCATGACATGGTCGAGGATCAGAGATTTTCTCCCTTGGTATCTCACGTGCTACCAATTGCGAAGTCTAATGCTGTTGAGCCCATATAAGTTTGAAGCGATAGCTTTCTCATTTGATGGGACGTCGAAAGCTTTGTTGAAGGTTTAAGCCCACGATAGGTCATGTTGTAGATTGTACCAGTTGAGGCAATTTCCTCACACAACTGGTCCTAAGTAAGGTTTTAAGCTCATCATCTGGGCATTCTTTGTACAGGCTATTTGCATTCAATGTCGGTTAACGCTTTTTTAGTTTTACCAATAATAGTGTTTGGAGGCAGTGTCTCTCGCTGCGCTTGGAAGCATGGTTTGAATTGTCCGTGGTGAGAATTGATTTTCCATGTGGCATCCGCGAGGAACAGAAATCACTCAAATCCTCAAGGGTATGAAGAAAATTAGGTGTTGTCCAGCCTGCAATCCCCAGTAGTCATACCATGCTTTGCCATATCTCACATTGTGCCACAGTAGTCCCCAGCAACCAAATTTACAAACTGCACAAGACTAGCTTGTTGACCCAACTTTCGAACCAGAAGATTTCACTCAAAATTGTGGCGTCCGTCTTTTAGCTTATCTGTTCTGTTGGTTTGATGCTGACTGGGTTTCAATCTACAACGGAAAATTACGCTGCGTAGGTCTGTAATTATCTCGACTAAGATGAGAGCCAAAGTGCAGTGATGATCCAAAAGGAACCTGAATAGGTCAGATGTCCCACCACAAAAGTGTACTTTCGTCACCATGGGGTATTGCAACACCGAAAGCAGGATATTGTGTCAGCTATTTTGGAACGTCAAAATTTCCATCGTCAGTGATCTCGAGTTAAGGGTGTGGTAGAGTACAGGTGGAATATCCAGGGATTGAAGTTGAGTTTCAAGTCAGCAGTACCTGATGATGGACTGCGGCGAAAGATTAAGTGCAGAGAGTGGTCAACTCTCGGACTAAGTCATTGCCCCGCTTGAGATTGAGAGCTGTCACCGACCTTTAGGCATTGGCTGAGGAGACGGAAGAAGCGAATAGAATTGGAACGGAGTCTTGCACCAACCATGTACTCCGCTGTCGTCGTCATCTCTGTTGTGTGCCATAAAAGGTCTTGGTTTGGGATTGTCGTATCACCACCCAACTACTCAATGAAGGTTGTTACATCCGCTTATACTTAAGAAGATCAATATCCCTGTTGTATATTGTCTCCTTTCTGTTTTGAATCATTTTAATTTTTTCAAAAGAATTCTTTTAATTCTATTGTCCCACTTATTTCTTTGAAAATAGTCAAGTAACATGCTTTTTTTTCTTTGAGGAATATTTCTTCTTAAATAGTGATTAGGGCATGAACTCCCTTCCTGTATAAAGTTATTTTTGTAAGTTAAAATTTTTTGTTGTTTAAATCTTAGTATAGATAAATCAAATTATTTTTCTTGGTCAATCCAACATTATGGTTTAAAATAATATTATATTTTATTGAATTTAAGCAATCTCATTATAAAACCCTATGTTATGCATTAAGAATGTTGGATTGATACTAAAAGAGACTAAAACATAATCAACTTAGTTTGATTTGATTATTTCTTCTACTTGATAAATTACAAAAGTTTTGATACATAATTCAACATTAAGACTTATGTTTGATCAATAGTTGGTTTAATACAAGTTTCTTTGAGTTATTTTTACATTTTTATTCTATGTAGTAGGTAAGTCATAAAACTATTATATCATTTTTATTCTCTATTTTTTCTTGGGTATAAAATTATCTTTGCTTGATTGTAATCAATTAGTCTTTGATAGAAGATGTTTTCATGACTTTCTTTTATAATCTTGTGGTCTTGTGTTTGCCTTGTGCATTAACTCCAAAGACCTATCAAGCATTTTTGCCTTGTAAGTATTGGTTTCTAATTTATTTAATAAAATCAAAATCATTGCTTCAAATAATAGTCTTTAAACACATTATATAATGTATTTTTTTTTTGAATATTCATTTCCTTCTAACTTTTTAGATAAAAAACAAGATTGTTTTAGTCAAGTTTGTACATCAATTTTACATATATGAAAATAATTGCATCACATCATTACAATCCTTCAAATTGTATTGTGAGTGTTTTCCAATATCTTATGATTGCTAGTTGTATTAATTTTAATTTAACTTCTTCATTCATTACATATTTTAAAACTTACTTTTTAATATTAAAACGTCTAATTTTTTTGTGTTAATATACTTTTTTTTGTTAGAATATTTCTAAACTTATTCAACAACTTAGATTGTTGGGACATGAGGAAGCAAAAAGAACTTAGATTTGGATCAATTTATCTACTTTACTAATAAAATATGAAAATTAAAAGTATCTGTAGTAAAAAAGAAACTTTCTTCTCATGTCTTGTCTTATTTTACTAAGTAGACTTTAGAATCTTCTAACACTAAAATGTAATTTAAATTCTATATTGTAATAGCAAAAGAACAATATACATTTTTTAATATTACATCCATATCACAAAAATTGTATGTAGTAATTTTTTATTAAAAAAAAGATCTCCTCGTTTAGATTTCACTTTCTAGTAGTTTTGTTTAAGTTGTTACAAAAAGTAAACAATTATTAACAGCAATAAAAAAATAATAATTAAAGACGTTTTATGTTAAATGATTTGAATATAAAAATTTTTTAAATGAAAGAATCAAGTATAGATTTTTTTAATATTCTATATCTAAGTTTGGTAAGCTGTAATTTCTTTGCAAAAAGTTGTGAATTCAGTTTAGAGTTAAGTGATGATCACGTGATCAATCAATACGTATGTAACTTAATGGAGGCATATCCATCCACATTCTTAGTTTATAGGCACAAAAATTTACTTACATGTATCATAATGCATAATTATTTTTTAGACCTTGCCCAATAAACACCATTGTAACAACTCAAGATTTTACAATTTGATAGATTTTTTATACAAATACCATTTGCAAGCATCAAAAAATTGAAAACACTAAAAAAACAAATTAAGATTAAAGAAAATGAATACATAAATACTTGATACTTTTGCTGAAGGAAAGTATAATATTAAAAAAAAATTTATTCTAATGATTATAAATTTCACAGTTAAAACTTTTTTTTTTTTTTTTTTTTTTTTTTTGTGAAAATTCAAGTATATCCATTCAATATTCTCTACAAATTATGCTCCATTTTCTTCTGTACCCCACAACATCCTTGAATAGATTCCATGTTGGAACTTCCTAATTAATCTCCTAATAATTTTATGAGAATTTACAAGCCACCCATTCTCCTTATTTGATGCCCCATCTTGTACTAACTCTATTGAGTTCACTAAAATAAAATAAAGTAACAATACAAAAAACAAGCAAAGAAAATCATTTCAATAAAGCAATTGTATTTTGAAGTGGATATACCTGATCCTTGCTAAACAAGACTGGTCAAGAGAATTGGGTGCTCAATTTGGCTCTTCTATACTCCACCAAATGAGGTGAATAAACTTACAGGTTTATGTGCCTTGCATCAGGAACAAGAGGCTACTGCTGCTGTAAATTGGGAGTAGAGTAGATATTTCTTTATTGGATAGGTTTTCTGCTTGACTTTGACCAGCAAAGAGTGTTCCACAAACTATGTAGGTTGTGGTAAATTCTTCACAACCAGGATTGAAGAACGTGTCTGATTTACAGTTTAGTTTTCGCACCAACCAGGCAACCACCATCGAAGGTAGCAGCTTAACTGCAACTGCTTCCATTCTTGGTTTGGACCTGTCAAATTGCCAGGCCTCACTTGCACCTGGTTTTCTTACCATGTGGCCATGCAGCGAGGAAACACGCCAGAGACAAGTTACGAAACGACAAAGATCTTGAAGAAAACGCCCCTCAAGGCATTATCACGTTGCATATCATCGTTTCTTCCTCAACCTACGAGATCCACTTGGTTCATAAGCAACCTGCAACAGTTGAGAAAAAACCAAAGGTGCGTGTGTTCGTCCCACAAAAGCTGTGAGTTGAAGGCACAAACCCGAAGAGGTGCGTGGTGACGGAGAAACACACCCTTGTCGCTCCATGGCGAAGACCGAGTTTAAAACGTCTGCTCTTATCTGATTAATGACTGGAGTCAGAATCAACGAGCATGGTCATGTTCATTGTTTTACTTAAAAAAGCCTTTCATAAGTGCGATTCTGTGCATGTCCCATTTAATGCAGCACTACCCCCTCAGCGAGGGCAGACCTTCTCCTTACCAGGCGAACCGAACACAAAACCATTTGAAAAGGTCGTACCACACATTGTCCTACTCTGGATGAATCTATTTTCGAGCAGCCCCAGATGGTCGACGACCTTTTGTCAAAGCTTCTAGATGCAGGAGTAGATTTTCTACATTAGAAAATTAAATAAACTCTTGGGACCTGGAAAGCACATGATTGGCTGCAGAACTGTATATTGCAGAAGTTTCAGCCCCTTGGTTTCCTGGTAACGAAAACCAGTTACACTCAAAAGGCAGTTACTCTGGATGAATCAATAACTCTGATTCAATCCTACTTTGACGACAAAAATGTCGAAATTCAGGTGACAAGATCAACATGCGTGAAATTCAGAAATTGCCAAATCAGATGTTGTAAAACACATCGTTAATTGAATTCACAAACGAAGACCGTGTGAGAAGTGAAATCTATAATCCAGTGATAGCAGAAGTGATTTGACATGGCTGCTTGGGAGCACGTAGTTACAACAGCAATGTCGGTTGACAAGTACCTTATCGTACTCATTGCTGGAGGATGGTTCATATTCGTCAAACAAGACGCACTCCTTAGTTTTTCACTTCAAAGCAGCAATTGTGTAGAAGGGGGAAATGTGTCAATTCCAGCAATCAGCTTGTGCGCTCTTAGAAGCGGAGTCCTGGATATGGATCAGCCCTGCTATGGTCGGCCATGACTAAGGGCTGTAATAGATAACAATAAAGTGTTGGAAGTCGGCAGTTGAACCTGTGTTGATTCTTCACATTCATTCTCTCCGACTGCTTCTTCCTGCAGGAATGGCGCGTAAGACGAGGAAAATTAAGAAGCGACTTGTCAACACTTGTGGCGGTGTCGCAGATAAAGAAACAATCAGCATTGGAGTACGAAGCATACTCTAGAAGAAATACGTAGCGCTACTGTGTTGCGTTATTCGATGATCCCCTCATGGTCATCACGCTTGCTTCGAAATCCGCTCCTGATGTTGAACTGGCGCAGGAGAATTGGACCATCCTCCGAGGTTGGGTGACTATACTTCAGCCCCCATCTCCTTCGAGCCAAATCCTGCGCTACATTGCAGGGTCTCGTCGGGCGAGTTTGAATCCGCTCGTCCGCGCTCTTCGCCTCCTTTCGTCCAAAAATAGAGTGGTGTATAAATACAGTATAAGGATTCAGTTGCACGCTGTTTGGAAGATGTAAGGGCGAGGCGGCAAAAGACTGCGAGACAAGTCCATTTGTGGGAAGTGGGTTGAGACAGTTGCACACCATTTGGATTTGGTACCTGGACGGTGGAATGTCTCCAGTGCGCATTCGACGTGGAGGAAAAGTCAAGGACTGCATCACTCTATCCCCACTCTCCTTCCCCCTCGACTCTCTACCCACCACCACCACCCTCTTCTCCACTTAGCCTCCTCCACAGACGGTGGCCAAACCCACCTCCTGCTCACTGCACGGAGTCTCTCCAAACAATCCATCACCTCTTGTGCTGCTACCCAACTGGCAAGAATTCGTCAAAACTTGTGCTTCAGGGGATTGACATGCTGTACACAGTAAATGCTGAAGAGGACTGCGCTTCTTGGCTTGAGGGTAGTAGGCTTGGCACTATGCTCTCGTTTCTGCTTTTGGCATGACACCAATGCCACCCTCAGTCGCCCCACCCAACTTTCCATGTTCTTCGATCCCCCTACAACAAGGGGCCTGAAATCCAATTTGCAAATCTGGTGTCAAAACACTGGCTATGACCATATCCATGCTATTAGTGGGGCCCACCCCACATTAAAAAGAAACCTTGGAACTTGGTGTGATGCTTCCTAGGCCGAAATTCATTTGATGTCAAATGATACATCAACAGCATCCAAGACACTGTTGAAAAATCAAGCAATGACATGGCATACATCGAAGGTGAAGTGGCAGAGCATTGAACGGCCAGCTCATACATCGATCGGGCTAGCCGTGGCATCGAACCACCCTCTCAGATTAGGCTGAGAGGCCCCTAAAATCTACGGAGACGAGTAAATCTGGTGTCGGTGTAGATGCTTGGGATAAGAATGTGCACATGGCAAAGTAAAGAAGTCTGCGCTCTCTCATTTGGGGCCCTCCCTGCCTGGTCTTCAGTGGGTGCATCTCAGATTCGCATCTAGGATATCTATCGCAGGACTTGACCTTTCCAGGCTTTTATCTTCCGATGCCCATTCTTCTGTAGTGCCTCCTCACATGGTGGGCCCCTGGAAACAACAACGTTCTGTGCCCATCTGGGGGTGAGAAATAGGGTGTTTATTTTATTTTATTTTATGTTTTTATATATATATATATATATATATTATAGTCACGATTTGTTTTAATTGTCTTTCTATGAAGTACCTGGATGACCAAATACGAACGCTGTAGAGATTTCACATGAAATTTAACAGAGGATCGACCAGGTTATGCGAAGGATGATAAAATCCACGAAATCAGGTAAAGAAAGCAGATGCGGAAAGGGAGGGATGTTCGATGTTCGACTGAGGAACACCGCTAGGCAAGAGCGGAGGTGCAGCAGAATCGGTAGATTTGGAGGAGGAGGAGGGACGGGGAGGGGGAGGCAGGGGAGCTGTGGGGGGGGGGGGGGGGGGGGATGCTGGCAAGCCTGGGATGGACTAAGGTCGGAGAAGAAGAGCCGTGGCGAGGGCCAGGATTTCTACTTCTTTTGCAGAGCCTGTTGCCGATTGATCGCCATCGCCGATGCATGCGTGCTCGGAACTCCATTTTTATCCTCTCTTCCCGGCGCCGCTCTCTTCTCTTACTTCTCTTCTGAATTCGTCCAGGCGGCCGTCCCTCGACGCGTACCCTAACACCTTGTAAGTTTTCCAGCATCCCCTACTTCAAAACCTGTGTCGAGGTTTCATGTCCACTTTGGTAGCGTCGTTGGAATGGAGGTCCTTTCGTGGCTGTGTGCCGGATTTATTTATTTATTTTGCTTCGTCGGTAGGAGAGGCGGATCGTGTGATTCAGTTTTTTGATAAGGGGCTATTGAGGGGTTTCGGGGCGGGGAATTTTTAGGATGTAGGGTGTATTAGAGCTGCTTGTGTGATGACTGTGTGAGTTGATTAATAGTTTTTTAACATTTTTTTAGTTGATTTATTTCGTAACTTGTACGTCCAGAGGGTTAGTTTGTGTTTTGTTTTTGGATTTCGCTTGGACTGTTGCGGGGCTGCAAGTACGGCGATTTTCACGATCTCGCGCAGGAGCTGTGGGATTGTGAGTCTAATGGCTTCAGGAGTGATACTCACAAGTAGATGATGGTGAGTTTGTTCGTTTCTGTGCTTCTGGTTCAGTGTCGTGGAAAGCCGGGATGTAAACCTTCGGGACTTTTTTTTAATTTTTGAATTTTAATTTTCAAGCTTTAGTTGCTTAAGTTGCTGTTGTTGACCTAGTCAAGCAGTTTCGTCGTGTGATGTGCTCTGAGAGCTTTCAGCTTATGAGCTGCTCCTGAAGGAATTCACGGCGGAGTTTCTAGTAAGCTGTATTTGGTGGCTGCAGTCTTGAAGATCATATTCAATTTTTTCTTGTGCCTGTGAAAAGTATCTACTTTTTATAGGACCCTTCTTGTTTACGAAGACGCTGTTATGGACGGGTGCTGTTCTTCGTTGTTAGGTCTACCCCTCATAACCTCCTATTTTCGCTGGAAAGAACGACCATTGTTTTCGCCCTGCCTTCTAACCCTAACTGCTCGAGGCTTTTTCTACCTTGTCATTGTTGCAAGCCTGTTCTTCACTTCACTCCGTTGTTTTTTCAGCTTCTCCTTAGCTCTCCTCCCTCCATCACGGCTACTGTATTTGCCTCCTCCACATTATGTCAGAGTTTCCCTAACTGCTCCGCAGCATTCTCTTATTCAACATTGTCGATGGTTTTTAGAGACATTTATTGTCGCTTGTTTTTGGCGGCTACAATTTTCTAGGGTTCCGTCCTGCCTGCCGTCTTTTCCGTAGCTCTCTACCAGTATACTTCTCGTGGCATGCTCGTCTTCGCGAAAGATGGTAATATGGGAAACATGTGCCAAAGGCGTACATCCTATTAATTACGAAGGCATATGTTTTTCAGGGTAGCTAGATTGTGTATTTTTCTTGTGAGTTTGTCTATTTTTGTGGAGCTTCTGTAGGTGTGATGTCCTCGTTGACGATGTCATGCTCTTTGGTTGTTTTGCCCATATTGGCTTACAAGAGTATTCTGCCTACAAACCCTAGTATCTTGCTGCATGGAAGTTAAATCACCATTCACCAATTTTCCATTTCTAGCCTTGCCTCTTTAAATTGGACGATTCTCCGAGTTGGGTGATTCGAACTCAATGCGTCTGTCGAGTCGTTCGAATCCTACATCTCTATACTCTTAGATTATCGTGTTAGTTACACAGACACACATGTAGGGAGGCTCTCCCGATTTCGGTGCTGTTGTTAATGTGAAGTCCTTTTCTCACGTTAAACAGGCGGTCGAGTTGCTATTTGTCGCGCATATCTTTTCCAAACATTCTCCCACTACTCACTTCTACATATGGACCCTTCTGATTAAGAATAGTACCTTTTTAAATCTATAGTTGCTGGGGTTTATGGGCTTTCATTGTACCTAATTGTGTTTTGGGACGACTTCTTCTCTTTGATTTGCAGAGTCTGGTGCATAAGTGGCTGCTCTAATCATTCAACTGAAGGTGAAGGTGGTGAAAACGAGGTCCCTCAAGTGGGGGGGAATTGCTAGGGAGGGGAATGGATATCGCGGTATTGGATGATATTATTGTGCGGCTGCTCGAGGTGCGGACTGGGAGGCCGGGCAAGCAAGTGCAGCTGTCGGAGGCTGAAATCCGTCAGCTCTGTGTTGCATCGAAGGACATATTTTTGTCCCAGCCTAATCTTCTCGAGCTCGAGGCTCCAATTAAGATTTGTGGTTTGCCCTGAACTTGCACTGCGTCCGTCATTCAACGTCTACACACCAGTCGTCGTGACGACATGTTTGAGTAGTACGAGATAGTTGAATAGGTCTTTTACATGCGTAGTCTTATTGGTCATTCATTACCTGTTTTCGCACGTAGTGATTGCAATTAAGTTAGTACTTATTTATTTTCCAGGATATGTGGTCTATGTGAGGAGTATTATTCATTCATGATATAAAGTAGAGTAGCGAGAAGAGTGTATACCTCATGCACAACTGTATTTTTAAAATGGTTATAAATTGCAGAACATTGTAGTGACCAGAAAACATAATTTCATTTTCTATTTACGAACTTCGCAAACGAAACTGTCAATATTGGCCATCCAACTAGAGGGTGCCCGACTTAGTGGGGATCAATGATTCTCTCTTTAATACTCTAATAGGGTTCCAGATCGTGGACAATGTAAGCGCGAATTGTAGCGATTCTATTGGTCCAGAGCAGCAATTTGTACGTAAGGAGTCAACTTCAGGGTCCTAATCCAAATTAGCTCATAGCGATACCCCATTTTACTGGGAAATTTCGTTGGTCCCAACTGAAGGAAAACAACACCTTTTTCGGGAAACCGAATCATTCTCTCAGGTCCTAGAAGAGATCCATTATCGGTTTTTTTAGTCCTAGAGGTCCTTGGGTCCAATGTAGTCCAACCGCAGTTTCTTAAGCCCTAATCTTCATGACTAACTTCCATCATTGTGGATGGTCGAAGCAGCAACTCCTCAGAGTGGAAATGAGCTTTGATGAGACTTGCCTCTAAGTAATATCCTGTAGATAATTGTTTCACAATCTTCTCCAAAGTAGTGGCTTAAACGCGCTTTTGTGATGGTGCAGGTGATATCCATGGTCAATATTCTGACCTCTTGAGGTTGTTCGAATATGGTGGCTTCCCACCTGAGGCTAATTACCTATTTTTAGGGGATTATGTTGACAGAGGAAAACAGAGTCTAGAAACTATCTGTCTTCTTTTGGCATATAAAATCAAGTACCCAGAGAACTTCTTTTTGTTAAGAGGTAACCACGAATGCGCATCAATCAATCGGATATACGGCTTCTACGATGAATGTAAACGTCGTTTCAACATCCGGCTGTGGAAGACGTTTACGGATTGTTTCAATTGCTTGCCCGTGGCTGCTTTAATTGATGAGAAGATTCTTTGCATGCATGGAGGCCTCTCTCCAGATCTCAAGAACTTGGACCAGATTAAGAAGATTGCACGACCTACAGATGTTCCCGATGCAGGCTTGTTGTGTGACCTTCTATGGGCGGACCCTGATAAAGATGTGGCGACGTGGGGAGACAATGACCGAGGAGTCTCCTATACATTTGGTCCAGACACTGTCTCAGAGTTTCTACAAACCCACGACTTGGATCTCATCTGTCGAGCCCATCAAGTATTGTGATGCATTCTTTAAATCTGTTTCGATTTGAACATTCCTGAGTATGTGATTTGCTGTTGCGCCTTGATACATTTAATTTTGAGACTGTTTGTTGCATTCGCAAGTTCAAAGCAATGCATGAATGTTGATGCTTTAGAGTCTTTGAGTTCTAGTTCGACGAATTTGAACCTCCGATGCGATTGACATGTCTCTTCCACCACCATACTTTTATATTCTTTGTATACTATGCTGATCTGTGTGGGATGTTACATACAGGTAGTAGAGGATGGTTATGAATTTTTCGCTAAGCGCCAACTGGTTACCATTTTTTCTGCTCCAAATTATTGTGGTGAATTTGATAATGCGGGTGCAATGATGAGTGTGGACGATACTCTCATGTGCTCGTTTCAGATCCTAAAACCAGCAGAAAAGAAACAAAAGTTTGTTTCATACGGAAATAATGCCTCACGACCTGGAACCCCGCCTCGTGTAGTTAAGGTCAGCAGATTTTGAAGCTTAAGAAGTTGGTGAGAAGAGTTAATGGTTGTCACTTCTTTCATGACTCTAGATTCAAGGTCTGCAATTTTCACTTTTGCTTATGTTCAAGGTGTTCATATGTACTATGGATGCCTATGATTGTGCATTCTCTTACTTGAAGTAAGACTCTGAGAATTGTGTTTCTGTTGAGAGTGCCAGGGATAATATCGGATGATGGACATGAGCGTGAGAAACAAAGTTATTAAAATGAGCACTTAAAAAAGCTGGTGCCTTATTTTCTTGAGGCTCAGATGATGGATGGCAGCGACTGAGTGTGGACTTGCTCTTTGGGATAGCCTTACCAAGTGGGTTACTAAGCAGTTCGCTGCAGAGCTGGACTTTGTGGCGAGCAGGTTGTTGGGCATGATCTCGGAGCCGTACACATGCGTATGCATGCAATGCACACACAAACTTACAGTAGCTGCAGTGGTTTTGGAAGTTGGAGTGGTGTCCTTGGGATTGCGGTGGTGAACATGTCTTAGCTCTGTACACTTGCTGAAGCAAGAGGTTTGCTAGGGTGGGATTGGGAATATGGGGTTGTGAATTGTCTGTAGGTGGTTATCTGCAGCGGAGCATTTATGCTAAGCATAGTTAATGTACATTAGGGAGCTTGAGCACCCAGTTTCAAGTCATTGCATCTGATTCACTTTTGTTAAGGTTTGCACTATAACTTCAATTGCAATGTGCCCGACTGGAGTTCGTGTGTTATTTTTGATGATACTGCTACTCTATGACCATCTAATATTTTGGGTTGTAATATATGACTAGCAAGTATTTGTTCCTAAGGTGTGGCGTGCTTGAAGTCGATTATGTGATATTTCCACCCATTCTGTCGGATGTGTTATACTCGCCCAGAACATGGAAGTGTACGGATTTTTAGTTCCGGCATGGGGTAATGGTTGGACAGTTGCACTATTTCAGATGTTTTCAGGTCTTTCGAACACTTTTTGGGACCTGACAGGAATTCATGAAACCTTACAGGAATAATAAGCGGAGTGAATGTGATGTACAATAATGTGCATATTTTGTCACTTTGGAATGCAACTTTGCTGGAGATTTTCAAAGCGCGTCACCGTACAGGATAGAATTCAGCATCAGTTAGCAAAGCCTTCATATGAACCTCTAACATGCCGATGAGAATGTTTGCTCCACCCTGGTCTGTTGGGTGAGGCAGCAGAATTACCAATCCTGCGAAGTCGTAAATGGGAGGTGCAAACCAGACTGGCTTGCCCCACCCGAAATCTACCTCATACGATGCAAAGCGAGTCCAGCTTGTCATGGCCAAATCCGCAGTGCCTACGAAACTGGCTGTTAACAAGAAAGGATTCATTTGAGATTCGATGAAGTCCAGCGCAGAGCGCATGTACTCGTCTGTAATGCGGTTTGTAGCAGACCGGATGCTCGTGGCTGCACAGTCGAGAGGCTTGGCCACCACCTCCCTTGCGTTCGACTTAACACATCCGTAGAAGTTCACATTCCCTGCACAAGGATCACATTTCATCACCATCTCCCCGCAGGAATATGATTCACCACCTTCTCGGACTAATTGGCATCACCATGATACTCGGAAACTTGTTTCAAGCAAGGTGCAGGAGAAAGGACGTAATGAGTTACCAAAATAGTTTGTAGGGAGTGGTGGATTGAAGCGCTTGCGACCGTCAACTGCCCAGCCAAGCTTGATGTCGCATGAGGGTTCAATTCCGCGCGCTTTGGTCACGTGTTTCCATATGTGAGATGCCAATGCCTGAAATCCTGTGAAGGCGTCCTTCTTGTCATGTGAATTGGCTCTGTCCTTCAACAGAAGAATATCCTCAGTCCGAAATTCGAAGATTTTGGATGTCATGGGAGGTGGCTTTGTAGTGCTCGAAAATCCACCGGGCACTTCCTTATGGACGATGTATTCAACGTGCTCAAACGAGGGGCATGGAGGGGTTCGAGCTTTCATGACTGCGCGGTCTAGATAGGGGAGTGCTGAGATCTCACCGTTCCGTGCGAGCTCTGCCCATGATGACACAAAATAGTCTTGAGCAGCGCCATCGCTAACGAAGTGATGCAACTTGACTGCTAACACCACTCCTCCACCAGCTAACCTTGTCAACTGGCAATCAGATTGAGGTATGTGACGGTTGTCAAGGACCATTCAACACTGACATCCTTGAATCGTATTTTGGGCGAACAGGAACAAAGGAATCGCACACGACTTTCAGATGGCTTCACAAGCAGTGTGGCGTGGATTAACCAAATTGACTTTCAGGAGTATGCGAAAGAAGCAGTAAAGTAGACCACCTGCGTAAAGAGAAGAGGTTTCTCTGTAGGTCCTTGATCAATTGCGTTAGGGTCAGGCGCAAGTGATTTCCACAACGGACTCGGCTGAAACGTATCCCTACCTCGTGCACTGCTGTTTCCTGCATCGAAACGGGAAATCTTTCAATCCTTTCCCACCTTTAATTCGTAATGAAGTGACTGCTAGCTATGGCTACGTCCATATGATGCTGATTCCTTTAGAGGCCCGTCGCTGGTGCTAAAATTGGTAATGAGCAGACAATTGCACCTGCCCCTTGCTGGGGTGATCGTTCGAAAAAAATTCAGATTGTGATGATCCAGATTGTGGAATAGCATATTGGTGACAGGAATGAGAAGTACCTGATTTCAGTAAATCTTCAAGCGTTGCTGTAGCGTGGGCCTCCACGAAAATAGCTCCCTGGTTGTTGCATTCGATGTCCATGCCCGCGCCATTGCTCCTGGCTTTCAAGCGACCCGCGGCTGGGGGAAATGCTGAAAGTGCACGTGCGAGGGCGAGTTGGAGAGACTTGGGACGCACGCGGTGCTCGGGCTCGGTGGGGGCATGGAAGAAGTAGAGGAAGCCTGTGTAGTAGGGGGGCATGATCAGGTCATTGTTGGAGAGAGTGATGAGATGAGGAGTGCAAGGGGGCGATGGTACGATCGTCTCGCAGCTAGCATGGATGAAGTTCATGATAAGGTTACTCTTGCAATCAATCGTCCAAGGAGTAGAACAATTCGACAGTGAGAAGATGGAGATCTGATCCCACTACTCTCCAAACAAGGAACGCGAATACGGATGGAGATGCTGTGAAATGACGGAGATGACAGGGATCGTTACAGAGGTAGGTCTTTATGAAGGTGCTCCTAGTGTGCCTTGGAGGTCAAGTAAGTTGAACTGCGAGGTCGCGAAAGAACGGAATCGAAACTGTTGCACTTCATCCAAGAGCGAAAAGGAGCAGCTTTCCGACAAAGAAAAATTATGAAAGAAAAAACTTATTGCTATTTTTATGATGAAGTATTCAGGCTTGCAAGGGACAGAGAAGGCGGACGCATCATGAACACCTGAATCAGGTCAACAACTATGACGGATGATGAACATCGCGACGACCCCGACGCCAAGGGGGCTGCGAGCGAACCAAGATTCCATTCGGCACACCCAGTCTTTAACTGGGTCCTTTTTCCCAAATGGAGTTAGCATTCTTAATCTCGTGGCTTCGAACAGGAACACAATTCATCGCTCATTCGCATCTGGAGGTTGCAGGACAATGCTGTGGGACTAGACACGCATCAGATTCCCTTGGAAATAGCCAATTGTACAACCCAATTCCCCTACCATTAGTGGATCTTCTGTCCTTGCACGCATTTGTCGCTGGCAAAAATTGCGTCTAGGGTTTGCTTCACACTCGGCAATTACCAGGCCGATATCCATGTTGTACATAGATGAACATGATACACGCCAGTATTCAACACAGTTAGGCTATAAATTAGATACAATCAATGTTGATTCATAGTTCAAACATATTTTTGAAAATAGTAAGCATGTTAATCTCTTCAAACATATTGAGTTTGAAATGTATATATGATTATCTCAATGCAAATAAAGCCAATTTGCTTATTATGCATAGAAAATTTGCTTATTATCAAAGCAAGGTTGAGAGAGCTTACAAGAGATGCATCTTTCTTTGCTAATGAGCAAAATTAGTACACATCTTATTCACTTGAAGAGAGTTATTAACTAATGAATACGTTGAATTTCAATGATCTCTTATAAGTTGGCAAGGCAAATAAATTAGTTGGCAAAGACAATTTTTATGTATAGAGTTTGAAGATGAAGACATTTCTATAAGCAAAAAACTTGTAAGGTCTCACCATCAAGAAACTCACACTATTGATATATTCATGTTCATACAATAGGTGCACATTATCAAAAATCCAAGTATAAGAAATGAAGGCAAAGGCAATGAAAATATTGACTTTTAATGTAAGGATTAGTTAGTAGATATGGTAATAAAACATGAAGATTCTCTAAATATATGGAAAACATTATAAGGTGAATATGAAAGTCGAGATCTTGTTATGGTATTGAATTTCAATTACGAACTATTAACTTTGAAATTTCAAGACTTTATTCCTATAGAAGAGTTTTTGAAGATGGCTTGTAAAATTAAGAATTAACTTACTATACTTAGTAAGAAAGTTCTAAACAAATTATTTTGAGTGGTTTACATTTTTTTTATAAATAGTTTAATAAATAGTTTAACATCTATAAAACAATTTCTAAACTTTAAAAAGATATAATTAAGACTTATATCTATTGAAAATCAGCAAAGATCTTGCATAATTGCCACCACATAGAATTAAATCATAATAAGTTGCTAATAGACAAAAGTTAACAATGGATTAAAATAAGTTACTATGGTGGTAGCTAGGGTTTTAGGTGGCAGCTAGATTAAGAGGAATTTAGGGTTTAGTTGGATTTAGCAAAGAAGGATGAATATGATTATAGATGAAGACTCCATCTATAAGTAAAGAGTGTTGGAAGTGAGAACCTATCACGGACATAATCATGTAAGCTAGTAATTACATATACAAATAGGTAGAAGTAAGTAAAAGTAGATAAAAATAAGTAAATTCTATAATATTTAATATAAAAGCTTTCTAGAAGCTTCATAGAGGCTACTTTGACTTCATAGGTGTCTTTAATTGACCTTTTGGATTAGAAACATAGTCAACAAGTTGGCCATGTGCCACACATGTTGTTAGCTTGAAGATCAAGCTAACTATGTCGCCCACACGAAGAAGAACTTGCCTTGTAAGTCAAGGCATGTGTCCTACAAAGTCAACACATATTGGAGGTCCTCTAGAATGTCGCCATGTAGCGCCTAATTAGATAGTATATATAGAGACGAGAGTGAAGGCTTCTTCACTCTTGTCAACTCCTTTCTTGTTTTTAGTCTAGTTTCAAGGGTCTCTAGTTTTCTTGTCTTTTGGCAATAGCCATTCCAGTTTTTCTTTCAATATATATACTTGTTTATATATATTTTGTTACCTCTCTTTGAGTGAAGGCTCACTTGTCTGAATTATTTTTTCATCGAGTTCTTGTCTTTGACAGATTGACAAGAGTACACCTACAATATCAGAGCTTTGTCTAATCTTGATTAAGAGTGGATTATCTCTTTTTCTTGATAAGATATAAGCATATTAGAAGTTGCGGATTACCCTCTTCTAAACTGATATTGTCCTTAGTATTTTCTTTGTTCTCAAGTCCTCTCTTCTATTTGTCTTGAGCGATATTAGACATCTTCTCTCTTCTAAGTGTTATCATGGCAGAACTTCTTGAAATGAAGAGTGCAATGGCACAAATGCAAGAGCAATTGAGGGAGTTAATGCTTGCGATGCATCAACTCAATTTACCACCACAAAGAACAACAAGATTGGCAGGAAGTGAAGATATAGAAATGGTTGGAGCTGCTTCAACATTTGCACCAAACTATGTCCTTTCTCCTATGGTGGAACGTCCTTCAAATGTTAGAGAACCAAGAATTACCCTACCCAAGAAGTTTGATGGCACCAAATCCAAGTTTTGGAGATTTATCAATCAAGTGCAACTTGTGATTGAACTTCAATCCCAAAGCTATCCAACTCCAAGATCACAAGTTAGATTCATTAGTACGCTTCTTTCAGATTCAGCACTATCATGATTTTCATCTTTTCTTGAACGACGAGATTCAATATTAGATAATCTAGAGGCTTTTATGGCAGAGTTTTGATCCATGTATGGAGAACATGATGCAATTCGTGTTGCAACCAATAAGATCCATATTTTACGACAAGGCAATCGATCAGTAACGTTATATGCTTCATAATTTCGACAACTTGCAACTGATATCAAGTGGGATGATGCTGCACTTATTAGCCAATTTCTCTACGGATCACAATATGAGGTAAAAAAATTAATGCTCAACTTACCTGATCCTCAAACATTGAGTCAAGTAATTGACTTTGCTATGAAGTGCGACAATTGCCTTTTTGAATTCCGATCTGAGAACCATACAAGTGGACCTCAATGTTACTATAATTCAATGGCAACACCAACACCTCTTCAACACATACATTCGGAAGTAGAAGATATGCAAATTGTTGCAGTACGTTTCAAACCTCTTACTAAGCAAGAAAAGACTTGTTGTCGTCAAGAAGGATTATGTTTATATTGTGGAGAATCAAAGCACACTGCTCAACATTGTTCAAAGAAACGACGCAATCACAAAATGAGGAGTATGGCTATAAAAGAAGACAACATGTCAAAAAACGAGTTTGTCTAGGTACAATAGGGACCGTGCGGTTGGAACCTTGCACAACATCTAGTAAAGGTCTTATTCTCTCTTCAGAGCCCTGTCCTTGTTTTACATTAAATGTTATTTTAGGACCTAAACATTACAAAGTCTCTACCTTGTTAGATTCAGGAGCCTCAGCGTGTTTTTTAGATGAAGAATTTACTAAAAGACATAGCATATCTTTAGTAAAGAAAACTAAACCTGTTCGTATAGAAGTCATAGATGGTCGTCCATTGTCTTCTGGAGATATTACTCACGAAACCCTTCCTATAGAAGTAATAATCAATGGTCATAATAGTTTTGTAGTATTTAATATCATTAGATCTCCCTCTAATCCAGTCATTTTAGGTTTATCGTGGTTAGAAAAATACAACCCTCAAATAGATTGGATTTCTCAAACTCTTACTTTTTCTAAAAGTATAACTAACAATGTAGTTAATGAAGTAGAGAGTCATAAGTCCAGTTCAATTAAACCCGTATTTATAGGTGCAAAAGCTTTCTTGCATGCTGTTATGAAAGAATCACCATATATTATGAATGTCACACCTGTTTCTACTGGTGAAAAGACTTCAAGTGGCATTCCAAGCCAATATCAAGAATTTCAAGATGTATTTGAAAAAAAAGAATGCGGATACACTCCCGAAATATTGTCCCTATGATTGCTCAATTGATCTTCAAGAAGGAGCACAACCGCTATTCAGACCAATCTACAATTTATCACAAAATGAGTTGACTGAACTCAAGGAGTATATTGAAGAAAATCTAGCCAAGAGATTCATATGCCATTCTAAATCTTCGGCAGGAGCTCCAATTCTATTTGTGAAAAAAAAAGATGGATCATTGCGGATGGATGTTGATTATCGAGGACTCAACAAGATTACCATCAAGAACAGGTATCCACTACCTTTAATATTTAGACTTCTTGATCAGCTAAACTAAGATAAGATCTATACAAAAATAGATCTTCGGGGAGCATATAATCTAGTACGCATCAAAGAAGGAGATGAATGGAAGACTACATTTCAAACTAGGTAGGGACATTTTGAATACAACGTCATGCCTTTTGGACTTACAAATGCACCAGCAGCTTTTCAACATCTAATGAATGATGTTTTTTAAGAGTTTTTGGACGATTTTGTGGTCTGTTATCTAGACGACATCTTGATCTATTCTAAGAATCCAGAAGAATATGAACTTCATGTTCGTCATGTGTTACAAAAATTAAGAGATGCAAGACTCTATGCCAAGATAGAAAAGTGTGTGTTCCACACTATTCAAGTCAATTTCTTAGATTACATCATTTCAAATAATGGACTTATGATGGATCCTAAAAAAATTCAAACTATTATAGACTGGAATATCTCAAAAACGGTAAGAGATGTCCAATCCAATGTTTTTTGGGATTTGCCAACTACTATCTGATCTTCATCAAAGACTTCTCTCAAGTTGCAGCTCCACTTACACGTTTGACTTGTAAAGACAAACTCCAATGGAATCAAGAAGCGGAAGTTACTTTTGAATCTTTGAAGACAACGTTTGTTTCTTCATCAATCTTGTATCGTGTTGATTTTTCCAAAGCTTTCTTTATGGAAACAGATGCATCGGACTTTGCTCTGGGTGCAATTTTATAACAAATAGGAACAGATGACAAACTTCATCCACTAGCCTTTTATTCAAGAAATCTCTCAGCAGCAGAAATCAATTATGAGATCCACGACAAAGAACTTCTTGCAATTGTGGATTCTTTTCAAGAATGGTATTATTATCTAGAAGGTGCTTCCAAACCAATCACCGTGTATATGGATCACAAGAACCTCGAATATTTTATGTCAATACATGTATTAAATCATCGCCAAGCTCGTTGCAACATGTCTTTATCAAGATTTGAGTTCATCATCACTTATCGGCTAGGAAAACAACAAGGTTTGTCTGATGCCTTATCTAGACGTTCTTATCTTGCATCAAAAGAAGGAGATGCAGCTTTTCAGCAACAAAGAATGGTTCTCTTGAAGTCGGAGCAATGTCATCTTCGAGCAATAAAATCAACATTGACTATTGATTTAACTTTTCTTAAGCAAGTCTAGTTAAGTATGTCTTCAGACTCTCTTGTTCATGATATCAAGAATAATTCTTCTAAATCTCATGATCTCTCTAAATTTGAATTCAAGAACAACCTATTCTATTTCGAAGGACGCCTATATGTTCCAAAAGGAGAAGCACATTTACGTGTTCTTCAAGCTCATCACAACTTTCCAGCAGCAGGACATTTTGGATATAATAAGACTTTAGAGCTGATATCTAGAGATTTTTGGTGGCCTCATATGTGGAAGGCAGTTAAAGATTTTGTATAATCATGTGATGTTTGCTTAAGTTCAAAAACTCCTCGTCATCGATTTTTTGGACTTCTTCAGCCATTACCTATTCTAGAACAACTATGGTCTTCTGTTTCTATGGACTTCATCACAGATCTTCTAATCTCAGGTTCTTATGACTCTATATTCGTGATAGTAGATCGTTTTACCAAGATGGCACATTTTGTACTATGTACAAAATCTATCACAGGTGAAGAAACAGCTAAGCTCTTTCTTGACAATATCTATCGCTATCATAGATTACTCAAGGATATTATATTAGATAGGGGAACTCAATTTGTATCAAGATTTTGGCGGACTCTTTTCAAGATTCTTAAAGTGGATATAAAACTATCTTCGACATTCCATCCTCAAACTGATGGACAAACGGAGCGTGTTAATCAAGTTTTGGAGCAATATTTAAGATGTACCATTAATTACCAACAAGATGATTGGACAACTCTTTTGCTATTGGCAGAGTTTGCTTACAATAACACGGTACATTCTTCTATAAAACAAACACCTTTCTTTGCTAATTATGGTTATCATCCACGACTTGATACTTTTGACTTTTCAAAAGTTGATAATCCTGTTGTGAAAGATTTAGCAATTCATTTATCAAAGCTACATGCAACAATGAAGGCGCAGTTAAAAGAGGCTTAAGAACAACAAAAGGTCAATGCAGATGTCTATCGAAAGGAACAACCATCATTCATCTTGGGTGATAAGGTATGGCTACTTTGTCGCAATATCAAGACCACTCGTCCTTATGACAAGTTGGACTATGGAAGGCTGGGACCATTTTCTATTTCTGTACAAATCAATCCAGTTGCATATCGTTTACATCTATCGGAGTCAATAAAAATCCATCCAGTATTCCACGTGTCTCTTCTTAAATCATACAAGACAGTGGACATACCAAGAAGACGACAAGCTCCACTTCTTCCTATAGAAGTAGACAATAATGAAGAGTTTGAAGTAGAAAAAGTCTTAGAATCAAGGCAGCGCTGAAATAAATTAGAATATCTTATCCATTGGCACGGATATAGTATTAGTGAACGCACATAGGAGCCAATAAAGAATCTTGCAAATGCAACAAAGGCGGTGGAGGCTTTTCATCGACAACATCTATCAAAATCAAGATGAAAACCTTCTTTATAAAAGAAACAACATCTAGGCCAGATAACATTCTACTTTCAATTCTTGTTCGTAGCTTCTTTGTAGTAGTGACGCTCAGGAGATGGAGAACCAACAACCAGCACATTCGACTCAAGAACCTTCATTTGCTGACTTGTCAGATGAGACATTACAATTGTCACAACCTTCAAGACGATACAATCGAGATGAAGATCTTCAAGAACGACATGTTCTTCATTGAATAGATGGCGAGATACAACGCGTTTGGTATCAGGATTTGGAAAGGGACTCTCGATGTTTGGTGATTGTGCTAGAGGTAGGAACAACTCATGATGGTGTTCCAAATGTTCTATTCGAAGGAAGTTACGAAGGCCTCAACAATGATTAAATAACTAGGTGGTCTTCCCACCCTGGTATGGGACACTACCGATGGTTGAGAGGCCCTATCAATCATCTTCAAAGAGAACAAAGATCAGAGTATGTGGTGAATACAATTCGTTGCATCATAGATTTCCTCGACATATGATGACCGCTCCTCGTAGAACTCGTCCCTAGAAGGGGGGGTAATGTCACGGACATAATCATGTAAGCTAGTAATTACATATACAAATAGATAGAAGTAAGTAAAAGTAGGTAAAAATAAGTAAATTCTATAGTATTTAATATGAAAGCTTCCTAGAAGCTTCATAGAGGCTACTTTGACTTCATAGGTGTCTTTAATTGACCTTTTGGATTAGAAATGTAGTCAACAAGTTGGCCATGTGCCACACATGTTGTTAGCTTGAAGATCAAGCTAACTATGTCGCCCACACGTAGAAGAACTTCCCTTGTAAGTCAAGGCATGTGTCCTACAAGGTCAACACATATTGGAGGTCCTATAGAATGTCGCCACGTAGTCCCTAGTTAGATAGTATATATAGAGACAAGAGTGAAAGCTTCTTCACTCTTGTCAACTCCTTTCTTGCTTCTAGTCTAGTTTCAAGGGTCTTTAGTTTTCTTGTCTTTTGGCAATAGCCATTCCAGTTTTTCTTTCAATATATATACTTATTTATATATATTTTGTTACATCTCTTTGAGTGAAGGCTCACTTGACTAAATTATTTTTTCATCAAGTTCTTGTCCTTGACAAAACCATCTTACTCTATACTTCTCTTAAATGCAACCTTACTAATGCTAAGTATTATGGCTTTTTACTTTTTTTCCTTTAAGACGTTATAAGACCATTGACATTTTTGTGTGAGTTTCTTTGAAGTTATAAGAAGTCTTTGTTATTATATTAAGTAGGTGATATTGTTGTTACTAATGTTAGAATTTTAAAATTCCTAACTTTTAGATTTAAATCTAAATATAGATCTTTATTTACTCTTATTTATTGTTAAGTGCATCTTAGATTTAGGATTTGATTTACATCTTATAGTGATGTTACAGAATATTAGTATTATATTTTCTTATTGAATTAGATCTTTGGTAGACTAACTTTATAGTTTCATGTGTTAAAAGAGCTTAAGATGCTTAAAAGACCTCTTATGGCACCTAAAAGTCATTAGTGAGCATGAAAGTCATAGAAGAATGGAAAATCTGATTTGAGATGTTTATATAGTTCATTGAACTTCTAAGAGGTCTTAAAAGTGAAGTTGAGAGTGTTTTGAGAGTAAAAATACTAGTGTATTCACAAAAAAGGCATTTTGAGATTATAAAGTAGCGACATCTTTTTGCTAATTTTGAGAGCTTTAGGACTATTTCTCTTGATCTTTTTTAATACATCTCTCCTTTAGACATGAATTCAATTAGAAGTGAAGGGTTGAGAGCAATTGAAAAGTTTAGAGGTAAAAATTTCTACCATTGGAAGGTCAAAATGGAGATTTTATTGGCTTCTTTGGATCTTTGGAATATTGTAGATGAAAGTGAAGAGCCTCCAAGCATGCATACTAATATAAAGGTGAAGAAGGACTAAAAATGTCATGAAAAGAAGGCCTTTAGATTGGTTGCAATCAATATTGATGAAGCCAACTTCTTCTTTATTATCTTTTGCAAAGCACTAGCAATGAAATATGACCGGATACTCTAAGGTCTAAAACCTTATCAAATTCATAACAAAAAATATTTTAATACAATGTAAGTTCAAACACATTAGAAAAAAAATGAAAGTAACTAAATGAAATGGAATATAAAAGACAAGACTAAGTAAAGAAAATATAACCAAATAGAACAAAACAAAATCAAATAGAACAAAATAAGAAAACCAAACTTTACTGAGAGAAAGACTTTGAAACCATACTTGACCAAATGTCCCAAATGGCCTCAATTAATCATATTTATACTTTGTTCAACTATCTTGAAACTTTTTAGAATCTCTCTAATAGTGGGCCTCATTAAAATAACCATCCTTCTAGAAGATTTTAGAAGTAGGCTCCAACATAATAACCTCCTTAAATTTTTCTACAAGATTCTATGGTAGATTCTACATGAACCACTATTCTAATATCAATTCTAGAAGATTTCCAAAATCAACTCCAATTACATATCTTTATGTCTAAATAATACAACCATCCTATCTATGCCTTATTACAACTAATCTTCCTCCATTAATGTAAAATATCCTTGTTTGGCTTCTGATGGTATTTCTAAATGGTTTTTTGATAATAAGTGAGGTTGTGTATAAGTTCTCACATTACATTATGGATGGAATAATCTTTCTAGAGAATTTTGTACTGAAATTGCAGATGTCTATAGTCATGGAAAAGATAGAGATGCCCCAAAATACTGTCAACTATATACTCTTATAAGTCATCAATCTTAACTAGTAGTAGCAGTGGCAGTTGGTACTAGTTCGGAAATTGCCTTAGTTTAATATGAAATTCCTTAAGCTGCAAAATATGGAAGATTGAATAGACTCAAATATATAAAAGAAACTCAAGATAGTGTCGTGTTGTGGTCGTGTTGTGCTACCATGTGAAAATAATGTGTTTATATATTTAATACACAATATACTAGATAACATGGTGAAAGCCATATTAGTAGATTTTTATTAATTATAGGATGTACATAGACTACTATCCTAAAAAAAAGTTGCTTAAAAGAACTTCTATTAGAATTTATATAACTGTATTTTCTTTTGATAATGACTTTTGAAGTTGATCTTATTAGCAGTAACTTTTAAACATTTAGAGTCACCGTTATTAAACATTAGTGACCCTTGAAGTTTTATTTTGGTTCTTTTATTAAGTGTTTATGGCATATATTATGTAAATCTTATAAGAAAAAAGATTGGAGAGGGATTTTAGTAGCAAAAAGAGAAGTTGAGGCATCTATATGGATGAATGGAGATAGATGATGAAAATCTCTATTCTTATTAGCTAAAAATCATGCAGAATGGGCTTTAAGGAGGCTGCTTGAGGCCTTATTAGAGATTATGATTATTCTTTCAGAGCCATTTGAACTTTAGAGGCTAGGATTAGTAAGTTTAAATTTTTGGCTATGGTTTTGGTACAAATTTTATATGTTTTGAAGTTAATATGAAGGAGATATGGACGCTCAAAGTTAAGTTAACATTGATTTTGTACCTATTGTCATTCTTTTGGATATAATACATGCATACATAAAGCAATAAAAAATTAGTACTTGGAGTTGGAGGAAACACTTTGTCAACTATACTTTTTGCATATTATTTGAAGGATTCTAAGTTAGGATAAATGAGATATTGGAAGTTGAAAAGAGCACTTCAAATCTAAAGGTAGTAAGTGACTTGATTCATTAGTAGTTATGTTTTGAGCTATATCTTTAGCAATTTGATAAGTTTATGGCTCAAAATTTTCTTAATTGTGTGTAGTGATGTTAATAAATTCTATGTTTAAATTTTTTGGCATTTGGATTTTGGATTTTTGACATATTAAGAAAATAGTTTTTAGGTATTTATAGATTAGGCTTTAGAATACCTGCTAGAATTTTTAAGATGCCAAAAGATCAATAGTAGATTTATAGTTTTTGTTGTATAACTTAAAGATAGAATCTATGTTACATAAAATTTTGGAAAAAATTGAATAATTGGATTAAGAGATATGAATTTTTAAAGTTTAGGGTAAAAATATCCTTTAAGGGAAGAAAATATTTTGAAGGGTTTTATTATAATTTGAGCTTTTGTGCAAAATAAAAGAGTTTTTGGGAGATAAGACATCATATATAAGCCAAAGATAAATTCTCTATAGCTAGGCATTTAGTGTATTCCAAGATTGTAAATCATGCCATATGAGAGTAGTGTGCAACATCAAAAATTACTACAAAAATATAAAAAAATTCAAACAATTGAGGTGGTAGCTTATGAACTTGGGTTGATTTAGCAAGTAGAAGGTTGGTGTTGGAGAATAATATCTAGTCACTTCTTGAAAGGTTTTCTGTTGCGAGTGATTATCTACATATTACTTCTGTCAATTTTGTGCAATAAAAAGATAGTGTCATACCTCTTGCAAGGCCATTGAAAGTTGTATAAATTCATCTGTTATGAGATTGTTGGTGTTGATGGAACAATGAAGGATTGCCAGCGTAATTAGATGCTAACAGGTGTTAAGGAAGAATGGTGAATGACTAGTACTTAATTGAATACTATTATTGCAAGCAAATTCTAAAGGTGTCAAATATTCATCTCAATCATTATGGTGAATTGCCACAAATGCTTATAGCATATCTTTTAGGATCCAATTTGTATACTTTGTTTGTTCATCTATTTGAAGATGTGAAGCTATAGATATAACAAGTCATATGCACAATAGCTTGAACAAGACTTATCAAAAACTCTTCATGAAATTCAAATCTTGACCTGAAATGATGATACAAGGTAATTCATAGTGATAAAAGACAGAGTCAAAAAAGACTTATGCAAGTGCTAGAGCATCAATAGTAGAACGGACTACAACCAAGTAAAGTTGTTTTGAGAGTCGATCTAGTAAGATAGCAATCATAGTATGATTGTGAGGCATCTGGAACAAACTTGTAATGAGATCTATAGTCATGTACCTTCAACGTGCCATAGATAATGGAATTGGTTACAATAGTCTAAGAGATGCTATGTTGTGTACCTTGTTACATTGACATGGTTTGCAAGAGTATAAAAAAGCTTGAACATCATAATCCAAACCTATCCAAAATTATGTCTTTGAGATTTGTTCTAGAGTCTTTTCTTTCTCTAGATGTCTAGATATTGGGATATCATGTCCAACTTGAAGAATACGTATCCAATGTATAGTATTGTCACGTATATAAATCTGCTTCTTGAAATTGAATTAGCCATCATTAAAACTGTAATCTTGATACTTTATATTACCTACCTTCAACTAATTGCTAACTATCTTAAAATAAATATCTCAATACATAGATACTTTCTATTATGCTTCTTTGATTAAGTTTGAGATGATACTACTAATGGTAGTGATTTCTACCTTATTTTCTAATTTGGCCTTTAAATTTGGTCTCCATGATAAGCTATCTCACACAATATGTTGTCGCCTTTGCTTATACTCAAGCTGAATGTCAAAAAATTGTAACTGTTCTTTTCAACAATGATGTCATGATTTCATATTTTATAGATGTAAATTATATAGCAAGGATCAATGGTCGGTCTAAACAATCACTAGTTTTTTCAATAGATAGTATTACAACACCTTTGTGATATGTACAATTGCTAATTACTCTTGATTACATGTAAAGTAATTACACTCTGTTCTTTTGAGTTTGCATGATTCATATGCCATAGATTGAAGGCTCCTACCAAAGTCTTATTGAAGGATGACTTCAATAGCAAAGTTGGAAGCATCAATATTAAGTATACAAAGAAGGTTGGTATCAAATGGTTGCAATATTGGAGCAGTAATGAGTGCTTCCATTCGAATAGAATACCATTTTCTAATAGACTTCTTAATGAGGCAACAATATGTACTAATCACCAAATAAAATGGCAATAATATCCAACAAGGCCTAAGAATGAGTGGTGTTGTATTATGTGAATTCTTGCTTGAAAATTCGTTGGACACTTAGCTATAGAAGATAAAAGGAATTTACAACAACAAATCCTAATCACTTTAATAAAATCATATATAAATTACTATAGAAGCTTAATAAATATAATCAAACATCAATTAATTCTAATTATTATTTTATTTTATTTCTTTTATTTTTGATATAAATTATAAAAGAAACATAAAAAAATCCTAAAGAATCCTAAAGAAATCCTAAAGAAATCCTAAAGAAATTCAAATCAAATCCTAAACCAAACCAAATCTCAATCCTAACCAAATCCTAATCCTAATCAAATCTTAATCCTAACCAAAATCTAAATTCTAATCAAATTCTAATCCTAACCAAAATCTAAATCCTAATCAAATCCTAACCCTAACCAAATCCTAACCCTAACCAAATCCTAATCAATTTTTTAAATCTCAAGCAAATTTCTAATAATTTTACAATAGATTTTGAAATTCAATGAGTAATATTTAAACCATTAATTTCAACTCAAAATTTTTATATTTTTCACTAATCAAGTTAATAATAAGCACAAAAAAAAAAAAAAAATGATCGAAATTATTAAATAGATGATAACCTCAAATATACGCTTGGGTGTCAGTCGGCTTCCTTCTCTGACCTTGATGCCAATCTCCTAGAGCCAGTTACTCTTGATTGAACCACTATTTTGTTCCCAAACTTTATACACTTCTTAAAAATCAAGCTGACTATTTCTATGATTTTTTTTTGTTTCAATCTAATTGGCAAATTGAAAAATATCTAAGAAAACATCACTAGTCATTAAATCCTAGAATTCCAAGAATACAATCTACAAAAACCTTTATGCTTTTCAATCTTATTATTTAATCAAATCCAAATTCACAGCACTTTAGAAGCATCCTTAAGAATTGGGGTTATTGACATATACATTTACCTCAATAATTACTTATATGATTAGGTAGAAGTAGGTAAGTTTAGATTAATTTCATAAAGTCTTCTAGAGAAGCTTCCTAATAGATGCAGTTTTGACTTTAGATGTGTTTGTAGGTTAAAAACTTGGCCAACAAGTTAACCACATATTGATAGCTTGTGGAACAAGTTAATTATGTATAATAGCTTGTAGAACAAGCTAACCATGTGGCGATGTCGTATTGTAACACGACTATATGGTAAAAGATGATAACATGGAACTTATTATAGAAGAGCCAAGTTAAAAGATAAAATAAAAAAATATAGATAAAAGATAGGGAGGTAGTAAAACTTTTAGTAGTAATGCTATCTTTTTAGAAAAGTGACTTCTACTTCTTTTGTAGGACCATAAATGAGGCAAAACAAAGTAGATTAGAAAAATAAATGATATAAGCATCTTTGAGAAGAAGTTAAGAGTAAATTCTAGCAAAAATTATTTAAAAAAACTAGATATTGATACTTGGAGAGGGCCGGTTATGAATCAGGGTCGAAATCAAACCCTAAGGAACAGAACTGAGTCTCGACAATGACTTCGGGATTTTTTTGTAAATCAAAGAGTGGGATTCAATAGAAAATTGGATAAAATTTCTATAAGCATTGGATTTGAGTGAATTAGAGTTTTTATGACTTTGTAAGAGCTTTACAAAGTCAAGATTGTTTTTAGATGACTTGGGATTTATGAAATAAAATAGGGTTGATGTTTCTAGTGATTTCAAGAGTTTTGTAATAGATCTATGAGTGAAATTTTGTAGATTAATGGTCATAGTTGTGCTTAATATGTGTTATAAATCTTAGCTCGATCTAATGGTTGAATTGAGGATTATTGAGGTTTAAATGAGTCAAGGTCTCAAAAAGTAGAATTTAAAGTCTAGTGAGGGTTTTTAAGATTTCTTACAATATAATAATTGGATTAGAATGAAATTTATGTAAAAGGTTATTAGACTTATTTTTCTATGTGTACGAGAATTTTGAGATCAATCGAGTAGTGAAAAAGAGAGATATTGGCTCTGAGAGATTAGCATCAAGGTTGGAGAAGGAGGCAGCCTAATACCCAAGCACATTTTTGAGGTTATCATCTATTTGGTAATTTCGATCCTTTTCAAAAATTTTGTGCTTGTTTTCAATTTATTTTTTAAGAAGTATGCAAAATTTGAGTTAAGATCAATGGTACATTCATTAATTATTGAGGTTTAATTCTATTGTAGAAATTACTAGAGTTTGGTTAGGATTTGATTTAGGATTAGGATTTGGTTAGGATTTGATTTAGGATTAGGATTTGATTAGGATTTAGGATTAAGATTAGAATTTGGTTAGGATTTGATTTAAGATTAGGATTTGATTAGGATTTAGTTAGGATTTGATTTAAGATTAGGATTTGGTTTAGGATTTAGGATTAGAGTTAGCATTTGGTTAGGATTTGATTTAGGATTAGAATTTGATTAGGATTTAGTTAGGATTTGATTTAGGATTATGTTATGGTTTAGGATTTAGAATTAGGGTTAGGATTTGGTTAGGATTTGATTTAGGGTTAGGATTTAGGATTTAGGATTAGAATTAGGATTTGGTTAGGATTTGATTTAGGATTAGGGTTTAGGATTTGATTTAAAATTAGGATTTGATTCAGGATTTAGGATTTGGTTAGGGTTTGATTTAGGATTAAGTTTTGATTAAGATTTGATTTAGAATAAGAATTTGGTTAGGATTTGATTTAGGATTTAGGATTAAGATTAGGATTTGATTAGGATTTGATTTAGGATTTAGGATTAAGATTAGGATTTGATTAGGATTTGATTTAGGATTTAGGATTTGGTTTAAGATTTAGGATTTGGTTAGGGTTTGATTTAAGATTAAGTTTTGGTTAAGATTTGATTTAGGATAAGGATTTGGTTAGGATTTGATTTAAGATTTAGGATTAAGATTAGGATTTGATTAGGATTTGGTTAGGATTTGATTTAGGATTTAGGATTTGGTTTAGGGTTTAAAGTTTGGATAGGATTTGATGAAGATTTGATTTAGGATTTAGGATTTTATTTGAGTTTGTTTAGAATTTAAAATTTAGTTAGTTTTTGGCCTAAAGTTTGAATGAGGTTCAATAAGATTTCAACTGGAATTAAATTAAGATTGAATTGAGATGTATTTGAAATATGTTTGTAATCATTCTAATATTTCTTTAAGATCTCTTATTGTTTCTTTGGAATTCTTTTGAGATTTCTTTGAATTTGATTAACGTTTGTTTAGCTTTCTTAGTGTTCTATTAGAATTAGGATTTTTTTTCTTGTAATTTCCATTCTACCTTCTACAACCAGGTACACAGAGCATTCTTAAAGAAGACTTTACGTATTACGACAGTACATATATAGATAACTTCCTTACAAGTTAAGACATGTATCTAACAAAGTCAATACATTTTGAAAGTCTGATAGAATATTGCCACATAGCTTTTAGTTAAGAATATATTTGGAGACAAGAGTGAAGCCTTCTTCATTCTTGTCAATGCCGTTTTAGTCTTTAGTCTTGTTTCAAGACTTTCTAGTCTTCTTGTTTTTAGCAATAGCTATTCTAGTTAATATTACATTACCTTTTGAGTGACTTTCTAGTTTTCTTCAAGATTCATGTCTTTGATAGCTGGATAATCTTCCATTGCTTTCATCTTATCTTGTTCCATGCATATGTCTTTAGAAGACATCTTTTATGGATATACATTAGTATATTAGATAATACTTACATGATAAGGTAGAAATAAGTAATAATAGATAAAAGTAAGTTAATTTTATAATTCCTTCTAAAAAAGCTTCTTAGATGCTTCATAAATGCTCTTTGACTTTATATATATTTGTAGTTGATTGATAGGTTAGAAACTTGATCAACAAATTTTATCAAAAATTATTAGCTTATAAAACAAGTTAACTATATGGCGTACATATAAAAAACTTGCCTTGCAAGTTAAGATACGTATTTTGCAAAGTAAACATGTTTTGGAGGTTCTATAGGACATTGTCACATAGCTCCTAGTTAAGAGTATATATGGAGGCAAGAATGAAGCCTTCTTCTCTCTTATCAATGCCTTTTTAGTACTTAGTCTTGTTTCTAGACCTCAAATCTTCTTATTTTTGGCAATAGCCATTCTAATTCAATATTATATCATCTTTGAATGACTTTCTAATTCTTTTTAGTGTCACAAGAGTCCATTGAGGATATCTTTTTTCAAGATTCATATCCTTGACAATACCACATGCTTCAAAAATGTGATGTCCAACTTCCAAAGTTTATTCTTCAATTGCTTGTAATAGAAGCAATTGTCACATAGTTGACGTAGTACTTTCTAAAGTTGTTATTTGTGCTCCTTAAAGGTTTTACTATAAATCAGGATATCATCAATGAAGACAACCACATACTTATCCAAATGGTCTTAAAATAATCTATTTATGTAACTTATAATAGAAGTTAGTGCATTAGTGAAGCCAAAAGGTAATACAAGCTACTCAAAATGTCTATAGTGCATACAAAATGTTATCTTTCTATATCTTCTTTGGTAATAGGGATCTGTCAATAACCACTTTGAAGGTCTAATTTGCTAAAGATGGTTGTATCTTGAAGTTAGTTAAGAAGATCATCTAGACGTGGATGCTAATATGCATTCTTGTTAGTTTGCTTATTGAAGTTCCAATAATTGATGCAAAGTCAAAGTCTACCATCTTTTTTAGATGCAAAGAGTATAGGTGTTTTCTATGACAACATGCTTTTTCAAATGAGGTCTTTTTTCAGCAGCTTATGTAATAACTTTCACAACTCTTCAAGTTCATTTGGTGCTAGTCGATAAATTAGCCGACTAGCCGGTTTGGCCTCAAATACTAGTTATATTTGAAAGATGGCACCTTGATAAGGTAGTATACCATTAGATAAGTTGGTTTGAAAGACATTTCAATATTCACATATGAATTGCTCTACTTCTTTTACTCCTTTGGTTGTCTTTCTCACCACTAAGGTAAGAATTTGAACTACTATATATATTACTTACTTATGCCATATTTGTTTCTTTCTAAAGGTCATTCCTACAAATAAGTACTTAATTACAAATTATTTTACTATCCTATTAAATACATGGGTATGAAGAATTGCCATGTATCTTCCATCTTTGAAAGAGATTATCTTTGCCAGCCAATTGACCTATTTGGATTCTACCTCTAGCCATGGCTTACCAAGAATAACATCATATCTAAACTTTGTTACTCTAAACTTCTTCCTCAAGGTATAGGTGTTACTTAGCTTTAACATTTCTTCTTCATTTATCTCGCTTAATACATTCTCTCGATCATCTGTTAGATATATGCTTCTTTCTTTGATCACATTTGTTTTAATCCTAAGTTGTTTGGGAATTGCCATTGAAATATAATTTTTTATAAAGCTACAATCTACAAGCACTCAATATATTTTTTTTTTTAGTTGACCCCTCTAATAATTATCTAAAGCCATACTATTTGTTTTTAAGAAATAACAACTATTTCTAGTAGTGGCCCTCGATATATTTATTGGATAATTCTATTTTTTTGCTCCACTTTTTTTATCAACTTCATAGTTCTTGAGATTCTGAATCTACTATGATTTGTTGGTGCTTGAACTTTGAGATTTTGGACAATCTTTGATCTGATGGTCTAGCTCTCGATAATAAAAGTACCATCCTTTTTAGATCAATAATTGCCATTTTTGTCATATCAATGGTTTTTGTAGAGCATCAATGTCCATTGATATTGATTATTATACCATAATAATAGTTAGTGGCATAGGACTCCACGCTATAGGTCGTACTCTATAATTTTTAAAATCTATAGTATTAACCTTTTTCTATAATCCTAACTACTTCTTCACATGTTTGTAGATCTTTTAATTCTACTTCTCGCTGAATCATAAGTTTCAATCTTTGTATGAACCAATCTATCATCTCCACTTTTGAAACATTGCCAATTTTAAGATATATGAACTTAAATTGACAGACATAGTCTTACACTAACTTAGATTGTGTAAGATTAGCCAACTGATTACATCCTAATTTCTCCACTTTGATGGGCCAAAATTGATTCTTAAGCTCGATCTCAAACTGCTTCCTATTATCAAATCTACCTTGAATTCCATAGCTTTGAGCTCGATGTCACTACCAAATGGTTGCTGCACCTCTCAAATAAGTAAAGGTATATACCACTCTTTTGCTAGTATTTGCATCAAATAATTAGAGGTACTGTTGCATGTTGAAGAGTAATTAGCATACATCTTTTTGCTTTGAGTTCTTTAAATATATATTGAGCTTGTTCAATTTCAGCCTAGCAGATGTCAACTTTCTTATCTTAGAAGCTTTTATTTATCCTTGTATAGTAGCTATTTGGCCTAAGAGGTGTTGTATCTAAGTTTCCATCTGGAATTGCTTTGCCATATCTCCTATGCTACAATTTTCTTACTAAAATTTGCTATTACAATGCCTTCTTTCTTTTTAGCTGACTTCTTAAAGTAGCTTGATGTAGTTTCAAAATAGTACTTGATGTAGTTCCAAAATAGTATTTGATGTAGTTCCAAAATAGTACTTGATGTGATGACAATAATTGACTTCCAATTAAATCATGGCTAACAATACATAATTTAAGGACAAACTAACATTTGCTTAGATACAAATGAAATATGATTAAATACTCTAAGGTCTAAAATCTTTCCAAATTCATAATAACAAAGATCTCAATACAATGTAAGTCCAAACATATCAGAAAAAAATTGAAAGTAAATAAATAAAATGGAATATAAAAGACACAATTGAGTAAAAGAGAATAGAACCAAATAAAACCAAACAAAGCCAAATAGAACAAAATAAAAAAACCAAACTTTACTAAAACAAAGAGTTTGAAACTATACTTGATCAAATGCTCCAAATGGCCTCAATCAGTCATATTTATACTTTGTTCAATTATCTTGGAACTTTTTAGAATGTCTCTAATCGTAGATCCCATAAAAATAACCATCATTTTAAAAGATTTTAGAAGTAGTTTCTATCATGATAATTGCCTTAAGCCTTTTTAAAAGGTTCTATGGTAGATTCCATATGAACCACTATTCTAATATCAATTCTCGAAGCTTTCTAAAATCAGCTCTAATTATATATCTTTATGTGTAAATAATATAACTATCTTATCCATGCCCTATTACAAGCAAAAGCATAGAAGATTCTTTGTAATATCTGTAAGAGTAAGAACTTATCCAACATCATTTATACAAGGAAGAAGTTCTTTACTTATAAGATAGAAGAACATAAAGACCTCAAAATACATATTATTAAGGTAAAAGCACTAGCAAACTAACTTGCAATTATAAACATGTCTTTAGAAGATGCAAATATTGTCATGATTTTATTCATGAGCTTGCCAAAATCCTACAACTATCTCACTAATTCTTTGAAATCCATCAAGATGAAAGAACTCACAATGAACTATGTGACAGCAAGACTTAGTCATGAAGTAATTAAGAAAAAAGAAAAAGAGCCTCAAAGTGAAGATTAAGTACTCTATGTACAATAAAGAAAGGGCAACTATTCTAACCAAAAAGATAATATCAAAACTTACTTCATTTGTGGCAAAGTAGAATATTTTGGTCGAAATTGCTACAAAGGCAAAAAGATGGAAATGATGAATACAAATAATGCATAAGATGAATTTAGAAGATAAGATTATGCTTTCTTGGCAACAAATGGCACCTCTATGGCTGCCATATCAAGGTGGATTGTAGACTTAGGTTGTTCCAAGCATATGACACCTTATAAGAGTTTATTTGATACTTATGAGGCTATTTCAACATCAAATGTGATTTTGGAATATAGTGGCACATGTGAAGCTATTGGAATTGATTCTATCATAGTAGAGGTGATTATAAATAGACAAATCAATAGGATCAAATTCAAAAATATCTTCTATGTACTCAAAATGAAGTAAAACCTACTTTCAATGAATAAACTTGTAATAGAAGGTTTTATGGTCTAATTCAACATAAATGGATGTTTTGTGAAATCATTGTATGGAAAAATGATTTTTAATAACTCTAGAGAAGAAAATTTGTACTACTTCAAGTATAAAAGGGTCAATAGAGTGGAAGTAGCTACATTTGCTGAGTTTATACCAAACCAAGACAAGTTGAATATATGGCATTGTGGCCTTAGCTATTTGAATGTGAAGAACATGGCAAAGCTTAAGTCTATGGTAAGTGGCTTAGATCTTGGAAAAATAAGCCAAAATTCAATACAAATTAGATATGAAGAATGCATCTAAAGCAAAAAACAAAGGTACCACATTTTCAAGTGGTATAGCAATACATGCTATAAAGTTGTTGGAGATTGTCTATTTTGATATATGTGATCTTATGAAGACCAAAAATATTAGAAAATCAAGGTATTTTCTTAATTTCATTGGTGATTTCTAAAAAAGATTTTTATCTACATTCTTAAAGCTATGAATGAGTACTTTAAGAAGTTTAAGGAATTTATAGCACTTATTGAAAAATAAAGTAAATGCAAGATCAAGGTACTACATATGACAATAGAAGTGAGTATATGTCTAAATAATTTGATCTTTATTTAAAGAATGAAGGAATTATTAAAAAAAATAATAAATCCATATATTCCACAACAAAATAGTATTACTAAAAGTACAAATTAAACCATTGTGGAGATGAAAAAGAACATACTTCATGCTCAAAATTTTAGTTATGAGTTTTAAGCAGAAATTGTAGTAAATGTAATATATATAAGGAATAGATATCCAAGAAGTATTCTTGTATCAATGAAATCACAAGAAGCTTGGAGTGGGAGACAACCTTGCATTTTATATATAAGGACCTATAGATGTATTACATATACAAAGGCACAAGATTGTATGAAGTCCAAACTTGATACAAAAGGTTTTAAGTATATTTTCTTATGATATTGTGAAGGTACCAAGGTATATAGGCTAATGTGTTTGGACACCAAAAAGATCATCAAAAGTCGTGATGTTGAGTTTTTGGAGAATAAGAGCGCTTGTGAACACTTAAAGATATATACAAGTGGGAATAATGGTGTGTTTGTAGATATATCTCTAATTCTAAAAACAAAAGAAGAAGATGAAATAAATGAAGATGATGAAGATGCAAAAAAGATGAAATAGAAGGCCTTACAAATTTCTAAGACTAGCAATGAAGATATTGAAGATTATGATGATGATGATGATGATGATGATGAAGAGTACCAAGCTTTGAGTGAAAAAAGACAAGCTTTAAGGAAGAGAGCATAAAGTGCAACAAGATGAATCTTCTTCAAATGAAAGAAGATATTCCTTGAGAAAAAAAAAAGCATGTGGCAAATGGTAGAAAAACCATATCTTTCTTCAAATGAAGAACATGCAAATGTTGCTTTCTTTGTTTGTTCTATTGTCTTTGTGTGATACTATTATGAGTCATCACATTGACTTATTAGTTGTTTTAAGACAAAAAGATTTATTTAAAGTACTTAAAATCATAATATATAGTAATTAGTATAAAAATCTTTAGACAAATAATAAAATTAGAATTTTAGTTGTAAAAATGGAATCTAAGTAAATCTTAGATATAATTATTTTAGTTGATTTAATAATTTTATTTATTATTTAATATTAAATATTATTTATTAATATTAATATTTATATAGGCCTTATATCTATATATATTATTTATAAAAAACTATAAATATCAATTAATAATAAAAAATTATAAAAGAGATAATTAATTAATCATATAAAAAATATATTTTTTAATGGATGTAAATTTATTTTATTATTATAAAAAAACTACCAAGGTATAAAATATAGCCTCAAATAGATATTAATATTATAAAAATACTATATGATTTTTTTGAATTTATTTAGAATTAATTTAGAATTTTTAGGAATTTTTATAGAAGATTTCAAGATCTTGGTAAAATTAAATTTTATCACCTTAGAAGCCATTATAAAGAAATGGAGCAAAATTTGAAGGCTAGTAGAGGTTCTAAGGCTAATTGAATGTTTTTAAACACCATGGTGAAGTTAAAAATATAAAAATATTGGTTTTATTAGTAGAAAATATGAGGACCAGCAGCTAGTCTAGTCCTTATAAAAAAAGGAGGTGCACAAGTTCCATATGGATTGTAGCACCTTGGATATAGCTATGAAGATAAGCCTAAGGCCTTTTGGCCTCTCTTAATACTCATATATATTACTTGTGAGCCTTGATGAAGGTCAAACTCTTGATCTTTTAAGAAAATTACTCTTGAGATAAAAATTATTCACTTAATTTTTTTTATTATTTACTTGTTATTTTTAAACCTTCATAACTTATTCATAATATCTCAAATTTATATTTTTCTTACACCATTGAAAAGATATAAAATTATATTTTTTAAAATAGATTTTATATTTATATTTTTTATATTTTATTAGAAAAAAATTCAATGAATAGACTGTGACTAGTTTTATAACGTATAATTGCTTAGTTGCACTTCTTTCACTTATTTTGTATTTTTCTTTTTTTTTCTTGTTCTTGCTACTTCCACTTTATACTACCAATTACAAGTAAGTCTTAATTGAGGCCATCTTATAATTTGGACTGAAGGGTGAAATTTACCTTCACAATTCTAAGGTCTTAAGATGAAATTTAGTAGAAGAAGGCTACAGAAAAAGAATACCAATTTCTTAAGGCAATAGTACATAGGAATTGGTACTTCTTCCAACAAATCAATCTAGTATTATTTGTAAATAGGTGATTAAGACTAAAAGAGATGCAATGGATGTGGTAGTGAGGTACAAGGCAAGATTAGTTACTAAAAAATATTTATAAATTATTAATTTTGTCTTTAATGAGACTTATATACCTATTGCCAAATTCACCATGATAAGAATTATTATGGCAATTAGGGCAGCAATAGACTTAAAATTTACCAAATAGATGTGAAGATAGTCTTTTTGAATGAAAAATTCTACTAAGACATTTACATAGACTAACTTCAAATATTTGTACAACAAAGCAAAGAACACCTTGTGTGTAAGTTGAAGAAATCTTTATATGAATCAAAATAATCACCAAGAGCATGATACCAATGTATTAACACATTTTTTGTCAATAAAGAATTTGTAAGGAATGACGCTGATCATTCATTATATGTAATGCAATCTAAAGAATTCTTACTAGTTTTAATCTTTTACATTAATGATTTGATCATCTTAGCTAATAATATGAAAAATATGGATTTGAATGAAGGCCATATTAAAAAAAGAGTATGAAATGAGTGATTTGAAAGAACTCTAATATTGCTTCAAAGTAGAGGTTATAAAAGATCATGATAATAAGACCATTACAATGAGCCAAACCAAGTATATTGAAGAAGTATTGAAGTAATTCAATATGAAGAAGTGCAAGCTCATTAGAACATCTTTGAAAGCCTATTTAAAGTTGATAAAACTTACGGATGAAGAGTATATATAAGTTGAAGGTAAAAGACAAAGTATTTTATATAAAGCATGAGTAAACTCACTTATATATGCAATGGTAGCCACAAGAGTAGATCTTTCATTTAGTATAAGTGTTGTGAGCCAGCACATGTCTAAGGTAGGACCTTTGCATTGAAGAATGATAAAGAAGATATTGAAGTACTTAAAAGGTACAAAAGACTTCAAATTATGCCTTGGTGGTAAGAACATTGATTTGTAAGATTATTGTGATGTAGATTGGATTAAAGTTGTAAATGATAAAAGATCTATAATGAAATATGTATTTTTTATTGAAGTAGGAGCCATTTCATGGAATTACAAGAGACAGCCTACCATTGAAAGATCAACCATAGAAGTTGAGTACATGATAGTAAGTCATTATGCATTGAAAGAATATTGGATAAGACAACTCTTTGAAGACATTCAACTAGTACAATTACAAGAAACTTCAATAATGTGTGACAATCAAAGATGTCTTGTATTTACGAAGAATCTAAAACACCATTGAAGAATCAAACACATTGATATTCAATATCATTTCATATGAGAGAAAATTGAAAATGGAATAATAAGTATAAAGTATTAAGCTACAAAAGATATGCTTGCTGATGTGCTTACAAAAGCATTGGTAAAGAATAAAGACTATAAATTAATAAAGGCATTGTATTTGAAAGCCTTTTAATAATTAGTAAAATAAGAGTGTTGAAGATTAATAAGATCTTACATAATTTCCACCAAATAGAGTTAAATCATAGTAAGTTGCTAATAGTCAAAAAATAATAAAAGATTAAAATAAGTTACTATAGTAGCATCTAGGATTTTAGGTAGAAATTAGATTAAGAAGAATTTAGAATTTAGTTGGGTGTAGCAAAGAAAGATGAATATGATTGAAGATAAAGACTCCAATTATAAGTAAAGAGTGTTGGAAGTGAGATTCATCTTACTCCATACTTATCTTAGATATAACTTTGCTGATGCTAAGTGTTGTCGCTTTTAACTTTTTTCTTTTTCAATAATAATAAAAAGACACATACTACAACAAAGAGCTAATATCAACAATAAATTTGAAAGTAAAGCACTATTGATACAAACTTCAAGAATTAAATTCAATAGAAGATTTATAAGATGTAAAGAAAATTATTTATCTTGCAAAAAAAGTTGTCATTTTTTAAAAAGATAAGGTATCATGAGAAGTCTTAATTTTGATAGAAATGTATATTTAATATATTTTTATGTTTGTGGAAAGTCAAAGCATATAGCAAAAGATTTAAAGTTTAAAAAATTATCATAAAATATTAATAAATCTATAATAAGTATTATTGAAGTAAAAGATAATTCATCTAATTTTAAATAAGAAGTTTTTTGATTAGTGGAGGTTAATTTTATCAAAACTTCAAAGGAAAAAAAAAAAGAAGATTTCAATTGGTATCTTGATAGTAGAGCTTCATAACATGTAACAAGTAAAAAGACAACATTAAGTTATTTCAAATTAATAAGTCAATTCTACAAAATGAAGATTAAAAATAGTAAACTATACATTATATCTAAAGAAGAATAAATTTGTTATATAAATAGACAATAGAAAATCTAAGAAGGAGAATAAAGCATAATTACTACTAGATTTTAAGAACTATGTAATGGTATGTATTTCATAAAATAATCCACATCAAAAATTAATTCATCCATTGCAAAAAAGACCAAATTGTAGCATATTAGGTTTGGACATCTTAATTACTTTATTCGAGGTAATTTCACACAAACAAAAGAGTAAAAGATATACCTCCTATTAATACTATATTTGAAGAGATTTGCAAAGCTTGTAATGTAGATCATCAATCCAAGAAGAAGTTTCCTTAATAAAGTCTTAATAGATCAAAGAAACTACTACAACTAATTCAAGTTGATTTAGTTGGATCAATCTTCAAAGCTTCTTTAAGTGGCACCAAATATTTTGTAATATTTATTAATGATTATTCTTGAAGAATTTAGATTTATTTCTTTAAAATCAAGAAAGAAAACTTTTCCAAATTTTACATGTTTAAAATATAAATTATAAAAAAAATAAGTGAAAAATTATTAATGTTGACAACAGACAAAAGAGCCAAATTTTTATCATAAGAATTTCAAGATTTTTGTTAAAAATATGGAATAATAGGATAATTAATACAAGCATTGATTCATCAAAAAAATAGAGTTAAGGTACAATCTAATTATAGTTGAGAAAAAAAATATGCTTTATGAAAGCAAATTATCTTTGATCTTATAGCTTGAAGCTATCAACATATTAAATTACTTGGTAAATCTATATCCAACAAATACCAACAACGGAAAGACATCAATATAATTATATTATAAAATAAAACCAGAAGTGCACCATCTTAGAATATTTAATTATATAACCTATCTACATGTGTCATAGGAATATTATTCAAAGCTTGATAGTAAAATAAGAAAGTGTATTTTTGTTTGATATGACTCCAAAAAGAAAGCATATTGAGTTTATAATCCTATAAGAGAAAGAATAATTATCAATAGAGATGTTATCTTTGATGAATTAAAAATAAATTATTAAAATCTTAAAGATAGAAATGATGATGGAAATTTTGAAAGTATATTCTCCATACTAACAAGCAGCTCAAAAAGAGGTGCTATACAAATACATGGTGAAAAAAACTTAAACAAAATATTATCAACATATAGAATCAAAAGACTTATATTATTAGCTACAAACTCCAATAGAAACTTCAAAGTAACCTTCTTTTGCTTGAAGTTCATCAAATTCTCCTATAATGCATTCACTAATATTTTTCAATTTGCCTACTAAAGCAAGCCAACTATCTATATAAAAAAGAATAAAAAAACATAAAAAATATTTAATAAAGCTTAGAAATAGCTAGTTATTAAGTGTATATGCTAATTTCGATCCTATTGCTTATTTTAAAGCAATTAAAGATAAAAAATAGAAATTAGCCTTAATTAAGAAGTTCAAAGTATAAATAAAAATAATACATGGAAAATTTGTAACTTACCATTTAAAAAGTAGTCCATAACAAAAAAATAGATCTTTAAAAAAAAATAGAGATGCACAAACTATTAAAAAATACAAAGTTTAAGTTATTGTATGAAGATTTAATTAGCAAGAAAGAAAAGACTTCTTTGAAACATTTGCTTCTATCATATAATGGAACACTATTAAAATTTTTATCATATTAGCAATTGCTTAGTAATAAAACTGAAGTAATATATTTTTTAAAAAATATTTATAATTAGAATACTGAAAGAAGATGTATATATGATTATCTTACTTGGCTTTAAAGAACATAGAAGTGATAAAAAATTATGCAAATTCAAACCAGCCCTATATAATTTTTATTAGTCTTTTTAAGTTTGATATGAGAGAATTGATGAGTATTTATAAAAAATAGAACTAAACAAGTTATATATAGATTCCAATCTCTACATTCAATATCATAAAGATAAGTAAAGTGTATACTTATACTATTATATGTATATGATTTGATAATTACAAGTGGTGATTAAAAGAAATAATAAAAATTAAAAAGTTATTATTTGAATTCAAAATGACAAACATAGGATCTATTTTAACTTACTTTTGAATTAAATTTAAGTACTTCAAAATTGGTACAACTCTCTATCAAAAAAATTATATTAATATCATATTTGATAGATTTGAAACGTTGGATTGCAACCCTAGTGCAACTTCTATGAATGAAAGAACCAAATTATAAAATAAAATAGACAACAAGCTAATTGGTAATATAAAATATCAAAGGCTTATTAGAACTCTTAAATACTTATCAATTATTAGACAATTAGATATTGATTTTGTAGTAAATTTTATAAGAAAATATTATAGAGTACCATAGAAGTTACACTAGATGGCAAAAATATACATTCTAAATTATTTGTAAAGTATAATAAATCTTAAAATCTACTACTTTAAAAAAAATTACAAAAGCTTATAGTTTATATTAATACAAATTAGAGATCAAACGTAGACTCAAGTAAGTCTACATCTGAACTTTTATATATAATCAGAGATTTTTTACTTTATTGGACTTCAAAACTTTAAAGCACTATTACTTTTTTGACTATTGAGGCAAAATATAAAGTATTATTTGAAACAAAAAATATTATTATCTGGCTTTAAAAAATATTCAAAGATCTATATATTCAAATCAATAAAATAATATCAATTATAAACAAAAATTAAAGATTATAAAATTATTATCTAATATAATACTATATACATGAATTAAAAATATTAAAATTTATTATTTCATTCAAAAAAAGACTATCAAAGACATGAATCTCAAAAAACTAAAAGATCAATATATTCTTATATTACTCAAAAAGATTAAAAAATCACTCAAAGATAGTATAATATTAAACTAAAATGGCTTTTGTTAAAGATAAGAAGACTAAAATAACTTCAAACAAGAGTAAGGACTTGAAAGGCATTAATAAGAGTGAAGAAGGCTTTACTCTTGCTTCCATATATACTATCAAATTCAAATCTACGTGGCAATGTTCAATAGGACCTCAAACATGTGTTGATTTTATAAAACTCATGTCTTAACTTGCAAGGTAAGTTTCTTATATGCACGCCACATTGTTAGCTTACATCATAAGCTAATAACATGTACAATATGTGACTAGCTTATTGATCAAATTTCTAACCTATTAATCAACTAAAAATATGTTTAAAGTCAAATATGCATCTATATAGCTTCTAAAAAGCTTTGTCATAAGATAATATTAAATCTACCTATATTTATTTTATATCTGTTATTTCTTATCTAAATAAATATATATGTTTGTGACATTACTTTTTCTTCTAGGGATAAATCCTATGATGAGCAATCATTATCTTTTATGGATCTTATTATTCTTATCTTAATTTTAATAGATGTTTTCAATAAAAAAACATCAATCTTCTTCATTGTATTTATAAGATTCTTGGCAAACTTCTATGTGCATTCACTAATATCATATCCATATCAATGAATATGATATTTCAATCTATTTTGGCACCATCTTGAATTTAAAACTTCTTCTACCTTGAATTCTTGATTATTATCTATTTTAATAAGAAGAAAGGACATTTGTCTTCTTCTTGAAATATTTATTGTATTATATTGCTCAAAAAGAGATACATAGAATAAAAAATGGATCATCATAGACTTTGGTAGATGTAATCAATAAGAAACTAGATTGATTTATTCACAAATAAAAAATAGTTCAAGCCTATGATATTATATTGTAACATGACTATATGATGAAAGATGATAGTATCGAACTTATTATAGAAGAGCCAAGTTAAAAGATAAAGTAGAAAAATATGGATAAAAGATAGGAAGGTAGTAAAACTTTTAATAGTAATGCTATCTTTGTAAAAAAGTGACTTCTACTTATTTTGTAGGGCCATAAATAAAACAAAACAAATTAGATTGGAAAAATGAATGATATAGGAAACTTTAGAAAGAAGTTAAGGATAAATTCTAGTAAAAATTACCTAGAAAAACTAGATATTTATACTCAAAGAGGGCCGATTATGAACCAAGGTCGAAATCAAACCCCAAGGCACAAAATCAAGCCTCAACAATGATTCTAGGATTCTTTTGGAGATCGGAGAGTAAGATTTGGGAGCTGACTTAATAAGATTTTTTTGAGCATTGATTTAGAATGGTTTAAGTGTGTATTGATTTTATAAGTACTTTACAAAGTCGGAATTTATTTTGGATGACTTTAGATTTGTGAAATAAAGTAGGTGATACTTTTTGAAGATTTTGTAAGTTTGGCAATAGATCCACAAGTAAAATTTTGAAGGTTTGTGGATTTATATGTGTTCAATATATGCTGTGAGTTAGACCTTGATCGAAGGATTGGATTGAGGATTATTGAGGTTTAAGTGGATCAAGGTCTTAGAAAGTAGAGATTTAGGTCAAGTGAGGATTTCTAAGATTTCTTGCAATATATTAATTGGATTGGAAAAAAAATTATGTATGCAGATAGTAGACTTATTTTTCTATGTATATGAAAAATTTGAAATCAATTGAATAGTTTGATAAGGAAATATTGGCACTAAAAATTCAACATTTAGATTGAAGAAAGAGGCTGGCCAACATCCAAGCAAATATTAGGATTGATCTTCTTTTTGGTGTATTCGATCTTCTTTAAATTTTTTGTTCCTCTTTTCAACTTAATTTTTAAGAGGTATGCAAACTTTGAGTTAAAATCAATGGTTCATTTATTACTTATTGAGGTTTAAAAATGTTATAAGAAATACTTGGAATTATTTAGGATTTGGTTAGGATATATTTAGGATTTGATTACGGTTTATTTAAGGCTTGTTTAGGATTTTTTTAGGATTTTTTTAGGATTTATTTAGAATTTATTTAGAATTTGACTGGCATTTGTTTAGAATTTGTTTAGAATTTGACTAAGATTTGATTAGAATTTGATTAAGTTTTGACTAATATTTAATTAAGGTTTCTATTATAATATTTTATTAAGATTTCTATTTTATTATATTTTTGAATTTCTATATTATTTCTTCATAATTTCTTTAAAAGATTTGTAGGAATTTTTTTGTATTTCTTATATGATTCTTTTGAAATTTTAATTGAATTTGATCAATGTTTGATTATATTTATTAATCTTTAATTATAATTTGTTTAAGAATCTATTAGAGTTGTTAGGACATTTTGTTGCAATTTTCGTTTTATCTTCCACAGCTAGATGCCAAGTACATACTCAAGCCAAATTTCACATAATATGATAATAGTAATCCAACTTATTATAAGAATAGTTAGTCTTGATATTGTAATAAAGTAATCATATATTGTCGTCAATATAGAATAAGTTTGTTCCTTATAATAGGCATCCATATTGGTCTTTTGTTATTTTTAAGCTTCTATTAATTGTGCCTTTATTGTTGTATATGACTCAAATAAATAATTTGCCAAATCTTTTGCTACAAGATTATCAACTTTTGAGAAGTCAAAAGCATCAAATTATAGATGATAATCATAATTAGGAAAGAAAAGATTTTTTTTGTATAGAAGAATGTATTATATTATTATGTGCAAACTTTACCAATGAAAAAAGATATGTCCAATCATCTTCTCGGTAGTTAATGGTACATATTAAATATTATTCTAAAACTTGATTTATGCTCTCTATTTATCCATTAATTTAAAGATAGAAAGCCAAAAATAATTTTATGTCCACATTTAAAATCTTGAAAATAATTCTCTAAAATCTTGATACAAATTGAATCTTTGTATTTGATATAATATCTTTAAGCAATCTATGATAGCAATAAATGTTGTCAGAAAAAAGCTTAGCTGTTTCTTTATTTATAATAGATTTTTTACATGGTAAAAAATATGAAATGTTGATGAATCAATCTATTATCACAAATATAGAATCATAAAAACCTAAGACTAAAGGATCCATGATAAAATCCATAGAAACAAAAGACTATGATTATTCTAAAATAAGTAATAGCTCAAGAAATCAAGAAGGTTGATGATGAGAAATTTTTGACCTTGAATAAATATCACATAAATTTATAAAGTCTTTAAGTACCTTCAACATTTGAGGCCACTAAAAATCTTTCAATATTAGCTCCAAAGTCTTGTTGTATTCAAAATATCTAGAGAGTCGTGATGAATTTAGAAAACATGTAATTATGCTTTATTTTTTAGAATATATGATTATTCATTAAAATAAAATAGATTATTTTTAAATTCAAATTTTAAAAATCATGATATTTAGAATAAAATTTTTTTATATTATAAACCTAAATTTTATTCTAAGAAATTTTATCTTTAAGAAATTTTATCCTTAAGAAATTTATTCTTAAGAAAATTCTTCTTAAGAAAATTCTTCTTAAGGATAAATTTTCTTAAGAATAAATTCTTAACGAAGATTTTATAATAATTTTTAAATTTTCTTTAAAAAATTCTTAATAAAGATTCTATAATAATTAAAAAAATTAAAAAATATTACACATTTCTCATTTTTTTTGAAATCTTTTAATTTATGATAGTTTGAACCTTCTTTAGATCCATCATAAGACTATTGTTTGAAATAACGTATCCTAAAAAATCAACTTGAATGATGTGAAATACGCACTTTTCTATCTTGGTGTATAATCTTGTATCTTTTAGTTTTTATAATATATGACAAATGTGATCTTCATATTTTTTAATGTTTTTAGAAAAAACTATGATATTTTCCAGATAATAGATAACAAAGTCGTCATGAAATTTACAAAAGACATCATTTATTAAATGTTGAAAAATACTTGATACATTTGTGAATCCAAATGATACAATATTATATTCAAAATTCCTATACCTAGTTCGAAATGTAGTTTTTTATTTATTTCTTTTTTTAATGTATATTAAGTTGTATATTCATCATAGATCTATTTTTGTATAGATCTTTGTTTGATTCAATTGATCAAGAAGTCTTGAAATCAAAGATAGAATATATTTATTCTTGATAGTAATCTTGTTGAGTCGTCAATAGTCCGTACACATTCCTAAAGATCTATCTTTTTTCATCATAAATAAGATAGGAGCCTTAATTGGGGATTTATAATAGCATATGGAATTTTTAGCCAAATTTTCATCAATGTACTCTTGAAGTGCAATTAACTTGTTTTATAATAGGCTATAGATTGATCTAAATAGTGATTGAGCTTCTTCTTGAAGATTGATAGAACAATCATAGAGATAATGCTCTAAAAGAATATTAAGTTTTTTTTTCAAAAACATCTTAATAATCTTAGTATTAACTTGGAATGCTACTTAAAATCTTTTTTTCATCAAAAATAGGCATGGAATATATAGCAAAAGTTGACCCTTCTTTTGTAGCATACATGAAAGATCTTGTACTTATTAATAATAGTTTGCATGTATTGATCTTATAGATTTCTATTTGCCCGAAAAAATCTTAGACTAAATTATAAAAATAATTAAGATTATAAAAAATCTAATCTATTTGAAGGTTATACTTTTATACCCATAATAATTCTAAAATAATTAAACTAAAAAAAGATCTAAGTACATTAAATATTAATAAACTATTATAACTACTAATTTCTATATCTAAAAAAAAGAATTTTATATATAATATCTCTAAAAGATAATAAACATCCATCTATTATTCCTACATGGATATGTTTGGTTTTTTCAATTAAATTTATTTCTTGTTTTTTGAAAAAGTCTTTATTTGTAGAACAAGTTGAGGCTCTTAAATCTAATAAGACTAAGACTTTTTAATTATTTGGCTCTAAATAAACTTCTATTATGAAATAAATTGAGAGATAGAAGGAGAAAATAAGACCTTTATTAGATATTATATAAGATATAAATTCTAAATCCTAAACCCTAAACATATCAAGTCAATTTGCATAGGCTTTGATTTAGACAAATAAGCTTCTAAAAACTTAGAAGGTATCACCATGGCTTGACTTGTATCTCTTCAATCAAATCTTTATTCTTAGCATCTTTTAAAGAGGTTAATTATCTTATGTAATGACTTAACCAATAAATTGCTCTAATAAATCTACTATTGGTATTGCCAAAAATAAATCTTTGATATTATCCTTCAATTCATATTAAAATTGATTAATAAAGACTTTGTCATTTCAATCCACATCATAAGGAAGATTTTAGAATTTAAAAATATATGAAGTGGTTGAATATAATTCTTGTCATAGAGATACAAGCTTAGTCTTTGCTATCCTTTCTCAATCTCTTTCTCTAAAAGTAGCCTTAAATATATTTAAGAATGAACTCAAATTATAAAATAATCATGAAATCTTTTCTATAAAAGATGTAAATTTAAAAAGTATATTCATAAATAGAAGTGCTCTTATGAATCCAACTTGAGTAAATCCATTAAAGTATTGAAAAGATGCAATGTTAGATAGAAATTTACTTATTGTAAAAACTCTTGAAATTTTGATCTTGTTCCATCAAACTTTTTCAATATAATTATTCTTGTCTCTTTTATATTTATAGTAGGAAGACTTGTCAGATTTAGTTGTAAATTTGATCTATTTGTTTTTCTTAATTGCACAATTTTTTAGCTTACGCTTTGAACTTCATTGTTGATTTCTTCCATGGGTATAGGAATAGTACTTCCATAATTCACATTGAAAATATGTGAAATTTCTACTCTAAGAGTATTAATAAGCTTGTGAAGATACACAATAGTTACTAAGAGTAGCATCTATAATTTTTCTTCCATAGACTACTCAAATAATTTTCAAAAATTTAAATTATATGAGGATAATCTACAATCTTAAATATTAAATGAAAATTTCCACAAAGACAAATAATTTATTCTTATTAAGAAAAAAAAATATTATTCAAAAACTACAAGTTATTTTAAAGATAGGTGGTCTACAATCTTCAAAAATAGAATAATAAAAATAGAATAATCTACTTACTTCTTGAACAATGAGTTAAGACTCTTATTAAACAAGAACAATGAATTAAGTCTCTTGTCAAACAAGAACAATGACTTAAGAATCTTGTCAAATTGTCAAAGACATAAATTTTAAAAAACTAAAATATTAAAAAACTCTTACATCACTTAAAAAGACTAAAGATTTACTCAAATATGGTATAATATTAAACTAGAATAGCTTTTGCCAAAGACAAGAAGATTGGAAAGATTTGAAAAAAGATTAAGGACTAAAAAGGCATTGATAAGAATGAAGAAGACTTCACTCTTGCTTCTATATATACTATTTAATGAAGAGATATGTGGTGATGTTCTATAGGACCTCCAATACATGTTAACTTAGCAAAATATATGTCTTAACTTACAAAGCAAGTTTCTTATATGCACAACACATTATTAATTTTTATTATAAGCTACCAACATGTACAATATGTGACTAGCTTAGTGACTAAGTTTCTATCAATCAACTACAAACATGTATGAAGTCAAATATATATTTAAAAAGCTTCTAAAAAGCTTTACCTTAAGATCGTATCAAATCTACCTATATTTATTTTCTATCTAATACTTCTTATCTAAATAAATATATATGTCTATAATAAAGATTCAATATAATAAAGATCAAGTTTTTATATATATATATATATATATATGAAAGAATAGTTGACCACTATATTGACAAAATCAATAAGAAAAATATAACACTTTAAATTAAAGAAAGACATGGGATTAAGTCAATTTTTTTCTTAATTTTATAATAGCTATATACTATAATTTTGACTTGTATCTTTGTAAGATATTCACATGAAAAATTCTTTTACACTTTCACTATACACTTCTATAAAAATATAAATATTCATTTTTATACCTATATAATAAGTTTTTTGGTTTGATACCTTAAACTATGAAGTCTTGTCAATAGCCAAATATATTAATTATTACAAACATATGAAAATTCCAATTTTTAATAGATTTAATTTTTCTTCTCCAATCACTACTGAAATCTTATAATCTTATAAGAAAAAAAATTGTCTATATTTAATAAGATTTAAATTATTATATATATTTTTGAATGATCTTATTTTTTAAAAAATATTAAATATTTTTTGAGGATTGAATATTTTATAATTATTTATATTTAAAAAAATATGTATTATAAATTATCAATTATCTTTATTAATAAATATTTTTAAAATTAATTTTGTAAAAAAAAATCTTCAATTTTTTATTTTTTTATATTTTTAAAGAAGTTGTATTGGAAACAACTTATAACTTGATACAAACGCCAAAAGCCTTACAATATTTAAAAAACTTCTATAAGATCTTTTTAATATCAAGGATATAAATCTCAAAGAACTAAAATATCGATACACTCTTATATTACTTGAAAAAACTAGAAAATCATTCAAAGATGATATAGTATTAAATTAGAATGGCTATGCCAAAGGAAAGAAGATTAGAAAGTCTTGAAATAAGGTTAAGGACTAGAAAGGTCTTGACAAGAGTAAAGAAGGCTTCATTCTTGCCTCCATATATACTCTTAAATAGAAACTATGTGGCAATGTCTTATAGGACCTCCAAAGCATGTTGACTTTACAAGACACATATCTTTACTTATAAGGTAAGTTTTCTATATGTGCACTACTATTAAGGATAAGAACTTGATGAAAATAAATAAACAAGTGAGACTCTCTCAAAGAAATATGATAAAATAGAAATAAAAAAGAATGTATATTAGAAAGAAAACTAGAATGGCTATTGCCAAAAGATAAGAAAACTAGAAACTCTTGAAACTAGACTAGAAGCAATAGAAAAATTGATAAGAGTGAAAAAGACTTCACTCTTACTTTTATTTATACTATCTACCTAGGATCTATGTAACAATTTTTTATAGGACTTCCAAAAAAATATTGACTTTACATCATAAATATATATAAAGTCAAAATAGCATCTAGAAAGCTTTGGAGTAGCTTTTCTAGAAGATAATATGAAATTAATTTATTTTTATCTACTTCTACATATTCATATTACTTAGTTAATATTTACAATAGATATACATCTGTTATTGTATTGCATGATTTTCTATCTGGAAATACACTAGATACTTAGCTGTCAAGAGTTTAGTTTTAACTTATTGGCTAAGCTTTAATAAGTTATTTAACCTTTAAAATAGAAGAAAAATAAATAGTAAAATATCAAAAAGATATTATACTAGTAAAATCTTTTATATTTAAGAAGGTTTGTATATAAGGCTTTCTAAAATATCTAAAAATTTCCTAACATTCTTAGCTATACCAAATCATAATTAATCATTTATTAATAAGTTAGATTTTTAATAATTCCAAAGAAAATCCATAATTTCCTCTCAAAAGCTCACCTTTATATCAAAATTTAACCATAGCTCCATATATCCATCTTTAATATATATGTATATATATATATATATATATAGTCTTGACTTCCAAAATTCCTTTACTTTGTATAAAATGTTTAAATTATAATAAAATCTCTTCAACATATAATATTCTTACAAATTATTTTTTCTTTTCAAACTTCTAAAATTCATACTCTTGATCAAACCATTTAATTTTTTTAAATTTATAGATATTATATAATTTATTCTTAAATTCTATTTCAAAAAAATTCAACTCTAAATTCACTACCGATTGTTTGGTATCTAAAAACCCCTAGCAAGTGATCTAAAATCCTAATTCACAAGCACCTAAGTATTATTTTCTTTATATCTCACAAATCCAAAATCCAAATACTAAAAATCTTATCTATAAAGTTTAATAATATGAAACTACACATTTTTTAAAATATTTAGCTAAAATCTTTTCAAATTGCACAAGATATAGGTCAAAATACAACTACTAGTAATTCGAATCACTTTTTACTCTTTATATTCTAAGCATTGACTTCAACTTTAAATATCTCCTTCATTTTAGCTTAGAATTCATCAATCAATATACGTAAAATATAGCTAAAAAAGTGCTCTCTTTAATCCTAATTACCAATCCTTAATTGCTTTCAGTACACATGCATTATATCTAAAAGAGTGATAGTAGGTACCAAACCAATACCTTGACTTTGAGTGCCTATATGTCCTTCATAAAAATTGCAAATGACTCAAAATTTGCATTGAAATCATAGCCAAAAACTTGAATTTATAGACTCTAGCCTTCGATGTTCAAATTCCTCCAAAAGATTAATCTTAACTCCTAATATGGCCTTGGATATCCTCCTTGAAGCGCATTGGTCATGATTTTTGATCAATAGGAATTGAGATTTATATCATCCATCTCCATTCATCTATATGGATGCCCTAACTAACTTTTTTACTACCAAAATCCCTCTCCAACCTTTTTTCTTATAAGATTTATATAATATATGTCCTAAACACCAAATCAAAGAACTAAAATGAGACTTTAAAGGTCACCAATATCTAACAAAGGTGACTCTAAATGTATAAAAATTATTATCAACAAAATCAACTTCAAAAGCCACTATTAAAAGAAAGTAATCTTATACAAATTCTAATATTAGTCTTTTTAAGCAACATCTTTTTAAGCAGTAATCTAACCACATTCTACAACGAACTAAAATTCTCTAACATGGCTCTCATCATGTTACTAAGTAAATTATACATTAAATATATAAACACATTATTTTTACATGGTAGCCAAACCATAACATGACATCTTGATATTATCCTCTTTTCTAGAACCGAGTTCCATGAAGAGCGGTAATTAGATGTTGAAGAAGTCTAAGATGTGAAAAATTATATTTATAATATACTCTGATCTTTGTTTCTTTTGAAGGTAGTTGATAGGTCTTCTTAGCCATTGGTAATGTTCCATTTCATGGTAAAAAGACCATCCTATTATTTGATTATTATTGAAACCTTTGTAACTTCCTTCAAAAAAAAAATATTTGTAACACTATCAGAAGTTGTTTTTACCTCCAATAAAATCACCAAACATTGAGAGTGTCTTTTCAGGTTGTGATACTAAGTACGTTATATCTTACCATCTATTTAAAAAAAAATATGTCATTCTTGAAGGTCTTTATTTTTATTACATTGTCTTAGATTTAAACTGCTGACTTCAACTTCCAATATCTCTTTTATTCCAACAAAGGCTATAATAATTATAATATCTTGTCTAATAAATAAGCAAATGATGGCTCTTAAATTAAAATTTCTAGTTGTTGGTTTTTTATCTCCTTAATGCTATAATTATATAAATACTATAAACAAAGATAAAAGATAGAATGCAATCTTTCTTAAATTGTGTTTTTTTAATAGCAAAGGTTTGTTATCTTTTATCTTAGTTTTTATGAATGTTGTTGATGAAAAGTTTTGACCTTCTATATTGCATTTGTAAGATTTTTTTCTCGCTCTTACATATGTTTGCTAATATTGTATCTATACTAATGAATAAGTTATTTCAACCTATGTTAGCACTACCTTAAATCTAAGATTTCTTCCACCTTAAATTCTTAATTATTATTCACTTCTATAAGAGGCGGTGGTAATTGTCTTATTCTCAAAATATTCATTGTCTTGTATAGTACTAAAAGAGACACGTTGTCATGTTGTGATTTGGCTACTATGTGAAAATATTATATTTATATGTTTGATATATGATTTATTAAGTAACATGATAAGAGCCATATTAATGGATTTTAATTGGTTATAGAATATAATTAGATTATTATTTTAAAAAAGATTTTATTTAAAAAAACTACTATTAGAATTTATATAACTTTTATTTTTTTTTTATAGTGACTTTTTGAATTTTGGATTTTTGAGATATGAAAAAAATAGTGCTCAAGTGCTTGTAAGTTAGGATTTAGAGTACTTGCTAGGATTTCTAAGATGCCAAAAGATTAGTAGTAATTTTATAGTTTAATTTTTTTTTTGTAAAACTTAAGGATAATAACTAAATTATATAAAAATTTGAAAGAAATTAAATTATTGAATCAAAAGATATGAATTTCTAAAGTTTGAGAAGAAAAAATCTTTTGCAGAAAAAATATATATTGAGGGATTTTTCTTCAATTTGAGTATTTTATATAAAGTGAAGAGGTTTTAGGAGCCAAGACTAGGTATATAAGTTAAAGGTGGAATAAATCACTTATTGGAGCTTAGCCAATAAGTTTAAAATAAACTCTCTATAATTAAATACCTTGTGTATTTTCAAATTACAAATCATGCTATACAACAATGTAAAATATAAGATGATTTTTCATAGAGTCCAATAGATATAATTGATAAGTCATTAAATTGACTTATTCACAAATAGGAAATGGTCTAAGTCTACAATAATCCAACTTGTTACAAGAGTGAATAGTTTTAATATTTTGACAAAGTAACTATTCCTTATCAATAACGTGAAAATGAGGTTATTCCTTGTGATAAGCATCCACATTGTTTTTTTGTTGTTCTTGAGCTTCTTTTAGTTGCACCTCCATTATTATATGTAGCTCAAATAAATAATTTTTTGAATCTTTTGCTACAAGATTATTAACTTTTAAAAAGTCAAAAGTATCAAATTATGAATGATAATTATAATTAGTAAAAAAATTATTATTATATAAAAAAATGTATCATATTATTATAAAAAAATTCTATAAATTATAAAAGAATTGTCCAATCATCTTGTTGATAGTTAATGGTACACCTCAAATACTACTCTAAAACTTGATTTACATGCTTTTTTTGTCTATCACTTTGAAGATGGAAAATTGAAGAGAGTTTTATATCTACTTTTAAAATCTTAAAAAGAATTCTCTAATATCTTGATACAAATTAAGTTTTCCTATTTGATATAATATCTTTAGGTAATCCATAATAGTAATAGATGTTGTCAAAGAAAAGTTTGGATGTTTCTTTCCTTGTGATAGTTTTTATACATGGTACAAAATATGCCATCTTAGTGAAATAATCTATTATCATGAATATAGAGTCATAAGAACTTGAGACTAAAAGATCTATCATAAAATCCATAGAAATAAAAGACCATGGTTGAAAAAGTCCATAGGATTGATAATAAGGAGTTTTTGACCTTGAACAAACATCATATGATTATCAAAGTCTTTCATTGCCTTTTATATTTGTGGCCTCCAAAAATCTTTGGATATAAGTTCTAAAGTCTTATTGTATCTAAAATATTTGATTGGTAGAAAGTGAAGAATACGTAAATATACTTCTCTTATTGGAATGTATAAGTATCTTTTGAAATAGAGTAAGTTGTTTTTGAACTCAAACTTGGAAGTATCATGAAACTTAAAAATAAGATTCTTACTATCATGAACAAGAAGATTAGAAGACATACTTAATTGAATTTATTTGACAAGAATTGAATCAATAATTAATGTTGATTTTATTGCTCAAAGATGAAAATGTTCTAACTTCAAGAAAATTGTTCTTTGTTAATAAAAAGATGCATCTTTATCTTTTAATATAAGATAATAACATCTAAAAAAGATGTTTCACAACCATTTTTTTTTTGGATTAATAAATGATCTTAAAATCAAATCTTCGTAAAGACATGTTCTAACAAGCTTAGCAATAATTCAAAACATGTGTTGACATAAAATATTCAAGTTTCTTATGGTTGGTATAAATAGTGACTAGATTAAAGTATATTTTAAATAATGGTGCCATTCTTCAAATAAATCCATAATTACAAGAAGTTCTTTATTGTAAATCTTGTAGTTGATCTTGACTATTGAAAATTTTCTTGAATGAAAAGCTAATGCATGAAGTTTATCATTTTCTCCCATTTGTGATAATATAGCATCTAAAATAAAGTTTGATATATCTATTTTTATAAAAAATAGTTTTAAAAAGTCAACATGATATAAGATTGGTACAAAAATAAATGATGTCTTCAAAGCTTCAAATGTTTCTTCCGCTTCTTGATTTCATTGAAGTTTGTCTTTACAAATCAAATGTGTAAGTGAAGCTAAAACTTGAGAGAAGTTTTTAATGAGGATCTAGTGGTAGTTAACAAATCCTAAAAAATATTAGATATCTCTTATCGTTTTTGAGATCTTTCAATCTATAATAATTTGAACTTTTTTAAGATCCATCATAAATCCATCATTTGAAATGATATATTCTAAAAAATCAACTTGAGTAGTATAGAATACATACTTTTCTATGTTGATATAAAAACTTTCATTTCTTAGTTTTTATAACACATGATGAATATGAAGTTCATGTTCTTTTGTGTTCTTAGAATAGATTAAGATATCATCTAGGTAACAGACAACAAAGTCGTCTAAAAATTATTAAAAAAGATCATTTATTAGATATTGGAAAGCTGTTGGTACATTTATAAGTCCAAAAGGCATGACATTGTATTCAAAATATCCATATCTTATTCAAAATGCACTCTTCAATTCATTTCTTTCTTTGATGTATATCAGATTATATTCTCCTAGTAGATCTATTTTTGTATAGATCTTAGCTTGATTCAATTGATTAAGAAGTCTAGATATCAAAGATAGGGATATCTATTCTTAATGGTGATTTTATTGAGTCCTTAATAATCAATATACATTTGCAATGATTTTTTTTTCACAAATAAAATTAGAACTTTTGTAGGAAATTTAAAATTACATATAAAGTTATTAGGTAGATTTTCTTTAATATATTCTTTAAATTTAGCCAATTCATTTTGTGATAAATTGTAAATTAGTCCAAATAGCAATTGAGCTCTTTTTTGAAGGTAAATTGAGTAGTCATAGGGACAATGTTCTGATAGAGTATCTGTATTTTTCTTTTGAAATACATCATGAAAATCTTGATATTGACTTAGAGTATTACTTGAAGTCTTTTTACCATTAAAAAAAATAAAGCATAAATGATATAAGATAATCTTTCTTTTGCATTGTGCAAGAAAGTTCTTGCAATTATAAATACAAGTTTAATTGCACTAGGCTTATGACTTTCTATTTGATCAACTATACTCTTAATTATATTTTTTTTAAATTTAAGTCTATAAAAAATTTAATCTATTTTTAGATTATATTTTTTTAATCATGATAAATATAAAATAATTAGATTAAAGAGAGATTTAATGATATTAAATATTACAAAGCTACTATAACCATTAATTGTTATTTCTATAAGAAAGATTTTACGAGTAGCATTTCATAAAGACAATAGACGACCATCTATGACTTCTACATGAATAGGTTTGGTTTTCTTCAATAAAGGCATGCAATATCTTTTAGCAAATTCTTTATCTAAGAAACATACTAAGGCTCCTAAATTTAACAAGATAAAGACTTTATGATATTTAGGTCCAAAATAAATATATTATAAAAGAAAGAGAAGATTCTAATGAGAAAATAGGACCTTCACTAAGTATTGTATAAGGTTCTAGCCACATAGATCCTATGGTAGTTTGACAAACTTGTTACTTGACATACTATTTTCTTTGATGGCCATACTCCTCATTTTGTAGTTATATTGTTTCATTGGATAATATTGAGCAATGTACTTAGGTTCTCCACAATACGAGCACAATCCTTCTTGATAACAAGAAGTCTTTTTTTATTCATTAAGAAGTTTAAAATGAATTCCATCAATTTGTATATCTTCTACTTCTAAATATTTGTGTTGAAAAGATATTGGTATTATCATTGAATTATAGTAATGTTCAAGTGCACTTGTAGAATTCTTAGATCAAAATTTAAAAAGTTGATTATCACACATCATAGCAAAGTCAATTGTTTGATTCAATGTTTGAGGATCAATTAAGTTAAGCATTAATATTTTATCTTATATTGTAATCTATAGAAAAATTAATTAATAAGTACAGCATCATTGTACTTAATATTAATTACAAGTTGTCAAAACTATAAAATATATAATATTAATAATCAATTTTTTTATCGCAAAATATGAATCTTATTGATTGCAACACAAATTACATTATATTTTCCATATATAGATCAAAACTTTGCCAAAAAAAACCTCTAAATTATCCAATATTAAATCTTATTATTCAAAAAAGTTTAAAATCATGATAATGCTGAACTTAAAAGGAATGTATCAATGAATCTAACTTGCAAGCTTGGAGTTGAATAGCTATAGGATTGAATTTCAATTACAAGTTGTATTTGATTGATAAATCTTTAAAACTTGGATCTTGTGCCATCAAACTTTTTGGACAATACAATCTTTGGTTCTCTAACACAAGAAGGATGTTCTACCATAGGAAAAGAGATATGATTTGATGCAGATGTTGAAGCAGCTCCAATTATCTCTATATCTTTGCTTCCTACCATTCATATTGCTCTCTATGGAGGTAAATTGAGTTGATGCATTGCAAGCATTAACCCCCTCAATTGTTCTTATATTTGTGCTACTATATTTTTTATTTCAAGAAGCTCTCATATAATAATACTTAAAGAAGCAAAGATATTTAATATTGCTTAAGAAAAATAGAAGAAAAGACTTGAAAATAAAAAAAAATACTAAAAATAATATTAATTTAGAAGAAGATAATCTGCAACTCTTAATACTCTTAATTCTTATTAAGAAAAAATATATATATATATTCATAATCAAGAAAAGACAAAGCTCTAATTTTATAAGTGTATTCTTGTCAATTTTTCAAGGATAAGAACTCAATAAAAGAAAATAAAAAAAGTGAGACTCTTTCAAAGAAATATGACAAAATAGAAATAGAGAAGTATGTATATTTAAAAAAAATAGAATGGCTATTGCCAAAGAAACTAGAGACTCTTGAAATTAGACTAGAAGCAAGAAAAGAATTAACAAGAGTGAAAAAGGATTCACTTTTACCTCTATATATACTATCTATTTAGGATCTATGTGGCGATGTCTTATAGGACTTCCAAAAATAAGTTGACTTTGCATGACATGTATCTTAATTTACAAGGAAATTTTTCTATATGGGTGCTACATAATTAGCTTATTCTACAAGCTATCAATACATGTGGCATGTGGTTAGCTTATTGACTAAGTTTCTAAACAACTAATCAACTACAAATACATGTAAAGTCAAAATAGCATCTAAAAATCTTTTAGAAATTTTTTCTATAAAGTATTATGAAATTAATTTATTTTTATCTACTTCTACCTATTCATATAATCTAGGTAGCAATTACAATATATATATATATATATATATATATATATATATATATATGACTGCTACATAATTAGCTTATTCTATAAGTTGCTAACATGTGGTTAATTTTTTGATCAAGTTTCTAATCTATTGTTACAGACATACACATGTAAGTCAATAATTACCTATATAAATAAGTAGAAGTAGATAGAAGTAGATTAAAATAAGTTAATTCTATAATATCTTCTAATAAAGCTTTTCGGGAGCTTCATAGATGATCTTTTGACTTTATAGGTATTCATTGTTGACTTTTAGATTAGAAACTTGATCAATAAGTTAATCAAGTACCATACATATTGGTAGCTTGAAGAACAAGCTAATTATGTGGCATACATATAAAAAAACTTGTCTTATAAGTCAAAGCATGTATCCTACAAAGTCAATATATATTAAAGGTCCTATAGAACATTACTACATAGCTGCAAGTTAGATAATATATATAGAGATAAAAGTGAAGTCATCTTTACTCTTGTCAACTCCTTTCTTGCTTCTAGTCCAGTTTCAAGAGTCTCAAGTTTTCTTACCTTTTAGCAATTAGCCATTTTAGTTTCTTTTTAATATATGAACTTCTTTATTTTTATTTTTTATTTTTTCTTTTACAAAAATTTCATTTATTTATGCATCATCTTCTAATTCATCTCCTTGGCATATTGACAAGAGTACACTTATAATATCAAAGCTTTGTCTTATCTTGATTAAGAGTGGATTACTCCTTTTTCATGATAAGACATAAGCCTATTAGAAGTTACAGATTACCTTCTTCTACACTAATATTGTTCTTAGTATTTTATTAGTCCTCAAAGTCCTTTCTTCTACTTATCTTGAGTGGTATTAGATATTTTTTTGAGTGTTATTATGGCAAAGCTTGTTGAAATGAAGAATGCAATGATACAAATGTAAGAGCAATTGAGAGAATTGATGCTTGCAATGCATCAATTTTTCTTACTACCACAATTATCAATAAGAATGACAAAAGTGAGGATATAGAGATGATTAGAGCTACTTGAATATCTGCACCAAATTATATCCCTCCATCCATGATGGAACATCTTTCAAGTGTTACAGAACCAAGAGTTATCATATCCAAGAAGTTTAATGGTATAAGATCCAAATTTCAAGGATTTATCAATTAAGTACAACTCGTGATTGAACTTCAGCCTCAAAGCTATCCAACTCAAGGATTACAAGTTAAATTCATTAGTACACTTCTTTTAGATTCAACACTATTATGATTTTTCATCTTTTCTTAAAAAACAAGATCCAATATTAGATAATCTGGAGGCATTTTTGGCAAAATTTTCATCCATGTATGGAGAACATGATGCAACTCATGTTGCAACCAACAAGATCCACATTTTGTGACAAGGCAATCAATCTATAACATTATATACTTCATAATTTTGACAACTTACAATTGATATGAAGTAGGATAATTTTGCACTTATTAGCCAATTTTTCTATGGATTATAATATGAAGTAAAGAAATTGATGCTTAACTTACTTGATCCTCAAACATTGAGTTAAGCAATTGACTTTGTTGTGAAGTGTGACAATCAACTTTTTGAATTTCAATCTGAGAATCACAGAAGTGGGTCTCAATAATATTACAATTCAATGGCAATATCAATATCTCTTCAACACATACATTCAAAAATAGAGGATATGCAAATTGATGCAGTATGTATTAAACCTCTTACCAAGTAAGAAAAGACTTGTCGCCATCACAAAAGATTATACTTATATTGTAGAGAATCTAAACACACAGCTCAGCATTGTCTAAAGAAGCGACAAAACCACAAAACGAGGAGCATACAATCTAGTACGTATTAAAGAAGGAGGTGAATGGAAGAGTGTGTTTCAAACTAGATATGGACATTTTAAATACAATGTCATGCCTTTTAGACTTATAAATGCACCGACAGCTTTTTAATATCTAATGAATGATATTTTTTGAGAATTTTGGATAATTTTATTATTTATTATATAAATAACATCTTAATCTATACTAAGAATATAAATAAACATGAACTTCATGTTTGTCATGTATTATAAAAATTAAGAGATGTGGTACTCTATACCAAGATAGAAAAGTGCGTATTCTATACTACTCAAGTTGACTTCTTAGGATACATTATTTTAAATGATAAACTTGTGATAGATCCTAAGAAAGTTCAAACTATTATGGATTGGAAGATTTTAAAAATGGTTAGAGATGTCTAATGCTTTTTGAACTTTTCCAATTATTATCAAATCTTCATCAAAGACTTTTCTCGAATTGTAGCTCCACTTACATGTTTGACTTGCAAAGACAAATTTGAGTAGAGCAAAGAAGCTGAAGCATCTTTTGAATCTTTGAAATGAATTTTTATTTTTGCACCAATCTTATATCGCATTGACTTTTTAAGGTATTTTTTTATGGAAAGAGACACATCAAACTTTACTTTGAGTGATGTATTATTACAAATGGAAACAAATGATAAACTTCATCCAGTAGCTTTTTATTCCAAAAAAATTTCAGTAACTAAGATTAATTATAAAATCCATGATAAAGAGCTTCTTGCAATTGTGGATTCATTTCAAGAATGGCATCATCATCTAGAAGGCACTTCCAATCCAGTCATCATATATACAGACCATAAGAATCTCAAGTACTTCATTTCAGCACGTATTTTGAATCATTGCCAAGCCCGTTGGAGCAAGTCTTTATCAAGATTTAATTTCAAGATCACATATCAATTTGAAAAATAATAAGGTTTATTAGACACTCTTTTTAGACATTCTTATCTTGCATCAAAAGAAGGAGATGCATCTTTTGATCAACAAAGAATAATTTTTTTGAAAACAGAGCATTTTCATCTTTGAGTAATGAAATCAACATGGACTGTTGATTCCACTCTTGTGAAATAAATCCAATTAAGTATGTCTTCTAATCCACTTATTCACAATATCAAGAATCCTTCTTTTAAGCCTTAAGATACTTCTAAGTTTGAATTCAAAAACAACCTACACTATTTTGAAGGTTGATTATATGTTCCAAAAAGAGAAGCATAATTACATGTTCTTCAAGCACATGACGACTTTCTAGTATCATGATATTTTAGATACGATAAGACTTTATAACTTATACTTAGAGATTTTTGGTGGCTACAAATGTAAAAGGATGTGAAAGACTTTGTTCAGTCATACAACATTTATTCAAGTTCAAAAACTCCCTATCATCGACCTTATAGACTTCTTCAACTATTATCTATTTTAGAACAACCATGGTCTTTTATTTCTATAGATTTCACTATAGATCTTCTAATTGCAGGTTCTTATGACTCTATATTTATGATAGTATATCGTTTTACTAAGATGGCACATTTTATACTATGTACAAAATCTATCTCAAGTGAAGAAATATCTAAACTCTTTCTTGACAATATCTATTGCTATTATAGATTATCCAAGGATATCATATCAAATAGAGGAACTCAATTTTTATTAAGATTTTGGCAAACTCTTTTCAAGATTCTAAAAGTGGATATAAAATTATCTTTTGTATTCCATCTTCAAACTGATGGATAAATGGAGCGTATTAATCAAATTTTAGAGTAGTATTTAAGATGTATTATCAAATACCAAGAATATGATTGGATAATTCTTTTATCATTGGTAAAGTTTTTTCATAATAATATAGTACATTCTTCTATAAAATAAATCCTTTTCTTTACCAATTATGGTTATTATCCACAACTTGATATTTTTAAATTTTCACAAGCTAATAATCCTACGGAAGAAGATTTGGCAAATCATTTGTGAGAGCTTCATATAACAATGAAGGCATAGTTAAAAGAATTTCAAGAACAATAAAAGATCAATGTGGATGTCTATTGAAAGGAACAACCACCATTCCATGTAGATGACAAGATACAATTACTTCATTGCAATATCAAGATTATTCGTCCTTGTGACAAGTTGGACTATTGTAGGCTTCAACCATTTCTTATTTCTACACAAATCAATCTAGTTGCATATCATTTACACCTACCATAGTCAATGAAAATTCATCAAGTATTTCACGTGTCTCTTTTTGAACCATACAAGACAATGGACATACCAAAAAGAAGACAAATGCCACCTCCACTTATAGAAGTAGATAATAATAAAGAATTTAAAGTGAAAGAAGTCTTAGACTCAAGGTGGTGCCAAAATAAGTTGAAATATCTTGTTCATTTGTGCGGATATAATATTAGTGAATGCACATAGGAGCTAGTAAAGAATCTTACAAATATAGTAAAGAAGATGGAGGCTTTTCATCGATGACATCCATCAAAATCAAGATGAAGATCTTTCTTATAAAAGAAACAAGATTTAGGTAAGATAATATTCTATTTTCAATCCTTGTTTGTAGCTTTTTTGATTTTGTGATGCTAAAGAGATAGAAAACCAACAACCAACAGATTCGACTAAGGAGCCTTCATTTCCTAATTTGCTAAACAAGACATTTTAATTGTTACAACCTTCAAGACAACACAATCGAGATGAAGATCTTCATGAACGACATGTTTTTTCTCAAATAGATGACGAGATATAATGCGTTTAGTATCACAACTTTAGAAGAGACTCATGATGTTTGGTAATTTTATTAGAAATAAGAATAACTTTTGACAATGTTTTATTTGAAGAAAGTTATGAAGGCCTCAATAATGACCAAATAATAGGGTAATTTTCTTGCTTTGATACAAAACACTATCGATGGTTGAGAGGCCCTATCAACCATCTTCAAAGAGAACAAAGATCTGAGTATGTGGCAAATACAATTTGTCGCATCATAGACTTTTTTAACATGTGATGACCGCTCCTCATAGAACTTACTTCCAAAAGAGGGGTAATGGTACAAACATATATATATAAGCTAGTTATTACCTATATAAATAGATAAAAGTAGATAAAAGTAGATAAACGTAAGTTAATTCTATAATATCTTCTAAAGAAGCTTCTTAGAAGTTTTATAGATGATGCTTTGATTTTATAGGTGTTAGTTGTTGACTTTTAGATTAGAAACTTGATCAATAAGTTAATTATGTGCCACACATGTTGGTAGCTTGAAAAACAAGCTAATTATGTGGCATACATATAGAAAAACTTGTCTTATAAGTCAAGGCATGTATCTTACAAAGTCAACACATATTGAAGGTCGTATAGAACATTGCAATGTAGCCTCTAATTAGATAGTATATATAGAGACAAGAGTGAAGTCCTCTTTACTCTTGTCAACTCTTTTCTTGCTTGTAGTCCAGTTTCAAGAGTCTCAAGTTTTCTTGTCTTTTACCAATAAGCCATTCTAATTTCTTTTTAGTATATGTACTTCCTTATTTCTCTTTTATCACTTTTTCTTTGACATGAATTTCATTAGTTTATATATCATCTTCCAGTTTATGTCTTTGACACCTACCAATCAACTACAAACATATGTAAAGTCAAAAAAATATCTATGAAGCTCGAAAAAAGATTTTTTAGAAAATATTATAAAATAAACATATTTTTATATATTTCTACTTAATCATATAAGTAAATATTAGAATAAATATGTATGTCTATGATACTTTGTAGCTAGTATGTATGAAGACAAGTTTAAGCTCTAGACTTGTTAATATATTTTTTAAATTCTAATCTTTTAATTCATGTTGTACATATTATTCTTTTAATTCATGCTATACATATTATTCTTTTAATTCATGCTGTACATATTGTTATTCAAAATACAATCAAGATTATTAAAACATTTATTGAAAAGAGAGCAATGAAATATGTTATTTTCAAGAAAATTGCAGCAATTTACTAAAACTTCCATACACAAATTTAAATGTATTAAAATAAAATAGATGACAATTATAACTTTCTAAAAGAAGAAACACGTGAAAAATATATTTATTTTATCAAACATATGTATGGAATTTTTATTTTTTTTTATAAAAATCCTTTTTTAAATAAGAAATAAGAAGTTAAATTTTAAGAGGAGCATTGGAAGTGGGGTTGAAGTTAAGAACATACTCTCCCAAGAAAACTTCACGATGACTAAATTATTTACAGTAACAGAATTTCATAACAAAAATACAAAATAGTATACATGTGATTGTTGGATCAACAAAAAACAAATTCTGTAAAGAAAGGAATTCCTCCCAGAGGAAACAAAGCAAAACACAACGATGTGCTGAGAGATAGAATAGCTTCAACAAGCAACTCATTCATTTTCATTTAACATTAAGTACTGTATTAATTCAAATGCCTCTGAACAGAAAACACAACACCACAACAACTGGATTTTTCGAATTTTGATAGGATACATTATTAGATTCTAAATCTCACATTAAAAAATTAACCATTCAAATACTAGATTTTCCATTTTGAGACAAATATTCTGGAAGAATTAGCCAAATGCCTCGCTGTCTTACAGCAACATCTTTTTGGGAACTGGGAACTGGGAACTGGAGAACATTCGAACGAAGTTCCCAATACAGAACGTGGAGGGAACAAGTGGGGGATCAGATGCTGGGCTGGGCCGGGCTGCACGTGCTTCTGTAGGTGGGGTGTGGTTGTCGGTGAAGAATAACTGGCAGAGCTCGCATTCGGTGTAAGAATGACATGGGGTCCCTCATAACCATCGTCTGGGAACTTGTTACTAATGTGATTGCTGCCAGTGTCCACATCCAACCACACGATACATGCAGAATCATGTTCTTTTCAATCCTTTACGCTGCACAGAGAAATTCCGACATTACTCCCGCCGAAATCTTTTGGGAGTTTGGCCTGCACATCTGTTCTGACCGAAATTTAGAGATAGAGGGAATGACCTTGTATATCCATGAAGATCATTCAGAATAAAAGGACGACGATGTTCTTACAAGCAGCAACAGAACTCCAGCGACCAGTTGGCTTTTCTGATTCGACAAGGCATTCCAAAATTCATTATCTGCGGCAATTCAGTTGCTTGGATTATGGATTGTGAATACAGGCTCCACATCTAGCTTTGCCTTTCCGATAGGCTGTGGGGAGGCTCGTGTTTGGGCGTCCTTGACATGAACGGTTGACGCGATTCAAGGTTTTACGCAATGCCTACCTGGGCAGAATGGTCGAGTAAGGTGATTCAGGGGCTACTTTTGTAAGCTTAACTGCTTTTCTGTCTTCTTAATATCTTTAGAGCCATATTTGTACAACTACATCTCGATAGCTTTGATCACAGTTGCACCGCGTACGCCTCACGTCAACACTGGGTAAACTTTCATTTCATGAATGCCTTATTGAAGCGACGGAGACATAGCAAAATTCCAGCGACATCTTGAACTGTATGCTTTTTGGGGACCTCCTTGATGAACTCTTGTTCATTGTGGGCAGCAAATGTTGAAACATGTTTTTCAAAAGTCTAAAGATTTGTGCAAAGACAGGTGTTAGTACATGCAAACCTCGACGGTAAACCCTGAACCTGGTGAAGTCCTCAACCCCGAATCTATTTCAGATCTCATTCTTAATCGTATCGCGTCTCACATCTGCTTGATTCAAGCATATCAGGTGTTTGTCGATCCACCGATGCAGAATTAATGAACTGTGGAGCTACGTTGTGATTCAAAGCTGGATCTCAAGGCCCATAGCTGGAAACGTCGAAAACAGGGAATCGATTGGCAGGATGGTTGGAAGTGCCTGCTAGTTAATATAATAGAATCAAAACACAGGATTCAATGCAATCAGCATTGCAAATATAGCAATACTCAATCGATCATATCGCCATCCTAACCCCCCCCCCCCCCCGGAGAGTACGACTGCATAGAGTGTAAATGCAGCGAAGCGGAGGGGGCTAAATCCAAAACAGACAAGCTTGTGCCAGGTGCTATATTTGGTCGACTAGACCCATCCACGATCAGTGCATCACAATACCACAACGAAATCCATAGAGAATGAAACCGTTTCGAAGCACAGTGACCAGGCAGCCAACAATGGCGATGAGGCCAAAATTGAAGTGGCGCGCTCGGGCTATAAACATCCCCACCAGTTGCCTCTGCTATTAAATAAACCTGGACTCAATCACCAGTATCATGAGACTGCTTACCTCGTTGCAGGAACCGCCACCACCATCTACGTCTTCCCCATAATTTTTGTCAGAGCTTTATTTGTAGCGTAATGCTCTGCACCCCTCACGGTGTAACCCGGAAGAGAGTTGCTACAGGGACTGCAAGTATAAGCAACACAATCGTCCTTTTTACTCCTTTTTCTGCTTCTTTCTATTTTTTTCTGCTTGGGTTTTGTTTGGATATGTCTTGGGCCTGCAAAACCACGATGGATACAAGACATGATGTACGACCTCTTTCCACTTTGCATTAGTTGACAAAAGTTCATGACAGTATCTCCAAAATGGAATGAGGGCTTTACACTCATCAGTCCATGCGTGACCCCGGAGTGTGGAATGCTGCGAGTGGTTACAAGCAGACACTTGCGCGTGCTCACAGTTTCCTCTTCCACAGTGAAGCATTTATCACTTCACCAGATCAGTTTCTTTAACTTCTTCAGCTGCAGCAGCCCTACTTCTATTGGACTCCGCGATTGATCATCAGGTTCTTCCAACCCATAGTCATGTCCTTCTGGTCAAGATCCATGTTCTTCAAAGTACCATTCCTTCTAAAAAATAATAAATCAATCAATCAATCAATCAATCAATATCAAATACAGTTTAGGTTGAACAGGCATGAGTAAATATTGATCGTTTTGGTGAATGCAAAGTTTAATTCAAATTTCAAGTGAGGTTCCTATATCACCGAAACACATGGTTGAAGGGGAAATAATTAATAATGTCCCATCCACCTGTTCTTGCACCTTGCTCCCTGACAAAGGAACGTTAACTTTATTCTTTTGGAAATGGCAAGTTCGGAGAAGCTCCAACTTGCATCCTACACTGTAAAATAAATAGTATATTTTGAAGTTACCATGTGCAAACTCTTTACTTTGTTGAATGTTTGTATTCTTGTGGATACATACATTCATTCATATATATATATATATATATATACACATACATACAGCAACATCCTGTAATACGTGTAGTACACATTTTTGACAATAACAATCATTTTGAACAAATCAATGACAAAGAATAATATATATATATATATATATATATATACATACATATTCCTCCCCAAAATACCATTTTGATGAAGTATGTCTTATGAGCATTTTAAATCACACACGCTTATACTCGTTGTTATTATTATTTGTTATTGTGACGACATAGGTGGAGGAGGAGGAGGGCATTATCCATTGTGCACTGGAGTGAAGAGGGACCTTGCACTCTCGCCTGGTCTCCCATGGCATTGCTGTGAATAGAGGGGGGGGGTAGCTGAAAGCAAGAGGAAGAAGAGAAAAATGGGCAAAAAGAGAAAAGTGAAGAGCGAAAAGGGACGACAGAGAAGTCCACCATGGCAGCTTCAAAGTCCCGATTGCCTGTCATCCTGATCGACAGCCATGGCACAACACGTATACATACCAGAAGATCGAGAGCTGTGTAGGATTGAATTTACTTCTTCGAAGTTAACAACAACAACAACAATATCAGACAGAGGCTCCTCTTTCTTTTCAGAGGCCTTTGGTGTGTGGGTTTTTTGAGAATGGGTGGGCTATGGGTGTCGATGGAATGCAATTATATATATATTTGATTAGACGAGAATGAACGAAGGGATGAATATCCGGATGGATGAGAGAGGGTTTGACATGATTCGGGCGAGGAGCAATTTCAAATTTTGGTGCGTTGCGGAAATTGGGTGAGAGGAACCCCTGAAAAGAAGGAAGGGGGGGGGAGGAAGGGAGGGAAAGAAGGGCACGGCACAAGGGCGGGGGGAAGTGACGCGGGAGACATGGCTCACCCAGCAGGGGAGCACTGGACACGCTGGACTCTCTCTCTCTCTACGCCAGGCTGGCACTCCCGCAACTAACCCCCTCCTCCTCCGTCCAACTGAACCACGACGACGACGACGAAGACGAGCAGTAGTAGCCTCCCGGAGTCGGACCACTCAGTAGGTTCCATTGTCACCAGCAACCGACATCGACTCCTTTGCCTGCGTCGTCAACGAACATCGCCGTCGTTAGATGGCGACGAAGAGCAACAGGAAGGCATGCTGCTGGATGCGAAAGAGAGAGGGAAGCGGAGAGAACGCCGCATGCAAGGGATCACCTAACGTCATGATGTTCTATTATACGAGGGAGGGGGGGAGAAGGGAGCGAGCGAGGGCTTTGTTACTAGAATAATACCCCTTCGCTGCTTTATTATTGCGGCTATTCACCGTTCTCTCCCTCCCGCACTCCCCACCCCCCCCCCCCTCACTGCACCACCTCCGCCTCTATGCTTCCCGCTTCCATTCCCACTCCAATTGCCTTCTTTTTCGTTCTTGTTATTTTGGTTTCACCGATCTCTAATACTTCCGTGACCTGGTGCATTTTGCTGCCTCAACCTGGATCGCGCTCAAGCCAGGGACTCCGAAGAGGGCAGTGCTTAGACAAGCGGATATCTAGCTTCGAGCTGTTGGTTCTGGTCCTGATCCAACATTCCCTCCTTCGGCCAACTTCATTTCATTTTCTTCTTCGAGGTCCTCGTAGCGGAGGACTTGAACGCAGATACATGCTTTGCATGGGGTGATACGTTAGGTGCAAGTGGTTGGGTTGCGCGAACTGGATCCTTCATAGAGCGGGTTCTCTCTATCAGGAGTAGTTTTTAAGGTCTGGGAAAGGGGATCAGGTATACACAGTTTTTTCTTCTTGGTGCCGCTTTCCTACGATTCTGAAGTCGGAGGGGCGTGCATGAATCTGAAATCATTTCGAGTGCTTTGGCATTGAAGCACTCAAATGGAAGTTTAGCAGACTGTGGTGGTCCGTTCAGACGGGTGCCGTTGATTACACCAGATTTTTAGCTTTAGTGGTATGCTTCTGATAGTTCAACCACTTTAGTTTTCATAATCCGTAAGAACTGTGCTGGGATTGAAGAATCCACACCTTTCCGAAGTATTGGCTCTTATCGCCAACTTCGATGCTACGGACCTGAGTCTCGCTATTCTTCTACTCATGACTTTTTGCACCCAGCATCTTGTGAATCTGTAGGACACCGATAGGTGTTCAGATGGTGTTTAACGTGGTATCGTAGGTGTATTTATCAATACAAATGATTTTCCGCTCCTGGATCCTTTTAATTGAGGCGGGAGGTTCCTATTTTGTACTTCAAAACTCTTCAATGCAATGTCTGTCTTCAGATCTTCTGGGGAATTGAGGTGACTTTGTTTATCGTGGAGATTCCAATTTTCTTGGGGTTGCAGCCTTCTCTTGAGCAATGCGAGTCTCCTAACAAACCGTTCGCAATGTTCCTTTCGAATTCTTCGTGATAGAGACGCCTTTGTGCGAATTTTGGTGCTCAGAGCTTACAAACTGAGAACTTAGTGAAAACCTCCGTTGCATTCGTATCCGAGACATTTTAGTACAGGCGTCCCAGATAAATAGGTAGTTCGCAAACTCGACGATGGCCACTCTAACCCCTGGGGTTTTACTCAAGCTCCTGAAACATATCAACTCGGACGTGAAGGTCACTGGAGAACACCGATCCGCTCTCTTGCAAGTGATTTCCATTGTGCCAGCTCTTGCGGGGGGCGAGCTCTGGCCAAACCAAGGATTCTACATCAAAGTTTCAGACTCGTCCCACGCCACATATGTCTCTCTCGGGGAGGAGCACGACGATCTAATTCTCAGCGATAAGCTGCAGTTGGGGCAGTTCATTCACGTGGACCGACTCGAGGCTGGATCTCCGGTTCCACTTCTCCGCGGTGTAAGACCTCTTCCTGGACGGCACCAATGCGTAGGAAATCCAGAAGATCTGGTTGCGACTGTAGTCCCGACATCATTCAGTTTGGACACCTCTTTCCAACCCGATCTCTTTCAACCCGACTTGCGCACATCGGACACTATAGACAGGTGGGTGAGGTCCTGCGCTGTCAAGAAGTTTTTTCTTATTTTGATTTTTCTATGGATGAAGTCGCTGGCCTTAGACTCATCGTCCGCTCAGCATGGATTTGACGTGGAATGCGTGGTTTGACAGGTTCGACCCGTCCTCAGCTGAGAGCATCGCTGGGAAGAACGCAGAAAGGTCGAATGGTCTCGTTGGGAGGTCTAATTCTACTTTATCCAACAGTTCTCACAAGTTTTATGACGTTGACGTAACGGTTGAGAAGACGATTGAGATATCGTCTGATGACTTTGGGGCTCAACTCAGCGAGAGGTTGGCTCGAGGCACGATGTCAAGGAATACTTCCTTCAAGCCACATTCCTCGATAGAGTCTGTGAGATCTAACAACCCGCAGGAGGAAGGAAGGCCTCTCTCCAGGTCCAAAATGCGGCAAGACAAACCTAAAGCATATGTAGATTGCACCTCAGTGCAGAAAGAGGTGACCAAGAATTCGTCCCCTTCAAGGTCTCAATCTATCATGAGTTCCCTATTTACTGACAGAAGATCGCCCGCCTCTTTATTCACAAGAAGCGTGGTGGCTTGCCCTGAAGATCGTATTATTCCCTACAGAGACACTCCTGTGACATCTAGTAGAGCTAAGCAAACATCGCCCATCACCAAAAGGTCGGTCAGTACTGGCAGAGTTGTTAATGGCTTGGATGCTACCAAGAGGCGAGGCTCACTTGGTTGTACTGGTCGAGCTGCTGAGCCTGTGAATGTGGCTGCCAAGAGTGTCCGCAAGAGCTGGGAGGGCGCAGCAACGAAGAACGGGAAAGACCGCACTCAGCCTAAGCCCTCCATCAAAGATGTTAAGGCAACGCTCTGGTCTTCGGTGAGGGTTCATTCCTCCCTTCCTCTCAATTTCACTTAATTATTGCTCATATTTGCCAATTTTCACTCAACTTCATTTCCTGGCTAGGCAGTCTTTGAGATTCAACGGGTTGAGCATCTCATGAAAGATTGCACTACATGTAACTCTCCTCTAAGATGTTTCGTTTTCTTGCAGCTTTCTGGGTCGAGGAACAAGCTCGTGGACTGCAACTCAAATTCCTCTCTAGATGGGGGTCCGGGTTCACCGCATGTAGGACTTGGAAAAATTAAAGTTAAAGCAGACAGCAACGTCTCTGTTAACGGCCCTGGATCTCCCACACATTCCATTTCAAGTATAACAACATGCAACGATATTGAAGTGTCAAGTATCCTGGGACTTTCGAGTGGAAATTTCTGGGAGTCACTTCCGGGAAACCTGGCGATGTATGGAATGGTCAGTAATTACCACTTGCGTCGTCGACACTCTACTTTCTTGCTTCTAAGCTAAGGGAACTGTTGTGTGCGCCTGTGAATGATGACTCGATTGAGTGATAGTTGATAATTTCTGCGCTGGATGATTCAATGAACTCAGTTTGTGCGGAAGCTCACTTTTGAATTCGCTAACTTTTCAGGAGGCTTTGCAATCGAGGGAGACCGCAGCATTGGCAGCAGTGGACGCTCTGCAAGAAGCTTCGGCAGCAGAGAGCGTTCTTCGAAGTCTCAGCATGTTCGCTGAATTATGCTCTGTTGCGCGGACTGACCATCCGCAACCATCGGTAGAGCAATTTCTGAGCCTTTCCCAGTCCCTGAAGAATGCTGTGGCGGTATCAGATGCTCTATCTACAGCTCGGAATTCGGCAGAAATGCCCACCCCAACGGAGGATGCCAACGACGTCTCGTATGATAAGGCACAAGTAGTGATGGATAAGTCACGAAGTGCCACAAGCTGGGTCAATGCAGCTCTTACCTCCGATTTAGCCTCGTTTTCAGTACAGAGCAAGCAAGCAGGTTCAGGTACACATCGGAACTTTCCCAAAAGAGCCAGTAGTCAGCAGTTGCAGGTCATGCTTGACAATGGCCCAAGTACGGTGCCCAGGGGTAGGAGTTCCTCGCCTTCAATGAGCAGCAGGGCTACATCATCTCCTAAGACCCGGGCTGCCCTGGCAACTGTGACGAACGAAAAGAAGTCTGCTGCGGAATCAAGATCACATTCTCCTGTCCCTGTGTTGACTTCCAGACGTTGCAATGCAATTAGTAGAATTGGGCTAGGAAAGATCACCAAAACATCGAGCAAGGTGGTCCCGGAAGCGCAACCACCTGATCAGCTTAAGATACCACCGCCTGCACCAACGCCTGCGACGCCACCAGCTGCGTGGGTGAGGGGTAAGGGGGTGGCCGAAACCTCGGAGCTGGCGAAGAAGGTGCAGAATGAATCCCAACGGTGGTTCCTCAACTTCATGGAGGGTGCTCTTGACGTGGGCTTCCACATAGCCACTTCAGGTATTGGTGAAAGAGAAGATATCTATGGTGCCAAGGTCATGAGCCAGCAGGAGAATAGCCACATTGCTACCATGTTGTCGCAATTGAAGCGCGTCAATGACTGGTTGGATCAGGTGGGCGATGGATTAGACACCAAGTTGATTGAAACCAAAGCACGGCTGAAACGGAAGATCTATGATTTCCTCCTCCAGCACGTTGAGTCCGCTGCTGCAGCTCTAGGCAACGTCTCATCTGTCACCGTTTATTCTAAGCCTCAGCTCGTGAATTGATAATCAGCTCTAAATCTGGTAGTTTGTCCAAGTTTCTGGTAAAAGCACGAGTGCTTATATGTTCGTCTTTGCCGGGAATGGGTTAATATCAACTGAATATTGTTGAGGATACATTCTTCACTTAGGAAGTGGATACAACATGATTCTTCACAGGTCTTGTCAAATAGTGGGTACAAAAAATAGCAGTATGCGTAGACTAGATGCTTAACAGGTCACTATTCTGGAAGCCTTGCGACTACGGGAATCCGCGAGTAATGTAGATGAGGGTAAAGGCTGCCATGCTGACCTCAGTGACACCTACATTCACCTTGACTACGAACTCGATATAGTGTAGTAGAAAACATCTAAGTAAACCTGCTTTTGCGTTGCCGTCAGCAACACCAGGCTCACCAGGCCCGTGTACATTACATTTTGGTCAGTTAATTCTATCTACTTTTGAAAGGTTTTCTTTGAAAATCTGATTATCTGAAGGATGGAGTACTGCAATTCAAGGTTAATATTGACTAATGTCTATATGACTAGGGTATTCCAAAAATGATTCAGGTGCGATGCGTTTCTATTGTTGAGTCATTTCATGTGGAAAGCCTCAAGAAATATGCTACAAATTGCCTCAAGTACTGTTATCATTATATGTAACATTCATTTGAACTGAACGTCGCAAAGACATTATAGGTGAAACTTCACATGTGCATCTTCGCAAGTTTAAATTTTTATATTCATTGATTGAATTATATATGTCGACATCGAGTACTGAACATCTAACTGCGCATACAATTTGGAGACATGAAAGATTTCATTCTTTCTTAGTAAAGAAAGCACAGGAAATTGTGGCTGCTAAAAATTCACAGCTTTTTGGTATTAAACCTCTCTATGTAATGCAATTTTATATGCGTGAAAGAAAATTTACTGTGCACCAGGTGACTTCATGTCACAGGCGATCGATATTCAATTTATTTACTCAGGCTTGATGCACAACATTCCGCTCCCTGATTCTTGATCAAGTGCGTACTGTCGAATACCACTTACTGCTTTTTGATGATCCATTGCTGAAGTGCTCATATTTAGCGTCAAAGTTGCTCCTTGCGCCCAAAGCTTACATGCGTCCAATAGATTACTACGATGCGCTCTCCTGCTATTTAAGATGATCGCAACCCGCTTTTATACCACAACAGAAACAAAGCAGAACAGACATTGAAAATTGATCAAGCGTCTACATAAATGAAAAGGAATGGAGGTATTTCTCACTTGAGAGACAAATCCAGGTGGGCCGCGGCGTTCCAAATGCTGCTGTTCAAGTTCACACGTTGCTTGTTCGTAGAGAATTTCCGTTGGGGTGAATGAATCCTGATAAACTGTTCACAACAAAATGGTCCAGTGTGAGGTTGGTAGCATATGATGGATACTTTAACGACATTCACAAGGACATAGGAACTACCTGTAACCCACCCTATTTTTTCCAACTAGGATTCTAAAGTTGGGTATGGAAATGGTTGCAGATTACCCCAAGACACTCCATAGTTTGATAGTAGGCTCTTCCTTGGAGCGGCGCATGCCCTCTTCTTGATTCTGAGAAATATCTGGTCCTGCATGAAGACAACTATTCACGAAGTCAACATATGCAGTAGGATCAACATCAAGGGCTCAACTCCAACATGATGGGCTCCCTAGGAACATGGAAGTGGAACATACTCTATGGCCTATGGCCTACCAACTTCTTTATATTGGTGCAAGTAATTGTGTTTCTTATGAATGGTACATAAATTTCATGGTTTTCAAGTAACGAGCGCCTTCACCGAAAAGGTCGAAGAATATACGAATTGGGTAACTGATTCATACCATTCGAGGTAACCAGGATCGACAGTGAATCCATAAATGTCCACCATCTCGCATACTGACAGTGCAAACTCTATTGCCTTAACTCCTGTTCCTTTTGCTGATTTTCCCAAGGGTGCACCAACCATTAGGTATACTGGGTTCAAAATGGGAACCTCCTGCAGCGGCGTAACGGCATAGTATTACTGATATTGATGCAGTTGCGCGATAGACATTCAAATCAGCAAAATGCACTTGGTGAAGTACTCTCGACCTTGTTGCTCGTACCCGTATCATTCGGCTCATGAAGTCGTGGATAGTTGTCTTCACGATAATGGTTTCCTGCGCAGACGCTGATCAACGCAGAAGACTCAACACATCATACCGATTGCAGTATGAACCATTATGGGATGTAAATTTACACATTGCCTCATGGTCCTCCTTACCCGACAATGCTACAATTTTGTCAAGAGCTTTAGCAGATCCACGATTTAGAATTCGAAATGTGGTCTTCTCTCCCACGTAGTGAGTGTAGTTCTGGAGTGGCAAGAGCACCAATTTATAAGAAAACTGAAATGCTGTGAAGTGTCCTTGCAAACCCAGCTAATTCCAAGGTGCTCAGGGAGATTTCCTTACCTCAACAGGGGCACCATTCATTCGTATGACAGCGTCAAATTCATCGATCTCAGCCCCAAAAAGATCCTGGAGTAGGTCATTTGAGTTTCCCACCACTGCACATCGACCGTATTGACGGGGGATGAAGGGAGGTGTGGAAGGAATTACTGGTGCCAGCTTCTCGTTGCACAATGTGATGTTGGAGCACATGCTTCTGCAAGTAGGAAAGATGTATGGTATCAGTGGAGGTGTTTTCAATTACCATCAACTCCAACAGGAGGATAAAATATAAAGGATTAGGGGTAAAGCAGACCTGTAGCCTTTATTGATGCGCTTCCAAGCATAATCTCGCCAACCATTTGGGAGTCCGTCGATATATTCTCTGGTAAGTATTGTGATGCTGTTTCGCACCTGGCACGAGGGATTAAGGTGGTGGACTCATCACAAGCTCTATCAGACTTTTTCAAAGATAGAAGAAAGCGCAATGGCTCACAGCTGTAGCAAAAACCAATCACAAATTTCGGAATGTGCGAACTTCAGTCAACATAATGTATGATACGAGACAAATATTTTCAGCATGTGCCTGAGGAGTAATATGATTTAACATGAGTAACGAGCATTTTGCACTCGAATCGTCTTACTCAAATATTTGAATTCAGGTCAATACTAACAAGTTGCAGCACATGAGATGCAAAAGCGAGTAGTTTGACAGAAAAAGATGCTGCGAGGGCGAAAGATCCTGCGTCGTGCCTTTTCCCACAGACCTATCAGGCTGCAAAGGTCAAATTCGTAGACAATACCCTCCAATTCTCCAGATGCTGGCTCTTTCTGCACTACAAAGGAATCAAGAATTGGTGCCAGCGTTAGTTGTGTCTCGTCCTTCCTATCAAAAATAGAAGAACATTCGTCATTCTGTGAAAGGCAACAGACAACTAAATCCTGTAATTGCTTACCCAAATTGCTGCGGAAGGATCAGTGAACAATAATTTCACCTTGCACTCGGTAACAGGGCGGACATCCATTCCCATCCCTTTCTCCCTCTGCACATGGCAAGTAAACATGTCCTTGAATCGAGCACATTTTCTTGTCTGAGACATAAAGCTTGAGCTCAAGCGTGTAAAAATGCAGTCTACAATAATTTTGGACTCAAACGTTCAGAATCTTGATTGTCAAAAGAAATCTATACTGACAGAAATAGAAAACCAGCACGCGTATAACGGTCTTCATTTCTGTTGGTGGTTAAGCATTTAAGCAAAATCACATCGACCTGAAGTGCCAAAGTTCATGTGTCAACAACTTACAACACATTGAATAAACTCCTGCTGAAAGTTAACCATTGTTGAGCGATCAGCATCCAAGTTCATATATCGGTTCGACCGTGATCTAGCTGCACAGTACAGCAAGGGCGAGACAACGTTCAAACCAATTACTAATTCAATAATTTGAAACAATCAGTCGACATAGGTCGATGGAGTTGATCAGTTAATTCCCTTCAAGCATCACAGTTCAACTACCAATGGAAGCAAATCAGCTCTATACTTGGGAAGAAAGTACCGTTTGAAGCAAGTTTGACGTAATAAACGGCAGAGGACACCAATGCGAGCATCAACAACTTCAACAACCGTGATGGAGCTCGCTCAAGCTTCGTCATGGAGGACTACGGAATATTCTGAGTCCTCACCTGGATGTTGAGTCCCAACCACTTGCAGTAGAATATTCTGACTTGCTCTAAAACCTATTCCAAACAAACTTACAAATGTGAAAGGTAGAAAACGTTAATGAACACGGTCATATCTCGGTATTTCTATTCAGCCCTCCACTGTTTACTTGTAAGCTGCAATGATGTGTACGGATGCACCGCAACCTACCGGCGATTAAGGACCACGATGAGATGCTTGTCTGTTTCTCGTTAAATACAAACAATTGAAACAACGGAGCATTGCTGATGGGTACTGCTTCTGTGTATTGAATGCCGACACTGCAGCGTGGTGTAGCTCACATTTTTCCCAACATGACCAAGATCGAACAAAACATTCCAGTGGATGTTTTCCCGCTTCGTCCCTTACCCCCGCTATGCTCTTTAAATTTAAAGAAGAATAGAATAAAAATCAGCAGGTTCTTGGCATCAATCCTTAAAGCATCATTCTGGGCCTTCAATAATCTAAAAACCATAAGGAGCTGCGCCGTTCATTCAGTAGGAGTTGGATACGCTTCTTTACTCAGAAAAAGAGAGCAATAAAACTGATTGAGCACCTGCAACTTGGGTGTTTCCCACTTTGCGTCATTTTTAAACAACACTCGTTTTAGAAAGAACATTAAAGAGATTTTGCTCAAAGCTCTTTCAGAAATGTTGCCAGTCGCTAAACCATAAATTGGTGATGAGCAATGGGAAGGCGGAGACAAATTCCGTCTGAAACAGTCTTGTTCGGTGAGCTAGACTTGAACGGAAGGTGTAAAAGTGTAGGGTTACGATGCACTGCGATGGAGAGGTTTGCCGGATCTTACTGGTGATGCACGAAGACCTATTTCGCATATTTACCAAACCCCCACTCCTACTTTCACCTTCATCCGCAACCAGTTGGCCTCACTCGCGCATAGTCTCTTTGCCAGGAATTTACAGGGATGCCTGCTGAATGAGATTTATGAGGTCTCCTTGTGTCCATTTCCGCCCCTACTCGTACTCGTCTCACCTGGTTGTTAATGCCCAAGTTTATTCGGCAGTAGACTCCACCAGGTCGGCATCCGACTTTCTGAGTGAAGCATATCTCCAGGTTTCTTGAATCTCTGCTATGTATAATGCTTTGCTCTATTTTTCCATTTGGAGGGCAGTTGCAGAGCTAAATCTTAGTGGAGGCTTAGAGAGAATAATTGTAGATGTCTTGGATTTCTTTTTTGAATACATTTCTGTAGACGTTTGAAAATTGAGCTTGGGCGGAAATTGTGCACATGAAGTTGGTGCTGGTGTTTTCCTCAAGGTTCAACGATCCCAGATAGTTGCGAAAACATTTTTAATTCTCTGACTGGGTGGGACCTTAGATACGTCCGGACAATCCAGTACCTCCTGGGTAACTTGCTTAAGAAAGGAGTGTTGCTGTTTTGTAAAGGAAGTTCATCTTCTAATTTTGGTGATATCCTGCAAGAGTATCGCAACGCCCGATTTTGCGATGTATTTTTGCGTCGGGGCCTGGCTTTGCACAGAATTGTCTTTTAGTCGGAGCCCCGATCAAATTATAACCGAGTTATGGAAGAGCGTTGTGGGATGAAAGCATTAACGTAGGAATACCTTAAACCGTGTCAGGCCCTTGAACCAACTCGTAGACCTTGTCAGAAACGGCGTCAGAAATATTCCGAATGGATTCCAAGTCCACTAATGATCGGCAGATTTTACAACGACGAAGGCGGTGGTTTTGTGCGATGGAGGTGGTGGTTTAACCTGTTTTCACGGACGGTTTTTCTCAAGTCTACGACTCGGTTCAGGGGTAAAATGCAAAAACTGCTTTCATAATTTTTATCAACTCAACCACTGCGGCGATTCAATTTTTTTTCTTCTGCAGCACATCAGAACCTTATTTCTCCACCCAAAACAATTTTTTTCCCCCAAACCCCCCCGAGATAGCTGAAAAATCTTAAGTTGACGGTTTAAGGTATTCCTACGTTAATACTTAAATGGAGAGATACAGAAGGAACCATCACTCAAGCAATCAGAATTTCTCAATAGGTTTATGAGCGTCTTAACTTTTTCATACCACAATATTATACGTAACTAACGGGGTAATGAATGGGCACCTCGATGGACTGATAAATGACTCTCCTCTGATTTGTTCGAGCAGTGTGGAACTGGTTTTTGCAGTTGCAGGTGCATGTGGAGAAGTGTGGTGAAGATGCTTCGTGAGTGAATCTGGGGGAGGCGTCCTAAGGATTGCAGACGGTGAAATTAATTTTAGTGTCTTTGTTTCCATTCTACAGATGCACTAGCAGGGTTGCATCTGCTTCTATAACAAATGTGTCACCCCTCGACAAGTGAATTTGTGGACATGCTAAGAGAAGTTTTCCTTTGAACAATTACGAACGGGGATTCACCAGCACAGAGCCCACTGATGATAAGAGGTTTCCTGGTTAGAGTCGGAACAGTGAGCAGAGCAAAATGTTGACCCTACACTGTCCTGTAGACATCTCATGGCCCAAGCTGAGGCTGCTGTTTTGTCTCTGTAATTCTGCTTCAAAATCGACTATCTTATTATGGATACCGAATCAGACTACAGAGCATTTGTCTTTGCTTCTTTCACTTCCAAGGGGGATTGTACATGAAGACTTGGGCAACACACGCTGCTGTGCGCTTGCAAGTAATGAGGAGCTAAGAGCAAACTAGGTCGAAGGAATGGGCGCTCTATGAGTTGCATGCTGACATTGGCGTAAAGAGTGTGGTCAGATAGGTTTTAACGCACAGATGCCACTGGAGAAGGACCGCACTGCATCAACCTCTGTAGGAGCAGCCACTGCGTGAGTGACTCAGAAATCATTGATGGATTAGTAACTTTGAAATGTGTCAAGTTGCTTTGTTAGCAGTAGGTCCATGAGCTTATCAAGGTTTACAGTCTGGCAGTCGATTTATCTTTGGCCTCTCTTAAAAGTAGCATAGTGGCAGTGTTAGATTGGAGCGGCATTCTGCGTGTTTCCCGCGTGAGCGATGGTGGTCCTCGGATCCTTCGACGGGGTTTTTGTTTAACCATTTTCGTATTCAATTGGTACACATTCTATCATACAAGCCAGTAGTTATAGAATTACCAAGACTTGTGCATGAACAAATTTTGAAGAAATCTCAGGTCATAACGAGTGTTCGTCTGCGCTGTAGGTCAAAAAATAGTTTCAACAAAACCTCGGGAGCATTATTTTGAATTTTCATATTGATTTAGCTGCATATGAAGCAGAACTTTTTGTAAACACCTTTAGTTATGTATCGAGATCAACACAATCGTGATAGGGTCTAATCGGACTGTTAAACGTCCTGATCAGAATAACGTCTGTGCTCAGCAATTTTGTTGGTTCCGATCAGGATTCAGCCCAAGGTAGTAACTAGTAGGGTTTACTTACTATGCTGAGAGTATGGTAACTAGTTGGGTAGTTTTTGTAAACCCCACTAGGTACTCCGTGTGTGTGTGTGTTTTTGACTTTTTGTGTTTTCTTTTTCTTTTTCATGGGTTTATTCACTATGCTAACAACCAGCGTCGCTTGAAGATGTTTCTAAAAAACTGTGAACGTCATGAGACTAGGACACAATGTGTTGTTGAAACAACGATCATGGATGTTATAATGTTCGAATGCAGGTTCTGCTTTGATCAATATACTTTACCCATTAAGCAGCACATGGTATAAGTCTCAGAAACACGAGGTTCTTAGGCCACATCAAAAAGGTAAGCTTCCGATGCTTTTCTTGGCGGTTGAATGAAGTCTCTGTTACTCATCAAACTGATTTTTATTACCAACTTGTGATACTTGTTTCATCGCCCTCTCGATGGAGGATTTTGATGTGCCCTGATACAAGATCTTTAAACAGAGATTGGCAGGGAAGAAGCAATTTGCATAAATTGCATTTTACATAATGACGATAAACTTTCTGGGTAACAGTACATCCCAGCAATCGTGCGCCACAGTATAATAGCGGGGAAATTCCTAAGATGTGGCAGTCATCGATCTATCGTTATCGAATTTGGAGAGCATAAGGGTGAATACTTTACTGAAGGGTGATTCTCAATTAGAGGCCTTTGAAGAGAGGGCTTATCACAATGCTGAGCATTAGCCTGACCATATTGTACCGATATCAATCTTTTAAGGTACAGATGAAAAAACTGATTAGAGCAGAAATCATTTTCTTTCGTTCCACTCATTAGTCACTTGTATACACATATCCTAGGCTCACCGTCTGCAACTTGTGAGAAAGTATCTATGTTTGAAATTGGCTGAAACTTTGTTGATGATGCAATGTTCATCTTGTCGGTTTAATTTAGACTAGCTGAATGAATGACCACGTTTCCGAAGCCATTTGGCGGATTACTGAAATTGATGATTGGACTTGAGATAGAATTTGATGTTTTCTCTAGCAATTAGGAAAATGTGGTGCACGTTTCCACACTTAGAAGGAAGCTTCTGCTCACGGAAATCGCATGGTTGAATCCCGAAAGAGCGATAATACAACCCGAGCTGTGACACGGAGTAAGAGGGGCTCAACTTAGCCAAAAAGGCAGGGACATGTAAGCACTACTTTTTGCCAGCGTGACCAACATGGAGAACGATGCAGCGGAGTCACTGGATAAAAGTATCTTTTGGTTTACCCCTCGCATCATCGCCAAATCTGTGGACAGGGTTCTCGGGGACACTCTTCAGCAGGGTTTTGCAACTAAACGCAGCCGGGATCTAGACAGACCTTGGATTCTCGTCATTGGTGCGGTTTAGAAAGCGAAGGACTAGCCTCCGCCCAGGTGGATGCACCGGGAAGGGAGGATTTCTTCATGTGCCTGCCACTCGCATAAAGAAATTTAGGGATCAAAAAGGACCTCCGCTTGTATGAGGACGTGGACTCAACAGGGATGCAACTCCACATTCTCATTCAGGGGTGCTGGTGCGGGGTGGGCTTCCAGGCGGAGTTTGCTTCTGCATTGCCAAGAGCAGTTTTTGAAGGGGGAGAAGCTGCTCTGCAGCAGAGGTCCTCTTCATTCCAGATACACGCGCCATAACCTTAGCTGGGACCTGCTTCTTCTTCTCCTCCTCCTTCTTCTTGAGGTGCTAAATATTTCAGAAACATGCCACTCACATTTCAGGCTCCGCCTGATAGTCGCATATCATCACTATTGAATTCCAAGGCAGCAGTAGATTCTGTACCGAGTAGTTGCCGACGTTTCGTGAGGAGGAGTAGTGCATCGCCTTTACGGCCAGACTTGGCTCTTTTCTCCTTATCGCTGACCTCAGGATTTCTAGCTAGCCGCAGCATTGTAGGAGGACCACGAACGGTTAGGAAATGGAAGAGCTCAAAGGTCAGCAGTTATCACGAAGCCAGCGGGAAAGAAGAACTAGACCAAGACACCTCCAAATTAGTGCGTCAGGTAGAGATAGTAGAGGTTGATCATGTGGTTTCTCGTGATCGGCGAGCGGAATCGTTGAAGGTCGCTGTGTTGGTAGGTTTGGTAGCCTTGCAGGTTTGCTTGCCCGCGGCCGCAGAGAGCCTGGGCATAGAAGTTGCGCGCTCCAGCGACTCCTCGGGGTTTGCCATAACTGATTGGACAGAGTTCGAGAATGGTTTCTCGTCGGCATTCCTGCTCATCTTCTTCTCTGAAATAGGAGACAAGACGTTCTTCATTGCAGCTCTCTTAGCAACACGGAAATCTAACCTCGCGGTATTCACAGGCACGTTCGGCGCCCTGGCAGCCATGACCGTTATCTCAGTAGCACTAGGACGGGCGTTTCACTACATCGACAACTTAATCCCGAGCAGTCAGGGAACAGGGCAATTCCCCTTCGACGATCTGGCGGCCGTGGTGCTGCTGGTGTACTTTGGTGTATCAACGCTGGTGGACGCAGTTTCGATGGAGGGGTCGAAAGCTGAGGACGAAAAGCAGGACGCGGAGCTGGCGATAGCGGGCGTGGCAGGGGACGGTAATTTGGGTGTTTCGGCGGCAGCAGCCAGCACGGTGGTAGCGACATTTGCCCTCGTGTTTGTGGCGGAGTGGGGAGACAAATCCTTCTTCTCCACCATTGCGCTTGCGGCGGCATCGTCGCCACTTGGGGTGGTAACGGGCGCTATAGCGGGCCACGGCGTGGCGACCATCCTCGCCGTTCTGGGAGGCAGATTTTTAAGCGAGTACGTCTCTGAGAAGCTGATAGCGTACGTGGGAGGCGCCCTGTTCCTGGTCTTCGCCGCTACAACATTAGTCGACATTCTCAAGGCGTAGCAAGATTAGAAGAAACACAGATCATGAATGACCATGATCATGATCATCTGTTTGAATTCTGGCATTAGCGGTAGTCTTCCTCTTCGGTGCTCAGCCCCGTTCATTTCATACAGGTGGGGCAAGAGAAGGTTTAGCACATTTTTGCAGGATGATTGACGATGGATTTATTTATATTCAGGCAGGACACATTCGATTCTGTCAGCCAGCCACCAGTCCCTCACAACACACTCGTGGATTCTCCTCTGTTGCATCGCATCTCCTCATTTGCTTCTCTTGATGGTCCTTTCTTGTGCTTCTGCCGCCATATCATCACCACGTCTTCGAACTTTTTTTTTTCTTTCTTTTTTCTTTTTAAATATTTTGGTTCGATTTGTTTTGTTTTTGTTTTGTTTTCCTATGCTTCAGTAGCAAGAAAAGCTTTAAGAGCAGGGAGAGCAAGGCCGCCAGCTCCTCCGTCTTTGAACCCATTCTCAATATTGTTTGTTTGGTTGTTGCCAAAAGGATATGAATGCACGAGAGATGCTGCGATTGTGGCTGTGTTGCAAAATTCCAGAAAGGGCAGATTGTAATCCATGAGATAAATTGTATTGTCCCTACGCATCCTTATAAATTGAGCGTAAAGACAGAGCATGAGCTGAGAAAGTTCACTATTTACAAATGTCTTTCTATTGCAATATCTGTCATACCTTTGCACTCAGGCGACTCCAACCAACATTCTTCTGGCAACACCAATAGCTATGCAACTTCCACTCATTTCCAAGCTTTGTGTCAAAAAGTCACGTGCTGTTAGACTACCATTGTTGTTAATGTGCAAGAATCTTTCTAGAGTATTTGAACAAATCTCTAATATGAGAAGAATATGTTCATACTTGTCATAGTTGCATGTATCCTAGATTGATTTTAATCTCATAATTGTTTGGATTGCCCACATTGTTTTTATTGGTACTTGGTTTGTGCAACGTTGTTGCAAATTAGAACAATTTAGTTAGAATTAGATAGGATCATGCTACAACATCACTGTAGATATTTTCATTATAAGTTAGAAATTGATGTAGTAAAATAAGACTAGACAATTTTTTGGAGTCAATTCTACCTTGTATTTGGAGGCAAATCATTAGTTTAGAATAATATGCAATTAAAATGCTTTCAAATAAGTATAATCCTTAATATATTTGCATATTATTAAATATTAATTAACCTCAATGTTTTTTACATAAGAACATTCAAATCATGTGCTAACTATCCATGAACTTTGATTATTTGTTTTTTTACATTATAAAAATGAATTTTGAGCTCTTAGAAACTAATTGCAATTTAATTAGCAATCTATGATAATTAGAACATGTGGTTCCTTAAGAAAGTCATTTAAGACATAAGAGATGTTGTGTTATCATCAACTAAAAAATATTAACAATTATTAGTATGATTACAATAGTCAAGCATCTTCCAACATCTTCTTACTAGTCAATCAAGCAACAAATGGATTATTCTATTTCAAATGTTGCACGAAAAAGAACAAGAATATAATTTGAAAGACTTAAAGTAATTCTAATTTTCATACTCAATTTCTCAAGTATCATGGTCACTAATACTTAATGTCTTAAGTTGATGGCAATTATGTAAAATTTCCAACAAAAATAAGAAAACTTCCTCTATTTCTTCTTTCATGATAATTTATTTTCAAACAACAATTAATCTAGTGATTATGCATTTGATGACATACTTCTAAAAGAATAGAATGATGGATGTTGCATGCACTAAGGCAACTACAATAAAGTAGTCATGATGTTTGTTTATAATTCAACATAAATATGGCAATGCATCTAAGGATCCAAATAATTGTTTATAATGTTTTAAATGTTACAATTGCATCAATACCTAGTGAATGTATATTTTCACAAATAAGATTGGTTATTAGTATTTGTTAAGGATAGCTTGGTAGTAATAAAGTTTAAGCCATTTGTGAACTCAAACCTTTTTTCAAATTTAATGAAAAATAAATCAATTTTTCTTGTAATTAAAAATTAAAAAGAAATTTCATTTGCATCTAATATAGTGATTGTGTTAATGTAACTTACATTGAATTATATATCTTTATTAATGGAGATAATTTAAGATAGGTCATAATATCTTTCTTTGTTTTAGTAAATGTACAAACTTGATATTACAAAGATGGTTATACTTAGGAAACCTTCAAAATTGCATCATTATTGATCATCAACAAATATGTCATTATAGGGCTTCTTACAATTTAATCTCTTCATCATTTAAATAAAATAGTCTTTTCCATCTTTTTGTTTCTTTCTACAAACCTCTTTTTTTGCCATGTAATATTGCTATAACAAATTGAGAGTATTTTAACACTCTTTTTTTTCAGCTGAAAAATCTAAAGACCTAGATGGCTAGTTTTTGAAGTAATTATGTGTTTGTTCAATATTAATGACATTAATAATTTTATTTAGTTTAAATTTAAAGAAAAAATTAATAGATAAATAAAAAATAGCTTAAAATAAATATTTCAATAATTTATATTATCTTTTTGATATTCTTTAAGAAATTAATTTGATTTAAAACAAACACAAAGACAAATAAGAAAGGACAAACAATACATTTGTATATTAGAAGAAAACAATGAGTTTCCATAGCATAAAAGTTTTCAATATTAACATAGAAAGTAATTCAACTAATGCCAGTATAAGATCAACCTCCCTTATTTGAATGTGTATTAGTCTTTGAAACATGATTGTCTTAATAAAAATCTATTCATCTACTATTGCAGTGTAAATCATGCAATCTAAAATATTAAATTTAGCTTACTTAGGTCACAATTAAGCTTTAGAAACATATATAGATACATAGAGGCAATAAGTGATTGTATGACTTCTTCCAAACAAGAAATACACCACTAAGATGGTACAAAATTTTGTAAAAGCTTTCCATTGCACTACTCAACAGTTTGCTGAGATACCTAAGGATTTTCACAGTTTTACTAATGCCATCTGTAAGTGTGAAGTAAGTTTTGAAGTGCTCCAAGACACGTTGTCCGCCTTAAAGCTTTGCTATGGTTAATCAAATTGCAAAAATTCCAAATTTACACACACAAACTCTTCATTCTTATCAAGAATACATCTCTTATAGTGTCATACTTCTGAGATATGAAACTTTAAATCCCAATGTATCCAACTCAAAATCAGTGAGCATATAAAACACAAATATTCTATTGACACACAAAAATTAATCCACAACTCACATCAATCATGAAAACACTACATTTTCTTAAATTATAAACAAAAACAAAACTTTAAAACCAACAGTAAACGGGTTTAAATCTAACATTCAATTAATTCAAACTTGGTTTTGAAACTGATGTTAAATTGGTTCCAAACCGATTGAAAATTTGGCCAACTCGATTAGGACCAATGTAACAAAACCCAAACTAGTTTAACCAGTTTTAAACCAATTGTCACAGCTATTCAAGATGTTACAATTACAGAATATTTAAATAACAATAAAATTCATAGTACATTAATTAGATGTAATTGCAAGTAAAGCAAATATAAATTTTAAAACTATAATAATTTTTTTAAAGATAATAATAAAAAATAATACTGCATGAAGTGGAGAAGCAAGTGGAACAATCCTATTGATGAGATTTTGCTTGTTCTATAGGGGGAGAGGGACGAGCAGTGTCGCTCATAATCTCCACTCTACTCCACTCCACTCCCACACCCCTCCTCCTCCTCCTCTATGCCCTCTATACCATTCTCTTCTCTCCTCTTCTATACGTACTATACTATATATTATACCATTTCCTTCTTAATTCCCCCTCCCCAGTCTGTGTTGTCTTGTCTTGTATTCCTCATCATGTTCTAGTCCCCTTCTTTCTGGGCTCTCCCAATTTGATGGCCTTTCCTCAGTGCAATTCGGATTTCCCAGAGAGCTATTACTATGAGCGTACTGAGCTTATGGCAGGTGGGACTCACGTCGTGGCAGTTGTCTGTGGTGCTGCTCTCCAGCCCTAATTAATTAAAGAACACAATTTTACAAAAAGCACACAAAATATAACAAACAATAACCCTGGATGATGGATAGATCCATGTAATATTTCCACGGGGATGGCCACGAACAAAGGGGCCCTGGATGCGTGTCTGATCAGTGAGTAGTACATAGTGTCGCCTCGACCTTGAAGGATCAGCGACCAACTTCCAACTCTCCACAACCAGCACTCCTTCCTCTTCCTCGTCACTTTAGGGTTTGAGGTCTTGGCCAATTCAAGGGCTTGCATCGGATTCACCCCTCATTTAGCAGGAGCAGTCTTAACACCGCGCCTGGTTGTGCTTTAATTTTGTTGTACTTCCGAATTGACGGGAGGTTGGCGCACTTCTGAGAGGCAGAGACGTTGAACTTTGTATTTGTGAGCACAGGGAGCAGCCATGCCCAAGAAAATGGGCACCAACAGCAAGGCGGAGGAGGCTCGGACGCGCAAAGCTGAGGCACATGTGGAAAAGAAAGTGAAGGAAGAGCGGCAGAAGGAGGAGATGTATTGGAAGGAGGCCGAGGGTCATGTATCAAAAGCGGCGAAGAAGCGAGAGGAAGAGGCTGAGCGGAGGTCCGAGGTTGCTGCCAAGAAGCTTGAAGCCAAGAAATTGGCGCAGCAAGAGGAGAAGGAATTGGAAAAATACGGGAAGCGTGAGGACAAGAAGGTCACGCGCGTAGCTGTCCCCGTGCCGAAAGTAACAGCTGTGGAGCTGGCAAGACGGAAGGAGGAGGAGCAGTCGGCGTTAGCAGCTCAATCTGCGGCGGCGAAAAAGAAGGAACTTCGGACGAGTGGTCCGGAGGAGTATGAGAGGTTGGTTGATGTGGCGAACCGGAATCGGGAAGAGGATCTTCTCGACGCGCGGGACTTGGAGACGGCGTTGGCGCAGATCGGGACCCTGAATGCTCCTGAATTACCCGCCGATCGGCATCCAGAGCGAAGATTGAAGGCTTCTTACAAGGTATATCTGCATATTTTTGAAACAGCCCAATGTTGTGTAACTGTTACGGATCATTGGTTTCAATCGGCATGATGAGAGTCTATGCTATATATATATATATATATATATATACATACATAATCCTTTATCAGCAACCTTATCGTCAGGAGTGGTAGTATTCTCTTATTCTCACCCCAACTTTTGTTTAACAGGCTTTTGAGGAGGTAGAGCTACCAGCACTGAAAGAAGAGAAACCGGGTCTGACGCACACACAGTACAAGGATATGTTGTGGAAGATGTGGAAGAAATCGCCCGACAATCCTCTAAACCAGGACAAATGAGGAGACTCATGTCTGTCACGATTTGTAACCAGTGTGTTCTCTTCATAACCTGCACATTACAGTCTCGAGGTCTTGAATTCCCTCACTGGAGCAGTGTTCATAGACCCCGAAAGTTGCAGAAAGGTTCAAGAAATGTGATGTTTTTCCTCACTGAGGATGGCAGTGTCTTGCTTCAATGTAGCGTCTCCACCAAAATTCAGCGTATAATTGAATAGTTGTAATGTATAGAGAGGTTCCAAGAGGTGAAACCCAAGAGCTACTTCCTGACGGAAACGGGTGACACGTAAAAAAAAAAAAAAACAAGTAATCGTCTCTACGGAACGCATTGGCCTCGTTCAGATGACGTGAAACTGGCAGATCCATATCCATGTTGTGGTGGGTGGGGCTGACGAGGTGAAGCAATGAACGACCTACATTACCTTATGGGGCCGCACATACTTCGTGTTGCACCAGGCCTTGGCTCTTTGCATTTGGTTCGAAGGTTTTATCCTTTTCAGTTCCGTCCGCTCTCTGCTTTCCCTTTAGCATTTGGGCCTGAAGTTCTGATGTTTTACAGAGTTGACCATCAGCATGCGTCTGCATGTCTAGTGAATATAGTGACCAGGTATTCCTATTGGGATTTGCAAGCATTTCGCTCATTTCATATGTTTAATGGGTATATATTTCAAAAGTAACTGACTTAAATATTCCTGTTTGACCTTTCATAAGCTTTTGATAAGTATTTTTTATCTATGATTTGTTGCTTTTGATATCTGTCAAACATCTTCAAAAGAATATCATTATAGACTACATTGTTCTAATTTTTTTTCACCATTTTTTATTTTATTTCAGTTGCTTAATTTGGTTGCATAGTTTGATTGTTGATTTTGTAATATTTGGTAACTATTAATTAAAATTGAATACTTAATATTATACAAAAAAAATAAATTACAAGCTTACTTAAGTGAAAACATAAATACTATTCAAATAAAAATATATATATATATATATATATATATATATATATATAAATGTGTGTATGTATGTGTGTGGGTGTGTGTTATTGAAAACCCATGTGTTTGGCCACTAAAAAGTTGTAATTTGTGGTTGCTTAGTCAAAAATTGACCACTTCCATAGAAATGTTGATCTAGAAGAAAAAAGAAACAAAGAAGAGTATATGCATAACAATGAAATCATTTATATTTCTTTACTCCAATTGACAAACATAATTTTTATTTATTACTTAAACAACTAAGTTAAAAGAACTTTGGAATAAACCACATTTACATTTCTTTGTGTTTTCTTTTATACAACCAATCAAAAGGCTTCTTGGTCTCTTTTGTATTATATCCAAGTTTTCTTATATAATTTTATAATTCAAATATTTTATAATTTTTATTAATTTTTAAGCTGAAACATTTCAATATAATAATCACCTATTTATTTATTTATTTATTTATTGATATTTTTTTGTTTAGTCAAAACATTGATAAAAAGTTGCCTATAAGAAATAAGTTGAACTTATAAGCACAAATAGAACTATATATGAAAAACTTATTCTTGAATGGAATCAAAGGTCCTTATTGCAAGCAATGCAAGTTTTTTTGTTGTGTTTCACCCAGTTTAAACAACTCTCATTGTAAGATTGATGTGAAAGCAAATCCATTGACAATTGAAGTAAATAAGTCTATCCATAAAGAAGACAAAAATCATCTCTTATAATTAAAGCACCATAAGCCTATCCATCAAATTTCAAAAACTAAAAGATATGTATGACACTTAAAAGAAGAAGAAAGCATTTGGAAAAATACTCATATGTTATATATCTAATGCAACATAATTACAATACATTATAAACTTACATAAAAATAAATAAATTAAAAAATATTATATTTTCTATAAAAAATTTAAATTTTCTTTTATAAAATAAATAAAAAATAAAAAATAAAAATAGATCCTCAAAAAAACATATTTTGGTTTTTAGTATAAATTCTAATCTATCATTTAATATTCTATTCTATTTTTAAGAATAAAAAATGCATGCACAATTTATTTTTTATTCATTTTAAAATTATAAAAGTAAAAATATCATAGAGAATGGCTCAAAGAATTTAAAGATTAAAAAGTAGATGCTTTAAATTCTATATAGAATCTATGTTTATAGGAATACTAACAATGAACCACAATGCACATTTTTTAGTCACCAATTCATGGATACAAACTTTTTCTAGTAGACAAAGTAAGAGCATAAATATATGGAGTAGGGGAGACAAAGTAGGCTTCTTCAATACTTGAGCTCCAATGTACAAATCCAATCTCTCACAATTGTTGTCCTTATGTGTCAAAATCCATAGTCTAGCAATCTCCTTTCCAATCTTGTACTTCATGTAAGCATTTATGAGCCTCATGCTTCAATTGCTAATGTCTACTTCCATCATTCACTTGTTTGGTAAGAGTTGCGATATTTTGGTTCTTGGTTGGACCCCACTAGTTTATTATTTTGGCAATGTTGCAACTTTAAAGGCCTTTCAATCTTTGCTTTTGCTTGTGTTGATCCTCCTCACCTTTTTGGATCCTAAAACAAACTACTAACAACTTAATATAAATACCACCAATTCAACATATTTGTTAAGAAAATCCTCATGTTTTTCATTTGAAATTATACTTAAAAAATCATACCTTCAATGCAACATCTCTTGCAATGGTTCAAAAAACAAATCAAGACAACATTTGATTGATTAGTTGCAGGTTATGTAGTACAATAGATCATCAAAACATACTTGTTGTGAACTCCCAATGGATAGAAGCATGTATTGAGCCCAAAGCATTTTTGGTTCATCATTACTTTTAAATACTTCGACTTCAAAGCCTTTCTTAGATTGATCTAAAACATTATCAACCAATCGACTACTCCAAAATAATTATAGAAATTAAAAACTTAGACATTCATTATAAATCTATGAGTATCCATTGCATAGGATTGTACTTTAAGATTACATTGTTTCCAATATCATGGATTTGTAAAAAATCTTTTGATATGATCAACATTAACCAAGTAATATTAAGGCCATGTAAACTCAACTTTTGCTTCACTTTTGATGAAAACAATGATACATGCACTCAATTAGAGATGGTTTTTGTCTCCTCTTCTTTGTCCCATTGGTTTTTCCCCTAAGTTGTTCTATATGAAAAATGTGTATATATTTACATAATTTTATAATAAGCGTAGAGTAAGATTGACATTTAAGGCTTGTTTTTGCAATAACTTTTTTTTTTTTGGCATTTATACATGCAATAATACCCACAATGGGGCAACAAATGATTTTACAAATACTTGTATTTATAACAAATCTATTTAAGAAGGTATCTTACAAGATAGTGTTTTTACAAATTTGAATTCACCAAAGGATTGTAGAAACCAAACTTATGCTCACAATGTTGAACAATACATTCATGCTGGATGGCTTAACCCCCGAACTTCACACCAAACACTAGCGTCCAAACTCATTCAATACTGGAAAGGTGCAGAACGTCACACCTACTGAAAGATTTGTCTTCGTTTCAACAGCATTTGCTACTTGATTGTCATTGATGCTATTGGTGTCATTAGAATTTCATCTAGTTCACCATATAGCCTCTGAAATACAAGATTTACGAGGGAGTGAGAGTTGGCTATCAGATTCAGACATTTAGACTTGAATGGAGCTGTAAATCAAAAGTAATCGTGAGGATTTCATGTATTTCATTCGGCAGCCTTCGTGTTACAAATCCATACCTAGCATTCCTGCGATCTCTGTATTATAAAAAAACCACCTATGAAGTCGAAAAATTTACAATGAGAGGCTCTGCTTGGCTGTCCATGACTGTCCTGGTTGGAGCTCCACTGGTGAAAGCTGAAATATGCATAGAAATGTTTGTCATAAGGACTAATTCCACTTGGCTAGAAAATAAGTAAACACGTAGCGAAGGCGACGAGTGGGATCAGTTTGAAAGAAGAAATACATACTTGAGCATTTTCAACACAGACGAAATCCTTGTAGCAGGCCTCCATCGTCAAATAGGGATTCCAAAGCACTGCATCTGTCCATCTGCAAAGCCAGTCCATTTTTGAGGTTAAATTGGTCATATAAAAGGATATCAAGATACTTTTCGTAAGATTCCGTAATGAAGCTGCTTAATGAAGGTAGCTACATCATGCACTTAGGTACATAAAACTTTATGCAAATGGACTTGAGAAGGAAACAAACCCTTCGTTTCTAATGGAAAGCTTCTCGCCAAGTCCGTTGTCCAATACCAACACATTTGGGGTGTTCATGTACATGGTATCCACAAATCCTGGAAACTCAATCACGTTCCTGCACGTATGGTACATTTACAACTTCCATATCCAAACTCTTCTATACATGCAAATCCAATACAAATTGTTCCTCAAAAGTTTTAGTTATACTGCTACAGTTCTAATCATCACCTATGTAGAAGAACAATATTCAGATCGGCAACTAACCTATCTTCTGAACCCTCAACAGGATTCGCAGGATCCTCATACGGCTTGTCCAATCTCTTGCATCCTTTCAATCCCGTCACTGATGTCTTCGAAACGTCAGCCTGTAATATTGTTTACAAGAAATATTTAAGGTACGACTTCATCCAGTAGAAAAAAATAATAAAAGAAAAAGACGAATAAAAAGAATATATGTCAGGAATTTATGAAGAATCGAATTGTGTTCAAAATTGCACCCGACTGTAGTACAGTCATGTGACGCACTCACCCGGAAGTACGAGTGAAGTGCAGTAGTGAAAGAGAAGGACTTTGTGTCGGTGTTTTCCACAACCATCTCCGTCGTGAGTTTCTTCTCTCCCAGCACAATCTATGTATTAAGACACAGAACCTTCTACTGTTAAAACAGGCTTTTTAGGATCAATGAGCTACTTTCTCTTAGTGAATCCCCGTCGAAACAAAATTCAATAGTGTAAAAACCAAGATCCCTGCAAGTAAAATTACCTTGAATCCAATGCCAGACTCTAGATTCATGTAACCTCGAGCACAGACAACAAGTACAGAAGAATTTTGAGGCTATAATATATTCTAAGAGTGAAGGCCTACCTTGAAAGTGACTGAGAATTCATAGTTCCATATACTGCGACTGTAGTCGCTTGGTTTCAAACCTAGCACAAGAGTTGGAGATCCGCCATCGTTTTGCGTGCTTGCAATATCCCATGTAACGTTCCGAGCAAATCCATGCTGCCATCAGAGGCCCGTCAAATACATACACATATGACATTCATATCTGCATTCCTCAACAAATTCATCACTTAGCATTAATTGCTGCATGATTTGAAGTAGGAGTAAACACTATGATTTGTACCTTCCAGTTGATCCTTAAAAATGCCCAGCGATATTTCTAAGAATTCATCACTACACCTGCATGGATTCTTGTGAAATTACCTGCTGAATAACTCCTGGACCAAATTGAGGGAAGCAATGCGGAAGCCCCCCGCTGCACCGTCAAAACAGTCTCAGTACATAGATCCATCATGCGGAAAGAGAAGAACACTGTAGTAAAGGTTGCGATACTTGCAGGATGTTTGTGATCAACAGAAGTATTGAGTCTTTAAAGTAACCTGTACAAATATGGTCAAATTCAGTAAAAAGTTTCAGCTTTTCTCAACCTCTATGATTACAAGAAATATACATGCATGAGGAGTGGGGCATCACCTAATTGGCTTCTTTCCGGTAAAGACAGCATCTGGCCTTACGAACAACAGGTCTTTGCCTCCAGCTGCCTTCCACGAAGTAACGCATCCTCCGTACAAGTAAACCTCTGCCTCACTACTTACCAAATATGACAGAAAACACGAGATTACTAAGTAAAAATCTCGTAGACATAGAAATTCCAGTGAATATCCACCGACACCACAACCCATTCCATAGGGGCAAATTCAAGGAGTGTCCTTACATTATTGTCAACATCATACTGCTATGTGACAGATAATCGCAGAAACTAAGAACTTGTGTGGTTAGCACACCAATAAGACAACAAGAGAGCACGAACATAATACCACAGTACTGGGAGAAAAGCACCTGCCGTCTCGACCTGATAGTACAACTTTGGTAAGGCCACCCTCCCCACTTTGCACCTTCACTCCTTCGGTTCCATACTTTTCATTTAAATTCTCAGCTTCTGCTGAGACACTGCTTACATGGAACGATTGAGTTAGTACTAGAATTGTAGTACTGTGACCTTCATCGTACGCACATTGAAGTTGAGTCATGGAGATTAAAGGATCTCGTCGTTTGATAGCATTACATCAACACTGAGTGAATCATTAATCCTCAAATTGCCTATCACAAAACACGACAAAGTATCCCCCAGAGCTGCAAACTTGAGGATGATTTCGTCTCTCTCTAAACTTTGCTCAATATGAATCAGAGTTCCAAAAGTTTGGCTCCTGAGAATTTCAGATTTAGACCTACAGCTAAATGAAAGAGCACTATCGTAACTCTGGTTATTCCGGAAAGGATTTCGAAGTGCGCATCTGTGGCCTAGACGAGACGTAAATTTCGTGCTCAATTCCTTCCACATTGACACCATCGTCCAGTCCAATCCAGAAGTGCGAAACCACCACAAAGACTATGTCCATCTGACCTACCGTCCAGATTCAGTATTGTCACATCACAACGACAGACCCCAGCATCTAAACTCTCTCATTCCTTAAAAATCCCTCCAAATTCTACCAATGCTGAACCCTCATTCTTACCCAGTGGCCTGAGAAGCGCGCGGAGCCACAACGCTGGACGGCAATCCACTAGGCGAGGAGACCGTCGAGGGAAGAGCACCATGGAAGGGCGATGAGCGCTTCCATGAGAGGGAGCGAGAAGATGTGGAGGCAGCGTGTGGGAGCGATGGCGCGACGCCCAGAGCGAACGCGGAGGAGCAGATTGCGCTGGAGAGTTTGAGCAACGCCATGGTTGTAAATGCAGCGAGAGCTCAACAGGCAACGCGAAAACACAAGCTTCTACCCTCAGCTGAACTGCACAGAAGAATATCTTCGGCAATGTGTATTGAGGATATTCCGCGCATCCAATAATCAACTCATTCCAAGCAGGTCCATCCATTTCCAACCAGTCGCCGGCCTTCCCTTGGTTGATCCTTTCGCATCAAGCAGACTTCAATTGAACTGTTGTGGATTTAGTTTTGTTGCAATTCAGCAAATGTTTAATTTGATTTGTTACCCTACAGACATATACACTTGGAATAAAATGTCCCAAATGAGCATCATTTGAATCCACTTTCACATGATAAACACACTACCGAGTAGCTTCAGAACAAGCACATTATTAGATCGCAGGGACAGATTTCAGTTCGTGGAAATGTATTTGTACTACCTTGTAGAAACAGATTTTACACACAGGGCGTGATACTGCAAAGAACTTATACAGGTCAAGGTTTAGCTGCCTTAGACCCATCCCACCGTCACGTCACATACAGGGCTACTGCGTGGAATGTGGTTGGTTTCAATGAAATGAAACTCAACCTATGTGACTGCTATGGCATAGAACCCCACTTTGGCCTCATAGAAAACTAGACGGAAGAATATACGAACATGAAGTAGGGATGCACTGCAGATGCAACACGGCGTTCATTTTCAACTTGCACCAGACTGCCAATAATCAATTATTTTTTGCTTGGATCGCAGAACTTTCTTCTGTAAAGACTGCTAATAAACTCTGCAATTAGATTCAAACAAAATATTAACTACGACATGATTGATTTTCAAATTTGAGAAAAACCTCGCATGCCATGTCAGCGACGAGAAGGCGGTAACATGGATCAGTGGAAGAATCATACTGCTACCAGACCTCCGAAAATCTCCACTTTAAATAAAAGAGACAATTCGGCCGCCATGAAAAGGTTCAAAACACCAGACACATATCGATGGAGATAAAATCGTGTTCAAATACTTCCTTCGATTGACAGGATGGCCAATAACTCGCCTCTTGACATTTCAACTAGACAACAATTTGAAGTCCAATTCCGTTCAATTAATGCCTTCCATTACTAAAAGAGTGCCAAGGAAGATAACCCAACACCACGTTAAGTTCCAAATCGTAAATATCATTTGCTAACCCATTCAAGTATTCCTCTAGATCATCTCGAGCTGAATTACGTTGTAAAGTTCTTGTACGACGACGTGAATTACAACAGACACAGCTTCCTGGTTTTACAAAGTGCGGAGTTAACAAATATACGGAGAGGTGTACACAAACTCCTTGCAAGTAAACCGACACATCAAATACCTTTCAGATAGAAATCTGATTTCGATATCCGATTGTTGACCATCTGTTGAGATGGTAGGATTGCAAATCATTAGTCACTACACTTCGAACATATGTGTTATTGGATGATATTACAGTCGCCCTTCGCAATGTGTGCCTCTAACCGAAAACCGAAGGCAAATTCATAGACCAGCCCAATCCTGCCAAACCAGGATAAACCTAATACAAGTGGTCACTTCTTACGCGAAGATTCATGTTAACGTAACGCACATGCGTGAGTACCTTTTCCAGCTTTCCTTTCGCCTCTTGTGCTATGGGCACAGGCTTTTAAGCCTGTACACTACAAACTCCTGATAATCAGTGAAGTAAGTCATTCACTCATGCAACAGATAAAATTTATATACCACAGTTTGCATAGAATACCATATCTTTTTGAGTTCAAAGATGCACTAACGTGATGACATTTCTTATGACAAAATATATACAAGAACCACATTCCTATAAAGTGTGATGGGCTTTACATATGGTAGTTTCTTGAGTGTCTATGCAGGATGTCACGCTCAAATTTAGGACCTCGCGCCCAGGTAACATGTCACAGTTAGCAAGTTACCGATTCACAAAAATCCCAAAGCCATCTTAAGCAGTCTGCCAACAGAAGTCCACTGACTACTTCGAAATCTTGGCATCGCACAAACAGACGTTAAAATCTCTGCATACAAACAACATTGCCTTCCTCCGAAGTACGCTCACTCATTTGCAAGGGATTCAACCAAATAACAAAAAGCGTTGCTGGAGAAACACAGAATGCGCAACTCACCAAGTCAGTTGCGTTGGTGACCACGCCATTTGCAGGGAGGGTTGTGACAGCGCCCGCATTGCTCTTGGTAGTATTAAGAGTAGACTATTGCAAGAGCAACTTCACAACACCCTGACACCTCCAACCTGATGAGACTCGAAGAAAATATGCGCAACAAACTCTATTCTCAAACGCAGAGAGCATTGAAATCGATACTCCCTAACAAGATACTGTAAAGCCAGTTTACCCAAAGGAAAGTCATAAACGCACAACAGTTCAGATTTCACAAATCTAAGAGGAAACCAGACCAGCAGAAGAACCATATGCAACCCCGCGAATTAAGACCTTGTGATTCATCTAAGGGCTGTCGACGTTCCACTAGCGTGAACATGTCGCATCAAACAATCTCTATAACAAGAGTATTAAAAATGAACCCGAGCTCTTGAAACTTTCACCAATCAATGAGATACGACTGGAACCTCATCAAGACGTGGCTCGTTTAATCTGATAAATTGACAAACTCATAGAACAAAGAGAATCAGCGCATTGCCCCTTGTACACTTCTCCACCGTCCTTATCTCAAGTTTCTTTCCACAGGGCAACACGAGAAAACTTCGCCACTGATCATTAACAAACTCTGAAAACAAACCGGATCATCTGCAATTCAAACCGTCCTAATCGACAAATTCTAGCCAGATACTTCAGCTGATCTAATTCATGTTCAAGCAAATGCAAACAGCAATCAGGATTCATTCACCTCCAGTCATCTCTCAAGGTTACGACCCATCACAACGCATCCCGATGATCCACTGTACTGGAGACTGGCTTCGAAACCGCTCCACCGAACATGGCAGCACTTGTAGCGAATGAAAAACTGTGGTGCCGTCCCAGCCGGCCAAGATAATGCCAGAGCCAGTAAGTATAAGCAAGTTGAAGGGATGACAAAATAAGGGAGGTTGCCAGCACATCAAACCCTATACTCCACATTTTGTGATCCGCGTTCAAAGAGAACTGACCCCCGGATTTAAGGCCGGGGCGGCAACCCCACGAATCAACTACTGCGTATTTACTTTTCAAACAATCTCAAGAACACCAGATAAAGTTGCCTTCCTTATCGCGTGCAAGCCATCTATGAGTTATCAAGAGCTTCCCTCTTGCCGTTGTGTAATTAATATCTCAACATCCCATCATGCCAACTACTCGCTAGCTGTAACGCATCCAGAGTCCAAACTAATGCTAAGATATGGCGGCAAACCTTCTCAATAAAAATCTGCAGCAATTCTTAGTTTGAACCGACAACAAATGAGGCCAAATTGATGGAATAATTGATGTATTAGTCTTGTGAGCAACTTTCTTGTGATACACAGAAGTGTCCAACCAAGGGAAACATCACTTCACTTCGTGAGCCTAATGATAGCTAGTATATTAATGCTTATGGTAGCCATCTCAATTTGAATGGCGAAGTGCTAATTATACTCCCGACAACTAATTCAATGGCCGCAAGAAGCAAGAGTATCCTTCAGTCCTAAATATGGTTTTTCAGGTCATAGAAATCGTCCTTGAATACCTGTTGAGCTTCATCAAAGAAAAGCTTTCACTCATGCTCCAGCAACTGGCCAGTAGAATACCTTCAAGAAATGTTCTGGTGCTAACCTATTTCGAACAGGCAAAAAAAACTTATCGAGTAAGAAGATATCTCTGTGGTCTGGACTTGAGTGAAATCGTATTGCCCTCCACTACGAATTTTGAACTCTTCAGCATCTGCATCAGACCCGATAAAACAAAGTAAAACAAACAGCATAAAGGCAACATGCTCTGCCATGGACATTATATAGACTGAATAAAATTGAGGCACTAGAATTGCTTCAACCAATCATACACGAAAAAAATAAGCTAGACTGAAATGGCTCGGACACGAAGATGGGTTGAAGAGTTCTCAAAACACACCACTCAACACTCAACAAGACAAACAAAAGAGCATTCAAACATGTGTCAACTTCACATCTTCAAACCTACCATAAAAATGTAACTACAATTTTAAATACCTTATCTCTAAAGCGAACGGCATCGTCTTTACTTGAGAATAAACCAGTGGATGCCGTAACTCTCCTCTGCAGTTTCTTTAAGCTCGTCTTCTGCTCAGCAGCCTGTTCGTAGAGGAAATGAGGAACAAATAGATCGATTAAAAGAAGTAAAAAGTATCATAACCCCAAGTATATCAACCAATCGATACGCTAAGATTTTGCAGGTTAATATTCCAAATTCAAGACTGTAAAATACTTATGATTAGCACCAGCCAAACAAAAACTTTATGGAGCAACCTCATCAGTTACTACTGAGACTTCGGTACAACAAAACAAAACAAAACAAAACAAAAAAAAAACAAACAAAAACAAAAAAAACAAAAACAAAAACAAAAACAAAAAAAAACAAAAAACAAAAAACAAAAACGAACGATCGGGAAAGGGAGGCAGGGGTGGTGGGAGGGAGGGAGAGGGAGCGGGAAAGAGAAAGAGAGAGAGAGAGATGGAGAGAGAATTCCATCAACGAGCTTACACATAAGAAAGTTCTGACCTCTGCGAGAAACTGTGCTACCAATTCTTTCAACTTGATTTTAGATCCCTCCTGGAGGACAGCTTTGAAACCGGAAGTCTCATCTCTTTTCCTTCTCTTTGCAAGTTTCTTCTCAATTACCGGCTCACTTTCTTGACTGTCACTAATAACTGATCCTTGTACTTCATCTTCATCACTCGCTTCAGCATTAGCAAATACTTTCTTCTGTCCTGGACGTGTTGAAATCTTGACTCCCCCAATCTTCAAAGCCCTCTGATCTTGTCCTAAGCCCTTTTTCCCTGAGGTGGCCTTCTCCTGCATTTATCAAGATAAAATTTAATCTAATGTGCACTAGCATGCCAAAATTTCTATCAAAAAATAATAAACGTCTAGGATTTACCTAGAGAAGAACCATTCACCGTATTCGTTCTTACGATTGACCATCCAGGACAAGGTCGGACGTGACAGACCCTCGGCTCATATTGTGACCAGCTGGAAGCAATGCCATTTCTCATTCAAAATTCAAATAAGCACCTATAGATTAGGGGTTAGAGAGGATAAAGGCCACTCACGTTCACAAGGTTGTAAAGATTTTCCTGGTCTTGTTCAGAGAATACGGTTCGACCATTCTGACATTGCCTTTCTCCATTGACAGTCTGCCTAACTTTTGAACCAAGCGCCCCCCCTCTCACAAAACCATATTTAGTGCCCCACCAATCTGCGGCTGGTTCTTGTAGAGAAACAGACTCCTCGCACTCCATTTCAACAAACATAAGTTCCTCCTTGGACTCCACGACCGTCCTTTCCACTGCAAAAACAAAACGAAATCGCCCAAGTTGGAAGTTACAAGGATGCAGTTTATGCAAATAGAGGATACAAGGACGAAGTAGGACAAAAGAGCATTATCAAACAAAACACGAAATTTATAGAGAAATGACAGGTAAACAAAGTAACTCACTTTCAACAATTACTGTCGGGGCCTGTGCAGGAGCTGCCGCAGCAATCTCTCTTTCCTCTTGGACCGAGGGCACATCATCAACAGAATCATCATCACTACTGTCTTCATCACTGCTGGCTTCATCTCTACTGTCTGTTGAACAAAACACGTGCACTTACCACTCAGACATTATCTAAATGCATAAACAGCAGCACTCTGAAATAGAGCTGTGAGGACTAAAAACACGCATGTACAATCCTAGTTCTAACAAAGCAGCGTTGTACATACGTCAGTCGGATAGACGAACAGTTTGGGAGCAAAAATAAATTACACGGTTTCGTTGGTATGCAGAGACATACCCTCCTTAACTTCTGGTTCAGTCATTTGCTATGTCGTGCCACACCAACCAGCAGACCAAGGTTCAGTAAATTCATCATAGACCAAAAGAAAAGTCATGTATTCTGTGGGGAACATTCATATTTAATTCATCATAAACTAAGTGAGTGACTTCACTGACTCCTTGCCCTCAACAACGACTTTATATGCCAGAAATCCTAACAAAAGATCAATACATTAAATCTAACCACTTTCAGGTTCTTGAGGATGTTGTCATAATTCATGACTCTGACTGTATGTAATGTCCAGTTGGCTGCTGCTTTCTTTGCGTCATCCGTACCAACACCTTCATACCACAGCCTCTTGTTAATGTACTGTTTCATAAAAGCTGGGATTAGCTAAACTGGTCCAGTTACATTAACGAATAGGGATTCCGTACTGAATCGTCAGTCTGGATGTACACTGGTCAATGTTGTAATGCTTCTTAAAATCGCCGGTTCTTCGACTAAAACAGAAAAGCAGCACGAAATGCAAGGACCGTTGCAGAAACAAGGTGTTTCGAATAAGCTTCTTAGGGGCACAACTCGTGTCTACAGTACACGCAGTATTCCGACTCTTTGCAAATAAACTAAACGGCTGAGACTATTATCCAGGTTTTAGTATCACACAAGACATCAAGGCGTAGCTTGAAACCAAAGTAGACAGGCAATCTAGCGACGGATGATTAACTTCTGTAGCCTTGAAGCCTATGATCCAAGAGAAACAACCCATATTTCATCGATCTAGTTCTAATATTTGCTGGGCAACAAAGCAGTTTAAGTAGCTTTGAAGTTGCCATTCATATTCCTGGAAAACATTGTCATGACTTAATCTCTTACCCTATCTATAATTGGAAGAATTGCAGGAATAATGCTTAGGACAGTATTTTTCTAGAAAAAATTAGGGTTTAAGGCAGGGTCACGGAGGAGCGCAATACCGTACCTGAGTTGTCTTTTCTAACTTTGACACGGATATGAGATGTAATCCCTTGCCTTTCCTTTCCAAGGCCGGACCCTTCCTCCCACCCCTACAACAAAAGACGCAGGATGTTGGCGCCAGAATGAAATGCACAATGGGAAACAGCAGACAGATATCGAATTAATGAAAGGTTGAGAAAATACCATGCGAGTCATTAGGCGGAAGGCTTTGGAGTCTTTGAGAACGCCTTGGTACAACGCAGGGGGTGCAGGGGGCTCCATGATGTGTAGGTAGTGTGCAGACAGAGAGTGAGAATCAGTAGACAATGGGATAGGGCAAAATACGTCAACAGACGAACACACCCAGCCGCAGCCGAGCCAAGAGTGGATTGCAGGGGCAACACAGAGTGCGTGGAATGCAGAGAAGAGGATGGGAGATTGCAAGAGAGAACAGACGAAATGTCTACCCTGCCTCGCCTCGCCTCGCAGGCGCCGCGAACAATCGCCCGAAGCCACCAAAGCAGTCCCCCGATGCTCCCTCCCTCCGTGTGTCTTGTGCGACCTGCTCCTGCACGGGCATAGATATGGGGATGGGGATGCAGGGCCAACACCAAACCTACAACCATGGAACCACAACATACACGCACACCCCGTTTCTCCACCTCTCTCACCCTTCCATTGCTCTCTACTCTCTTCTCTCTTTATACCACCCATTTTGCAAATACACCCTGTTGGATTCATTTCTACGCTAATTCCAACAACCATATCAAACGCACTCTCCTACGTTTCATTATATCATCTTCGCATCTTATCTGTGTGTATAGATAAGTCCTCTTCATGTTGCTTTATTTTTAAATACAAATACTGAAATATATATATATATATATATATATATATATATCCTCTGAAATTTTAATTTTAGTCATTTTAATAAATACATTACTTTATTGTATAATACTAGTAGTTATCATTGTCATAAAATGCATTTTATTTTGCAACTTGTAGCCTCCAACTTGTAGTCTCCAATACACAAAAGAGACCTAACGTTTAGTCCACAACAACCTTAAGTTTTTGCACACATTAATTTAAATTCTAAAAAGGAAATAAATTTACAGTGTATTATTTATTTTTAAACAATATACATTTATGAAGTTAATTTTATAATATGATGATTTATAGAATTAAAATTTATTTTTAGTTTTTAATTTTATAAAATATTAATCTAGATTTAATAATCATCCAAGTTTGGGTGCTTTGTGTAATACATTAAATATTATTTGAATAATTTTTACTACTCTTATATTTATTATAATTTTATTGTAGTTTTAAGCAGTCGTGCTAAAGCCATTGTATCATTTTAATTTTAATAAAATTATTAATATGAATTTTAGTATAATTTTAAAACATGTATTTTCAAAGATATAAATCTACAATAGTTCATTAAAACAAATAACTTATATCCAAATATATTAAATTAAATTAACAAGATAAAGAGTAATTGTACTTTTTAATGAGTTTTATTATATATAAGGAGATAAATTAGTCTAGAACTAAAAGGCACTTTATACTAAGGGAACAATGTGAGAAGCCACAAATTTTATATGTTTTCATAAGTTGAAATTAAGAAAGTTTTTATACTTTGCTTCATCCTTAGAAAAATTCCAAAGGCCTCAAGATGAAAAAATTAGGTGGAACGCACTTTTTCCTTAAATGGTATAAATAGCATTGTCTCTTGGAATTTTTGATCAGCTCATCTAAAAAGAGGTGGTTTTTTTTTAAAAAATCCAACAAGTTGTATATGAAAATGCTTAAAACAACCATTAAAAATAAAAATAAAAATATTATTTTTTATACTTATGATTTTTTGAGTCAATCCATGACTAACAATAATATTAAAATATTGGTTCATCTCATGGCCTCTTGTCAATTTATATTGTATTCAAAGGACAAAACGTCTAGAGAAGGACTTTTCTTTATTGAGTAGAGAATCTTAATTAGCCTTTTGAACCATAGCCTGTCAAAGTGGGTTCTAGATATAAAGTATCCTTAAGACTAGAATAAAAGAAAAGACTAAAAATTGCCTTAGTCTTATTTTAATATATTATAGTTAACAATAATATGATGATAATAACAGACTTGAACATTTTATCATCAATTAGATTATTGAACATTTTTATTGTAGATATTCTTGTCAATCATATTATTATTAATTTTTTTTTCAAAATTGGTGTTAAAAAAATATTTTAATATATGTATATATATATATATATATATATTATAAACTGCTTTGACATAACACAAAATATCATAAATAGACATGAAAATGAAACTTCATTTTTTTTCAACTGATTATTTCTTATTTTTGAAAAATAACAATTATATTTTGAGAGTATAACTACATAATCAGTTACATCTACTCAACCCAATTGAATTATATAGAAATTTTGACTAATTCCAAATTATTTCTACATGATACAACATATGGTTCATAATAACTCTTTCTTGCCATGAACAAAAAAATCAACAAAATAAATAATCTAAAATATTACAAAAATTATGTTTGACATCTATTTTAGTTTGTTGTATTTATTGTATACAAAGAAAGTATTCAAATTGGCTAGTTTTAATAAGGCAATTATATTTATTGTGTACCATGGCTGTTTCTTCACTAATTCATTTTGTTTTTATCTTCTTGATTTTAATATGCAAAATTTTTTACATAGGCATGGTGCATTTTATTTTTTTAATAATACATAAAATATTTTACTTTTTGTGAAAACAGCTATACTTTAAGTTTGTATGGTATTATAAAAGATATTGAAACAAGTTTAAATTATAGAATATTTAGTATTTTTAATATGCACAATTATTTTCGAAATATATATATATATATATATATTTATGGATGCTAGAAAAGAGACCCATTTAGCAAGTTGGATGATTATTGAATCCGAAAAGAATTTTAATAGTAAATAGGAATCTTTGTCATAGATAGATAATTATGTTGCAATATCATTGCAAGTATTGTCTACATCACACCCACTCACGCTGCCAACGCGGTGCATCAGCGCTGTTGCAAATGGGGATTTTCATCAATTCATCCATCTATTCGTTCCTGCATCCATCCATCTATCCATCCATCGGGAGAGTCGAGGGTTCTAGGGTTTACAAGGACCTGAGGGCACAAGCTCTATTTCTTTTGCGTTTGTTCTCGTCGCTGCTCAAGCTCTCAAGCTTAGCTTTGCACATTTCCGGCCCACCATCATGCCTGCCCTAATGGCGAAGAAGGGACCCGCAGCCCCCGGTAAGGGCAAGAAGAAGGCTCAGACCTTCACCATCGACTGCGGCAAGCCCGTCGAGGACAAGATCATGGACATCGCCTCCTTCGAGAAGTTCCTCAACGACCGCATCAAGGTGGACGGTAAGGCCGGAGTGCTCGGCAATGCTATTTCCATCTCCCGCGACAAGAACAAGATCAGCGTCATCTCTGAGAGTTCTTTCTCCAAGCGGTAGGATCTCTGCATTCACCCTTGGCTTCTCCTCCTATGATCTTCATTCTGTTTTTCTCCTCTGTCAGGAACCGCTGGATTCTTTATTAGGACTTCTGGACTGTTAATCCCAGACGTATCATCACTCGATGCAAGTAAGGATTAGAGAGAATTGTAAGGTTTAAAATCAGGGTTTGTTTGCAAACGTGAGATACTCTGGTGGTTCATATGGCATATGAGCGGGTTTCTTTGTGCTTGAAGTAATTTGAAGGTGTCGGAGGCCAGCGGCAGCTTGCAGCTCGTGTGTTGAACTCGGTGTGCTGAATTTTGACCTCCAATTAGGTGATTTAGGCGTAGTTGGTGTAGTGTGATTGCGGTATAATGCAATTCTGATCCAGGTTTAACTGCAGATACTTGAAGTACTTAACGAAGAAGTACTTGAAGAAGCACAATGTGAGAGATTGGCTCCGGGTAATCGCGTCCAACAAGGACAGGAATGTGTACGAGTTGCGGTACTTCAACATCGCTGACCAGGATGCCGAGGAGGAGGACTGAGTTTTGGGATTTTATAATATATAGCCCTGCGACTCTAGCAAGTTTTCTTATTGCTCAGTGGGACCATTGTATACAAATTGTTCCCACATATTGAGATTACATGCAGTCCGAGTCTATTCTTGTTTTGTTGTCCATAACCTTTGAGTATCAATGTGAAATGGCGGCTCCTGCGTGTTTGATTAGTGAATATTTCGCGAACCGTTCTTGGTTAGTGACTTTGCTCATTGAACTCCAATAGGTTTCCATGCCATATAGTCTATTTTACACGTTCTTACCAACAATTCCGTCACATGTAAGTTGAATTATAGTTTTACAGAACTCCCCATGCTGGTATGGTAACTAATGATTGTGGATTGAGTTGCAATATATTAATCAATGTCCACACAACTTTTCGAATGTGTTGTACAGCCTGAACCATGTGGACTGATAGGCAAACGTGATGACGGTGCTGTCTGGGTGTAACAGTTGGGAATCGTTACCTCGACCTTCACCCTCAAGGCTCACTCTTTCTAACAGTGAGGCTCCTTTGAAGAAGACAATTGGTAATAGCAAACTACAGGGTAGGTACCATAACCGAAACTTTATTGTAATATGTAAGGACCAGAATATTTGGGAGTGTTGGGCACGGTTAGTGCTCAGAATGACTTAGCGATGTTGACATTCTGCCTTGTCATTCTAAAAACCCCAGTGGATACTGGTATTGGTCAGAGTGGGGATACTTGAGGGTACGTCTCTTCACCAATATTCCATTGAAACAAGCCTATACCAATCAACATACTTCTGAGTATTCTCGGGCAATGAACACTCGAACATCACAAGGTCGGATGAATGTGATGCTTTCGAAGAGCCAATCCGAAGTCCAATACTACAGGAATCCTCAAAGCGCAGTGTTAGTTTGATGTATCTAATTTCGTAAAATAATAACAGAAGTAGTTGATATGTATGTAGTAATTTTCATTCAATTTCAAGTACTGATTGAAAGTAGGTCCCTCTTTTGTTGAATAATAAATTACAATATATGAGGTTGTTACCTGTTTCTTTTCCATGACTTTCCAACAACATATGTATTGAAACCAATACTGAATTGTACACATTATTATTTTTTGTAATTTATATTCATGTAACATTCAATTTGATTTTGATTTAAATGGTTATTGTTGAAATAGGTAATGTGTAGGGGAAAAAAAAAAAATATTGAGACCAATTTAAGGATTGAGATATATATATATATATATATATATATATATATATAGAGGAAAATGATAATTTGGCCTAATTTTTTACTAAATCAACCTTCATGTTTAAATCATCATTGTATCCTTTCAACCCTATTTCCATTCTTAGTTGTTTCCTTATTCTCAATTGTCATCCCTATTTCCAACCTTCCACCTTCATCCTTAATATCAGTTGAAAATGGAGAACAATTGGAAATATGGATGGGGGCTATAAGGATGCAATGACAATTAAGCTAGGATGGGTTGATTTAGTAAAAATTTGGATTGATTTATCAATCTTTCTTATATATAATCAATTAATCAATCAATATATCTAAATTCATACTTCAAGTCATGCTTCAACTCTTCCACAAATATTCATTGCAAATAATATATGTAACATTATCAAACTTGTCAAAAAGTAGGTAAACTTAGAACCATATGTGATCAAGTTATAATTATTCAAACCAATTAAAAAATAGAACATCTTATTCAATTGTGTGATTTCTATTGATAATTGAAACATTTCAAAAATCTATGTTTGCATTGCATCATTTTATTTGACATGGATGAATAGCATATAAGGCCATTTAATAAGACTAGTTATTGAATCTGTTTGGTCTCATGGACATGCTAATGCCTGTAAGATTAGTGAAAAATACCTATTGGATGATGACTAGGTTCAAAAACTACGACCTATTATTAAGCAACATGCAAGTATATGTTGGAGGGTTGTTTGGACCTAAATAAATTAGTAAATAATGCTTGTATTTTAAAGTTTGGATTTGAAGTTTTACTTTAAGAAATATGAATTTATAAATAAATAATAAAAATGAGACTTGCTCCTTTGCTTATTGAAAAAAATTACATCTATTTGAGATGAATTATTTTGAGATGGATTATTTTTACCATGACATGTGGTGAGGAATTCTATCTTCTTAAAGAGACTATATTTCTTAGTTCTAACTTTTCATTTCTGATCCAAAAATTTTAAAGCTTCTTAAAATAATTTATTTTACTATATAAGTATTGAGCAATATAAGATTTTAACTAATATTGTTATATATTCACCAAAAAAGATATTTAGCTAAAATATAACAGGGTATAGATAAGATAATTATATAAATGATTAGAACCATGGAAGTTTCTAGAATTGAGATTAGGTTAGTGGATCAGATAGGAGCCACCGTAGAACATTTTAGAAAGGATTTAGGACAGATATCTAGGTAGGATCTACCATAGAACATTCTAAAAAAAGAAATTAAGGTGGTTATCTACGTAGAGCCTATTATCTAAGAATATTTTAGAAAGTCTAAGGTGGTAGAATAAGATATAAATAGCACTAACTAGGGCCTTTTGGGGCATCTAATCAAGTATGACTTTAGATCCTTTCTCTTAGTAAAGTTTGGTTCTGCATCTTTCTGTTAAGATCTATTTTGTTTTGATTTTGTTTTGTTTTTGTTTTCTCAGTTTTGTCTTTCATGTCCTACTTTGTTTAGTTTTGTTCAATTTTTTTTTGTCTATTTTGTCATATTTTGCGAGGAGGCTTTATATTGTTGTAGATTAGAAGGATCTTGGATTTTCAGTTAAAGTAGCTCTATTTCATTTGTATTAGAGCGAGTGTTAGAATGTTCACTTTTAATGGTATGTTAATAGTCATCATTTAATCTAAGGTCAGTTGTGGTCACATTGGATACTACATTGAGGCTATCACAAGCTACTCTTAAAAAATCAACTGGAAGGTGAAGAGACATTATAATAGTGGAGTCCAATGAAAAAATTATAGTATGAGAGATATGGCAGAGCAATTCTAGATGGAGACTTAAATACAACACCTCTTAGGCGATATAGCTACTTTTTAAGGGAAAATATAAGCCTTGAAGACAAGAGAGCCGATATCTATTGAAAAAATACAACAAGCAAGATATAAGTAAGTAGAAATCAACAAGGTTGCACACAAGAGAAGTGTGGAATGAAATGCCTCCCACTTCCAATACCTTTATTTATAGGTAGAGTTTACATCTATTATGGTTGCACTTCATCTTCATCCATCTTTACTTCATTCAATAAAATCTTAGCCGCCACTTAACCTAGCTACCACCTTAATTATTTTTCTTCACCTTTTTACTACCTTTTAACTATTAATAACTTATTTAAGATAATATTTATTTATTTTATCATATCTATAGTAATACTTATTTACTTTAATTCTCCTACTTTGCTTTATATTAAAGGCTATTAATTCTAATGCCTTTGTTAACTTCTGATGCCTATCCTTCACTAATGCTTTTGTAAGGAAATCAGCAAACATGTCTTCTGTTGCACAATACTTCATATCAATCACTCCTATTTCAATCTTCTCTCTTATGAAGTAATGTTGAATGTCAATGCACTTGGATCTTGAGTGATGCTTTGGATTCTTTGCAAAAACAAGACATCTTTAGTTATTATACTTCATTGGAATTGCTTCCATTTGCATGAATCCAATGTCTTCTAAAATTTGTCATAGCCAAATTACCTCTATTGTACCATGACTTGCTGCTATGTATTATGCCTCCATTATGGATCTTATAATTCTTAGTTGTCACTTACAATTCTATGAGATTGCTTCCACTCCAACAAAGAACTTATATCCAGTTGTTGAACTTCTATCATTTGCATCACCAGTCCAATTTATATCACAATAACTATGTAATGCAACACTACTTCCTATCACGAATTTAGAATACTGACTGGAAATCTAAATAAGAAGCTTAAGAAGAATTGGCAAGAACTAAATTAATTAAATGAATACAAAAATAACACTAGAAAGATGAGCTAGAGCTCCAAAAGGTGTGTTGTCGAAATTGAGGATCTCCACAGTCTCAGCTCTTATGTATACTATAAGCTAAGAAGCTTCTCAAGTAGCTTTCACAAATTAGGAAGCTTTTTAAGTAGCTTCTGCGAGCTTGAAAATTTCTCAAGTAGATTCTATAAACTACAAAGCTTCTTTAGAACCTTCTAAAATCTTCTACAACTTTCTAGTGTATGTCCTTGACATGAATCCCCCCTCTAGATTCGAGGTCTCCGAGAAACATTCCTATTGCAAGTTAGTACCAATGCAAGAAGTTGAAAATTTGTCCCATAGTGTCTACAATATACTCCAATTATTGTTTGTACGACAAGAAGTTCATTGGTCCTTATAACCAATGATGGTATCCTACGCCTTTGATTTCTAACCAAGCATGAATTTCCGTGTCTTTATTGTGAAAATGTCTTACAAACATTTCTTCGAAAAGATCACCATAGGTAGGTTCTACCTCAAACACAATCACTAGCGACTTGTTATTAGGTATCCTCCGTCGTCTTTGTGGTACAGGCAGTTCTTCATCTCTGGATCATCTTCATGAGATACTCGGTTGAAAGGACATGACTGGTATAGTATCTATCTCTTAGCTATCCATATCAGATCAAAAAAAGAAGTACTAAACATGAAAGAATGGACTCAGGTTATAAATTTATAGTCTCTAACTACATCTTTTAGAGGTTCCTTCTCCCCCTTCTTTGTAAGATCGAGGATTAAGAGGCTTCAAGAAGAAGGGACTTCATTGAAAAACTTTCATCGAAAGGGTTTAGATTTCTGAGGATAGTGTGAATGAAAATTGTATACCTTTTGCAACGCATTGATAAGATTTTCCGTTGGTTCCCATGTGCGCTTATTGATAACACAACCGCTCCAATGCACTAGGTACTTCAATTTTTCCCACCTACGCTGCGAATCCAGTACCTTTTCCACCTCATATTCCTCGTGGTTCTCAATTTCAATACTAGGTGGCAGATATTGCACTCTTCCAAGAAAAGACAACTCTCGATAAGGCTCCAACAAAGAAACATGAAAGACTGGGTGTACCTTCATAGCGGCTGGTAATCCCAGATGGTACGCCACTAGATTGATTTGCTTCTGGATGACAAATAGTCCCAATCTCTAGTAGTCCAACTTATCACATGGCCGCTTCGTTTTGATATTCCGTCGAAGTAATGTTAGGGACATAATCCTTAGAACCTCCTAGAGACAAGTTTCTAGAACCTTCTAGAAGCAAGTCTCTGGAACCTCCTAGAAGCTTCTTAGTTGGTAGAAGATATTAGGGACATAGTCTTTAGAACCTTCTAGAGATAAGTTTCTAGAACCTTCTAGAAGCAAGGCTCTGAAACCTTCTAGAAGCTTCCTAGTTGGTAGAAGTTGCTTGAGAAGCTTCCTAAATAGAAGTATATATTGGAATCAAGGCTGAAGAGCTCTTCAGTCTCGACAACACATCTCTTGGAGCTCTAGCTCACCTCTCTGGTGTTGTTCTCATCTGATTAATCTAGTTCTTGCTAGTTCTTCTTGAACTTCTTGTTAGATCTCGAGTCTGTATTTCTGTGTCCATAACAGTTTGTCAAGACTGCACTCACCTCAGATATCACAGCTAGTTTCTTCTTTGTTAGAGTGTGGATTACCCTCCTCTAAACTGATACTTCTTTTGTTACAATATTGGAGTCTTATTCTTCTTGGAGAGAGTGGATTACCGCTTTTCTTGAAGCTTTTAAGGCATTTTAGAGGTTGCGGAGTACCCTCCTCTAAACCAATATTGTCTTCTTGTAGAGTCATTTCTGTCCTTCTCTTAGAATGGCCGCGGACCAAGACATTAGTATGACGGAAAGTTCGGAGTCCAAGTTGGATGCTATCATGAATGCCCTCGCTACGTTATCGTAAAGAACTCCAGAGATTGAAGGAATCATGGCAAGGCTTCATAATGATGGAGCATCTGAGATGGCACAATCTAGGTTGCACCAACCTCAAACTTCTGCACTTGGAGAAGCAACTTTGCCTCAAGTTCTACAAGCACCGCTGGTTCTACAACATAAGGAGCCCCGAGTTAGCCTTCCAGATAAGTTCGATGGTACGTGTTCCAAGTTTCGAGGATTTGTCAACCAAATCAGGTTGATAACAGTTTTACAGCTTGAACGCTATCCAACGAAGGAGTCATGTGTTGGGCTTGTTGGAACCTTACTTACAAGACAAGCTCTATCATGGTTTGCTCCTTTGTTTGAGAAACGATAGTCCATACTAAACAACTTTGAAACCTTTTTGGAGGCGTTTGCAGAAGCATTTGGTAAACACGACAAGGTTCGATGGGCTACAACAAAGATCCGATCACTATGACAAGGGATGCACTCTACATCAGTCTATGCATCAGACTTCAGGCAATTAGTATGTGACATCAATTGGGATGAAAAAGCATTGATGAGTCAATTCTATTGGGGTTTAAAGGACGATGTGAAAGATTAGCTGTTAACTCTTCCTGATCCACAAATGCTCAATGAAGCTATTAGCGAAGCTATGAAGTGCGATAACCGCCTATTCCAACGCCGCCAAGATCAACGTTCAAGACAACATACGATTCGCCATGCTCCAATTATGTCGGCAAGCAGCGTGAATTCACATTCAGAGGTAGAAGACATGCAAATTGATGCGGTATGTATCAAATCCCTTACTCTAGAAGAAAAAAAGCGATGTATGGAGGAAGGTCTATGCTTGTATTGCGGTGAAGAAGGCCACCAAGTTGGAAACTGCCCCAAGAAGCAAAATCGACATATTGTCAGGACTAGGGGTGCATTTATTCAGGAAAATGAGGATGCCCAGCCACAATAGGAACCGTGCGGCTAGACAGTGAAACATCGCAACAACAACCAAGTTCCTTTCTTTCCGCTCAACTTGCCCTTTGTTTTATAATCTCTTTGCTTATTGGCCCTCAGAAACTGAGAACTTTAGCATTATTAGATTCAGGAGCATCTGCTTGTTTCTTAGACGAAGAATTTGCGAAGCATCATAAGATCCCTTTAGTACAAAAATCCAAACCTATTCACGTTGAGGTCATAGATGGGCGACCTTTATTGTCTGGTAGTGTCACTTATGAATCAAAATCTATAGAAGTGACATTTAAGGGCCATAGTAGTCATATTATTTTCAATATTATTAGAATCCCATCAAATCCTGTTATTCTTGGTCTTTCTTGGTTGGAAAAGCATAATCCATCTATAGATTGGAGGTTGCGGAAGATGACCTTTCCCACAAAACCACCCAAGAGCAAGCCTAGTAGAAAACCCAGAATAAAAAAATCCTTATTTATTGGAGCAAGAGCGTTTATAAGATCGTCCAAGGAAGGCACACCGTTTGTCATTTATGCGGCTCCAACTACCGGGCAGAAGATCTCGACAACAAGTATATCGGAGTAATATAAGGATTTTAAAGACGTGTTTCAAAAGAAAAATATCAACATGCTACTAGAACACAGACCATATGATTGTGCCATAGACTTACAAGAAGGAGCACAATCGCCTTTTGGCCCAATCTAGAATCTACCGCACATGGAGTTGGCGGAGTTGCGGAGGTACATCGACAAGAATCTAGCCAAGAACTTCATCCCTCATTCAAAATCGTCAGTTGGAGCACCCATCTTATTTGTGAAGAAGAAAGATGGTTCATTGCGGATGTGCGTGGACTATCGAGGCCTCAACAAAGTAACAAAGAAGAATCGTTACATGTTACCCTTGATTTCTGGTCTCTTAGAATAACTTGGACGTGCAAGGATTTTTATAAAAATTGATCTAAGGGGAGCTTACAACCTCGTACGAATCAAGGAAGGAGATGAGTGGAAGACGGCGTTCCATACAAGGTATGGCCATTTTAAGTATAATGTCATGCCCTTTGGTCTTACCAATGCTCCAGTGGTCTTTCAACATATGATGAATGACATTTTCCAAGAGTACCTTGACGATTTTGTTGTCATCTATTTGAATGATATTCTTATATTCTCCAAAAATGAGGAAAAGCATGAAAAGCATGTTCATTTGGTCTTAGAGAAACTATGCGAGCGAGGACTTTATGCCAAGTTGGAGAAGTGTTTATTTCACCAAATAGAGATGGAGTTTTTGGGGTTCGTTGCGACTGCGGAAGGCTTGAAGATGGACTCAAAGAAGGTAGAAGCAATCGTGTCCTAGGAGGTTCCGAAGACGGTGAGAGACGTACAGTGCTTTCTGAGCTTTACCAACTTCTATCGGATCTTCATCAAGAATTACTCTCAAGTTGTTGCTCGTCTCACTCTGTTGACATGCAAGGATAAGCTGGAATCAAGACCTCTAGCGGAGAAGGCGTTTCAAGACATGAAGATCGCATTTACTACGGCTCCAATCTTGGTACATCCAGACTTTACAAAGGCCTTTTATTTAGAAACTGATGCTTTGGATTTTGCTTTCAGAGCTGTACTTTCACAAATGAGAGAAGACAAGAAGCTCCATCCGGTTGCATTCTATCCTTGAAAGTTCTCTACTGCTCAAATCAATTATGAGATCCATAATAAGGAACTTCTTGCTATAGTGGATTCTTTCGAAGAATGGTGTCATTTTTTTGAAGGAGCTGCACAGCCAGTGACCGTATACATAGATCACAAGAATTTGGAGTATTTCATGTCGGCTCGAGTTCTAAATCGACGTCAAGCTCAATGGAGTATGTTGCTATCTAGATTCGATTTTGTTATCACTTATTGACCTGAAAAGCAGCAAGGACTATCTGATGCCTTATCGAGGAGATCGTATCTTGTACCAAAGGCTGGAGAAGCAGCGTTTGATCAACATTGTATGACGTTGTTGAAACCAGAGCAATTTCGACTTTGCGCTACTATTGTGCCAATTGATGCTGACTTCCTGAACCAAGTACGTGCCGTAACCATTGAAGATTCAATAGCCATTGATATCAAGCAGCGTGCCAATGACGACAAGTTTAAGGTAGAGGGAGACCTTTTATACTTTGAGGAGCGGTTGTATATCCCAAAAGGACCAGCATGACTCCGAGTTCTTCAATCTCGCCACGATTTTCCAGCTACGGGATATTTTGGATTCAACAAGATCTTGGAGCTTATTTCTCGAGATTTTTGGTGGTCCCAAATGTGAAAGGATGTGAAAGATTTTTTCCTCTCCTGCGACATCTGTTCAAGATCCAAGAATCCTCGAAATCGCCCTTATAGACTCCTACAGCCATTGTCGATTCCACGTCGACCATGGTTTTTAGTTTCCATGGACTTCATCACGGACCTTCCATCATCAAACTCATTTGACAGCATCTTTGTCGTGGTAGATTGGCTTACAAAGATGGCGCACTTTGTCCCTTGCAAGAAGACATCATCCAGTGAAGTCACAGCAAGGCTCTTTCTCGATAATATATATCGATATCATGGACTACCAGATGATATCGTATCAGATCGAGGAATCCATTTTATATCAAAGTTTTGGAGATCTCTCTTTGAGGTACTGAAGGTCGATATCAAGCTTTCTTCAGCTTTTCATCCTCAAACTGATGGCCAAACGGAACGGGTGAACCAAGTCTTGGAACAATACTTACGATGTAGCATCAATTATCAGGAAGACAATTGGACCACATATCTGCCGCTAGTCGAGTTTGCATATAACAACACCCTTCATGCGTCGACTCAATACACACCATTCTTTTCCAACTATGGGTATCATCCGAACCTTGATTTATTGAGTCTATCAACAAATAACAATCCAGCAGTTGAAGAATTTGCGAAACAACTATCAGAGCTTCAAAATACGTTGAAGCTGCAATTATAATCTGCTCAAGAATCCTACAAGGCGTCTATAGATAGATTTCGGAATCAAGCACCTACTTTCAAAATTGGAGATAAAGCATGGCTTCTTCGACGGAATATCAAGACCAAGCGACCATGTGATAAGTTGCACTATCAAAGATTGGGACCATTTATCATCCAGAAGCAAATCAATCCAGTGGCGTATCGTCTGGAATTACCGACTTCTATGAAGGTACATCTAGTCTTTCATGTTTCTCTGTTGGAGCCTTATCAGGAGTCGTCTTTTTTTGGAAGAGTGCTATGTCTGCCACCTAGTATTGAGATCGAGAACCATGAGGAATATGAGGTTGAAAAGGTGCTAGATTCATGGCGAAGGTGGGGCGAGTTGGAGTATCTTGTTCATTGGTGTGGCTACGACATTAATGAGTAAACGTGAGAGCCAACTAAAAATCTCGCCAATGCGCCGCAAAAGGTACAGGAGTTTCATCAACAACATCCTCATAAACCTAAGCCGGTTCAACGATAGCTTCCTTCTGAAGCTTGCTCACCCAAGAATATAAGAAAGTGGGAGAGTACCACCAAAGTTCGTAGTTGATGTAGTTATTTTCTCCAAAATAAAGTAGAATTTTTTCAGTAGCCATAGTTTGGTCTTCTGATATGGATAGCCAAGAGATAGATACTATGCCACTGAGATTATCTCAACCAACTAGCTCACGAAGGCGACCTGGAGATGAAGAACTACCTACACTACGATGACGATGGAGGATACGGAGTAACCGATCATTGGTTATTATATTTGAGGTCGAACCTGCTTACGATGGTCTGCCAGAAGGCATGTTTGCAGGACAATTTCACAATGAGGACACAAAAGTTCATCCTTGGTTAGAATTTGAAGGCGTGGGAAGCTAGTCTCTAGAATCTTCTAGAAGCTTTCTATTTGATAGAAGATGTTAGGGACATAGTCTTTAGAACCTTCTAGAGACAAGTTTCTAGAACCTTCTAGAAGCAAGTCTCTGAAACCTTCTAGAAGCTTCCTAGTTGATAGAAGTTGCTTGAGAAGCTTCCTAAATAGGAGTATATATTGGAATCGAGGCTGAAGAGTTCTTCAGTCTCGACAATACATCTCTTGGAGCTCTAGCTCACCTCTTTGGTGTTGTTCTTGTATTCATCTGATTAATCTAGTTTTTGCCAGTTCTTCTTGAACTTCTTGTTAGATCTCAAGTTTGTATTTTTGTGTTCGTAACAAGTAGCCATATTTTATCTTTAATTTAGAAAGTATGTGTCTAATTCTAAAATTTGTTTGCAGACGCCTTGTAAGCTTCTTAGGGTTTGCAATTGAAGCTTCAACGTAGTTTAAAGCTTCGATAGTTGTTTCACAAATCTTTAACTCCCAAATTATTATTGGTTGATGGACTCAACAAATCAAGCTTCGGATGATATCCATAGTTGGAAAAGAATAGTGTTTGTTGAGTCGACACATGAAGGGTGTTGTTACATACAAACTTAGCTAACAATAGATATGCAATCCAATCATCTTACTGATAGTTGATGCTACATTATAAATATTGCTTGAAAGTTTAATTCACCTGTTCTATTTTGTTGTCTGTTTGAGGATGGAAAGCTAAAGAAAGCTTGATATCCACCTTCAATATCTCAAAGAGAGATCTCCAGAACTTTGATACAAATTGGATTCCTTCATCTGACATGATATCATCTGATTAAGCATGATATTAATACAGACTATCAAAGAAGAGCCTTACTATGTCTTTGCTTGACAATGTTTTCTTGCAAGGAACAAAGTGTGCCATCTTTGTAAGCGGATCTACCACAACAGAGATGATGTTAAATGAATTCAATGGCAGTAGGTCCATAATGAAATCCATAGAAACTGAAGACCATGGCCGACGTGGAATAGGCAATGGCTGAAGAAGACGATACGGACGATGCTGAGGGTTCTTGGATCTTGAACAAATGTTACAAGAGAGGACAAAATCCTTGACATCCTTCCACATTTGGAGCCACCAAAAATCTCGGGAAATAAGTTCCAAGATCTTATTAAATCCAAAATATCTCGCAACTGGAAAGTTGTGTCAAGATTGAAAAACTTAGAGTCGTGCCGGTCCTTTTGGAATATACAACCACTCTTCAAAGTATAAAAGATCTTCTTCTATCTTGAACTTGTTATTATTGAGACGTTGTATGATATCGAGGGCTATAGAATCTCCAATAATTGCAGTACATACCTGGTTAAGGAAGTCGGCATCAATTGGCACTATAGCAAAGCAAAGCCTAAATTATTTTGACTTCAATAATGTTGTACACTGTTCATCAAATGCTAATTCTTCAGCCTTTGGTGCTAGATATAATCTCCTTAATAATGCATTGGATAGTTCTTGTTGCTTCCCAGGCCGATAAATAATAACAAAGTCAAACTTAGATAGCAACATATTCCATCGAGCTTGACGACAATTCAAAACTCAAGCCGACATGAAGTACTCCAAATTCTTGTGATCCGTATGTACAATCACCAGATGCACAGCTCCTTCGAGAAAGTGATACTACTCTCAAAAAGAATTTACTATCGTAAGAAGTTCTTTATCATGGATCTCATAGTTGATCTCGATAGCAGAAATCTTTCGAGAGTAGAACGCAACCAAATGAAGCTTCTCATCTGTGCCTATCTCCAAAAGTATAGCTCCCATAGCAAAATCTAAAGCATCGATTTCCAAATACAAGGCCTTTGCAAAGTCTGAATGTACAAAAATTAGAGCCATAGTAAATGCCATCTTAAGATCTTGAAATATTTTTTTTGCTAGAGGTCTCCATTTGAACTTGTCTTTACATGTCAACCAAGTGAACGGAGTAATAACTTGAGAATAATTCTTCATGAAGATCCGATAGAAGTTAGCAAAGCCAAGAAAACATTCTACATCTCTAATCGTCTTTGGAACTTCCCATAATATGATTGCTTCCACCTTCTTAGAGTCCATCTTCAAGCCTTCTATAATTGCAATGAATCTCAAAAATTCTATCTCAATTTGGTTAAACAAGACTTCTCCAACTTGGTGTAAAGTCCTCACTCGCAGAGTTTTTCAAGGACCAAACGAATGTGTCTCTCATATTCTTCTACATTCTTGAAAAATATCAAAATATTATTTAGAAAGATGACAACAAAATTGTCAAGGTGATCTAAAAAGATGTCATTCATCATGTGTTGAAAGACCACTAGAGCATTGATAAGACCAAAAGATATGATATTATATTCTAAATGGCCATACCTTGTATGGAAAGCTATCTTCAATTCGTCTCTTTCCTTAATTCACACAAGATTATAAGCTCCCCTTAGATCAATCATTGTAAAGATCCTTGTACGCCCAAGTTATTCTAGAAGACTTGATATCAAGGGTAATGGATAACGGTTCTTCTTTGTCACCTTGTTGAGACGTCAATAATCCATGTACATCTATAACGAACCATCTTTCTTCTTCACAAATAAGATTGGTACCCCACCTGGCGACTTCAAATGACAGATGAAGTTTTTGGCTAGATTCTCATCAATGTACTTTCGTAACTCCGCTAACTCCATCTGTGACAAATTATAGATTGGGCCAAAAGGTGGTTGTGCTCCTTCTTGCAAGTCTATGGCACAATCGTATGGTCCATGCTCCGATAGCATGTTGGCATTCTTCTTTTGAAAATCTTCAAAATCTTTATATTGCTCCAGTATATTTGCTGTCAAAATCTTCTCTCTGCTAGTTGGAGTTGCATAAATGACAAACAATGTGCCTTCTTTGGATGATGTTATAAACGCTCTTGCTCCAATAAATAAGGATTTTTTGATTCGAGATCTTCTAGCAAGCTTACTCTCAGAATCTTCTATAGAAAATGTCATCCTTCATAACCTCCAATCTATGGATGGATTATGCATTTCTAACCAAGAAAGACCAAGAATAACAAGGTTTGATAAGATTCTAATAATATTAAAAATAATATAACTACTATGGTCTTTAAATGTCACTTCTATAGATTTTGATTCATGGATGACAGTACTAGATAATAAAGGTCATCCATCTATTACTTCTATGTGAACGGATTTAGGTTTTTGTACTAGAAGAATCTCGTGACGCTTGCTACATCAATCCAAATCTGTAAACTAGCACCTCGATGGCTTGGATCTTTTTGTATTTCTGTAGTAATAATTGATGTTGTATACTGCCTCAAGCTTCTGCTACATATTTGGATCCATCTAGTCTTCTATGTTTTTCAACTGAAGGAATTTTATACTAAGCCAAAGCGCTTTTTAAATCAATACCAACTACCACCACTACTAGTTGTAGTTGATACTTAATAAGAATATGAAGTGGACATTCTTTTGAAGCATCGCTATATTTGTTCTTGTAGTAGACATCTACAACTTTAATACAAAGTTCTTTGGAAAAGTTATCCCATTCACAATACAATATAAAACACATGCACAAAATGTCATCTATTGCTAACAGATAATTTGGAGATACCATCAGAAGCAAAATGATGAAGTTCTGCTTTAGTAGAAGGTGATTACCTATAATAAGGTATACATAAGATAGTTATATAAATAATTCGAACCATAGAAGTTTCTAGAATTGGGGTTAGATTAGTGGACCAAGTAGAAATCATTGTACAATATTCTAGAAAGGATTTAGGGCGGTTATTTAGATGGGGGCTAGTATAGAACCTTCTAGAAAAGGAATTAAGGTGGTTATCTAGATGAGGCCTATTACTTAAGAAGATTCTAAAAAGTCTAAGGTGGTAGAATAAGGTATAAATAGGATTAGAGAGGGCCTTTTGGGACATTTGGTGAGGTATGGCTTTGGACCCTTTATCTTAGTAAAGTTTGGTTCTACATCTTTCTATTCAATTTTGTTCTATTTTATTTCTGTTTGTTGAGTTTTGTCTTTTATGTCCTATTTTGTTTAATTCCGTTCAATTTTATTTTGGTTTTTTTTGTCCCATTTTATGAGGAGACCTTATATTTTTGTGGATTGGAAGGATCTTAGGTTTTCAGTTAGACTAGTCCTGTTTCATAAAGCCTTATTTCAAAAAAGAATCAATATTTAGCTTATTTGTACCATAAGTTTTTAATTTTGATTTATAGAGTTACTTTTTACAAATATTTTTTTTCTTAAAAAATGTGATTCTAATTAAATTTATACATGTTTTATTTTTTAAATATTATTAAATATAAAAAATTATCTAAAAAATATATTTGAAGTCTTTTCTTATAAGTTGCAAATTTTTACAAATTTTCTTCTAAATCTTTGAGCTTGATTAGTATTTTGATGATAATTTTGTTATTTAATATTGATAAAAGATAATTTATTATTATCTTCAAAAAATTATATATTTTAAAATTTAAATTATATAATATTCATAAAAATAAAGACTATTGATATAATTGATTTTAGGGTCTGCTATATTTTAAGGCATTTAAAGCTATATATAGATCTATCAAATTGATATCTTTTTTTTGTCATAGATTTAGATTTCTTTTTTCTTTTTTCATAGATTTTATGGCTTTAAAAAACCAATTATAAATCATATTATTGTAAGTATTAGAAACTAAATTGATATAATTAATTACTAGGATATGACTTATAAAATTTCGTTTTTATTTATTTATAGTATGGATCAAGTTTCTAATTTATTTAAAATAAAATTTATAATATTTTTTCCATGAAAAAATATTTATTGATTCTAAAATAAGAATCTAAGAAATTACTATATTTATATTAATTTATTTAATTTAAAAAATTATATATTATAGTTAAATAAAGTTATATATATTATACTATTCTTTATTAATTTTAAATCTAAAAGATAAAATTTCTACCAAATCCTAACTCCTTAACTCCTAAATCTATTTACATTTGATAATAGAAGTATATTTAAGGAATTAGAAATAATTCTCTTATATATCCTTGCTAGCTTGTATATATATCAACTATCAATCTTTAGAAACAATTGAAATATTATCAAATAAAGATTTAAATATTTACTTAAATAAGATATATTTATTTATAGAAGAAAATTAAGTTATCACCTCTTTATGCCTTTTTTTAGAAGTATGGTATAAAAAATTATTTCAAAAAGATTTTAAAATCTAATTTTATACTTTATTTTATTTTTATTTATTTTTAAAGTTATTTTATCAAAGATTTTATCTTTGATTTTAATAAATATTTTCAAAACTTCATACACTGACTTTGTTATAGCAAAAAAAAGACTTTTTTAGAGTTATTAGAGATTTGTGATTATTGCAAGTAGCTATACTTGTTAATATAAGTGTTATGTTAGCAAAGACTTATTGTTATTAGACTTAATATTTGAATTAAAATTTTTATTAATGGATGAGATATTGTTTTTTTTAACTAAGAGTGGTATTAAAGTAAAAAGAACATGAATTACAAACAACCAAAGAATCAATACACTCTTCTATTATTAGAAAAGAAAATGTGTTCACTCAAAGATAGTGTAACAGTAAGATTAGAATGGCTGTTGCTAAAGATTATAAGTCCAAAGACTCTAGAATTAAGGCTACATTAACTCTCAATATTGAATCAATCAACAAAAAAAGAAAAAAAAAAAAATTAGGAAGCCACATTTTGAAGAGTATTGATTTTTTTTTTCCAAACCATAAATTAAATAAGGTACGTAATTAAGCTGTTTTTATTTTATTTTATTTTACTTTTATAGATTTTAGCTTAAAAAAATAAGAACAAGAAAAAAATTTCATTTCAAATGAACTTAGGTCTATTGACTTAGTTTTTTTTTTTTTTTTTTTTTTTTTTTTTTTTCATAAGTCACTGTGATTGCTCATTTTACTTATTCTGGAAGAAAGCTCCAGGAATAAATCCATATAGGAGGATTCAAACATGGAGAATGACTAGTTGCTTAAGCGTTCACGTTAGGATCACACAATCAATTACCTCCTGAATGTATCGTCTCTATTTCCAATATCTGAACACACAAGGAAACTATAATCTCCTCCTTCACCTTATCGATCTCTTCCTTACAGTAATTCAATCATACCAATAACTGCTATTTCTACCAATATATTCACCCTCATAATCTCCAACTGTAATACTACGCCCTCATAGCTTTTAGCACACAATTACTCTCATTCCAATCACTAGAATTCTTCACACAAAATTGCCATTCATATTACGGTGTTTCATACAAACACAGACTCATTCTCTCTATTGAACTACAATCAAATTTCAGCATTCAATCTTTCTTCTTCTCAAATAATACCAATCACATTTCCATTCCATAATTCACTTTACAATATTCAGAAACTCTCAATCCTCTTATTCAAAGAAAATAACAAACAAAAGAAAAGAGGTAGTACCAAGCTTACCCCGGCTCACAACTATCAGAGCAATGGCCCTCGGCTCATGACTATCATAGTCTGGCACCTTAATTAACTTCTACAACTCCTATATACTTTCCCCTGATTCTCCAGATTCTAACCGTAATTCTATAATTAACCACTTTTAAGAACTAAATCACTCATCCGTCCTCCTAAATTTCCTATTATATGGACTATTAATATATTTTACCAATACCTTTCAAAAACGAATTAATATCTATTCTACAGTCACCTTTAATTACAAAAATGAATTTATAATGCTGTCTAAGATTATTTTTTTCACTTTTGATTAGTAGTACAATCTTTTGGATTATTTGTTTTTATAATTTTGGATGTATTTTTGCCCATGAGAGCATTACTAAAAGACCAAAGATTGAATGCTACAACCTTATTGCAACATAGATATAGCATACATGAAGTATCAAAATTATTTGATATCTTTTAATCTACATGCTCTAGGATTTATAGAAAGTATGTGCTTCATATAGAACTTTTAAAAAAAAGATGCTTAAAAAGCATTATCTGTGCTTAAAGATAAATGTACATAAGAACCATTATAGTTGATGGACTAGATAATCCTGTAGACATGAAGAATGTTTTAAGTGAGCACTTGAATGTGGTCCTAGGTACCAACATACTAAAGTATAAACTTCATGAATCGAGTCATTGATCATTAAAGAAGTAAAAGAAGTTATTGCTCACAACTAAGAATATGCATTGTAAGTTAGAATTTACTTAACTTTATCAAATTCAATTGTTTATGATTGATATAGAATAATTTTTAGTGATGAGACTAATATCAATTAATTTCATTTTGGTGGTTGTATTTGATATTAGGTAAAAGATGGAGAATTTCAATCATTAGATCAACATATGAATCAAACAATTAAACATGGAGGTAATGCAATTTTTGTGTGGAGTTGTATGACATCTTGTGGTATAAGTTACATGTATAAGATAGATGAAAAGATGAAACAAGATTTATATCTTAGCATTCTTCAAGATAAGTTCATAAATATAATTGAATGGTATAGTTTTAATCTTTTTTTTTTTGTCATATTTTAGTGTAATAATACTCCTAAATATATTGCAAAATCAATCAAAGAATGGTTGTCAATGCAAAATTTTGATTTATTTACTTGGCTTCTTCATATACTTGACCTTAATCCAATTGAGCATGTATAGACACTTGTGAAACAAGAATTAAGTAGGTATCCATTATCAGCCCAAAGAATGCTTCAATTATAGGAGCATGTGCAAACTTCTTTCAATTCCATCACTATTAAGTAATTTTAAATTTTTTATTATAATATATCTTATTAAATCCAATTTGTTTTAGTTTCTAAGAAAAAATGGACAAATTACTAATTTACAAGTAGATATATTTTACAAAACTAAGTCAATAGACCTAAATTTATTTGAAATAAAATTTCTCTCTTATTGCTATACTTTTCAAATTGGAATTTCAAAAGATGATAGTCAGCTTAATTGTACATCTCACAAAAATTGCAATTTGATAAAAAGATCGATATTCTTTTAAGTATGGCTTCTCAAAAATTGATGATTTGCTGATTGATTTAGTTTTGAGAGTCAATGTAAGAATAAAAAATATATTAATAAGATTGAGAAATGCCTCATCCTTGCTTCAATATGTATTATCTATTTAGGAGCTATATTATTGTATTATAGCACAATTATTATGTGAAATAGAAAAGTAATGATTATATTATAGAAGAACTTAATTGTAAATATTATAATAAATTATCTTAAAAAGATAGATAATATTTAAAGAGGTAATAAAATTAATAAATTTTAATTTTATTATTTTTACAAAATAGACTTCTATTTACTTTGTAGAGCCATAAATGAAACAAAATAAAGTAGAATAACAAAATTAACATCATGTGCATCTTAAGATAAAAATAAATAGTGGTTTTTGGTAAAAATTAATTTTAAAAATTAGATATTGATAACCAAAGAGGACCAGTTATGAGCTTAGATCAAAATCAAATCCTAAGGCACAAAACCACACTCTTACAATAAAACATAGGCTAGTAAAAAAGCAAAGTTTTAGAAGAGACTGAAAAGAAGTTTTTTGGACATTGGTTTTAAGAGATTTGAGTTTATAATGACTATGTAAGAACTTTGCAAAGTTAAGGTTGTTTTGGAATGACTTTAGCTTTTAAGAAATAAAAAGAGTTTATACTTTAGAACATTTTCTAAGATTTGAAGTAGATCTAACGTTAAAAATTTATAAATTTATAATGATAGTTATTTTTTAAATTTATTACTATTATTATTATTATCATATATAGTGTAATTTTAAATTATATTAAATAGTTAATTTTAGGATTATAAAAACTCAAGAAAGTTGATATTTGGAAATTAGAGTTTGAAAGAACAATGAAAGTTTCTAAGATTTGCAGCAATTTGTCGATTGGATGTAGATAATTCATTTTATTTTATTGATAGAAAAATTAATTTCCTAAAATTTTAAATATTTTAAAATTAATTAAATAATAAAAATGAAAGATGTTGGTACCACAAGATCAACATTAAGGTTGAAAGAGTCTAACCTACACTTGAACAAAATATGAGATTTTTTTCCCCCATTTGGTAAATTCAATCTTTTCTAAATTATTTGTGCATATTTTCAACTAAGTTTTTGAAAAGTGTGCAAATATTAAGTAAAAATCAAAGATTAAATTATCAATTATTGAAATTTTAATCTATTCTAGAACTTGATTAGTATTTTATTAGGATACAGTTAAGATTTGATTAGGATTTACTTAAAATATATTAAAGATATTTTAATAATTATTTTAAAAACAATTAGAATATGATAAGATTTATCTTTGATTTTTTAAATTTTAATAGGATTAATTTAAGATAATTTTGAGCTTACTTAAATTATTTAAGGATGCTAAAGAGTATTTCTAAATACCTTATGTATTATTTTAGATTGTAAATCAAACTTCAAAGTAAGATCAAATCCTTCCATAGTTAAATGCCTAAGACATTTACACATTAGTTTTCACATTATACAACAACATAGTAATGTTCTACAAAACCTCTATCATGTACCCAACTTGCAAGACACGTGTTTTACTTAAAAGACAAGTTTCTTATATGTGCACTACATGGCCAACTTTTATTGCAAGTCATCAATATGTGCAATACATGACTAACTTGTTGGCCAAGTTTTTAACCTACTAGTTACCTACAAACATGTATAAAGTCAAATTTGCATCTTCTCCATAAGATATTATTAAATTTACTTACTTATTTATATTTACTTCTATTTAACTCTTTTAATCTAACTAAATATATATATTATGATATAAAAATAGATTAGATATTATTATTAAATAATATATGTCTATTTATTTTTATTTTTTTAAGTTTTTGAAAATGATAATAGATTATGTTTAGATTGTAATTTTATGAAAAAAGAACTAGTTTACTTGAGTCACTTTCTATGAAAGTGATCATAGAATAGAATGTATTAGTTAGAATATTTTCTTATTTAGTACTTATCAAGTTTGAATTGATATTAAGAATATATATAAAAGGAGATCATTATTTTTGTATATTAAATTTATCTTTTTTTAACTTATTTACAGATGAGAGATTATAATATTTTATTATTTTTACTATTAAAATTTTTGTATGTATGTTTAAGCTATTTAACAAATACAAAATTTCCAAAATAAAATCTTATTAAGAGAATTTTAAAAAATAATTGAACTTCTATTAAATATATAGATAAATTTATTATTCTATTATCTTTGCAAAATTTATAAATTCAAATTTAATCCCTAATAGTAACACAATCTTAGATATCAAGGAATGTATAGACTAGATGTGAAGTCTCTTTAAGTAAGCTTGGTTGCTTAACATGTTATACTTTGAAATCTCTAAGTTATAATTTATTATAAGTATTATAATTAATTTTTTTTTTGATCACTTACAATGCTACCTAAAATTTATAGATGTATTATATTTAAATATATATTTTTTTGTTTTTTCTTCATTAAAGGTTAAAAGTAAATTAAACTTTAGGTTAAATTGTATTGTAATTTGGCAAGTTTGAGAAAATACATACATACACACACACACACACACACACACATATATATATATATATATATATATATATAGTTCTTTCTTTTGTAAACTCATCTTTATTGTCTCAAGTTGGTGTAGTAGATAAAAGTTTTTGTCTAGGATTAAAAGATGAAGATCTTGGAGGTTTTTTTAGATTGTTTATGTTTATTTATCAAATCTTGTTTTTTTTTATGTTTTTATCAATGTTTGGATAATATTTTCATCTAATACACAAAAGTAGCAATCTATAAAAATGGTTTTTAATTTGAATTTTAAAAAAAAAATGTTGAAAAATTAATGATTTCAAATAGAATTTTGATCTTGTTTGTTTAGTCTAGCCTAATACGAAATCAAGAATAATCATTAGTACTGTTCTTAACATCATCTCCAGTAATATATCAAAATCCATCAAGAGGTATTTTCTATAGAAAAATCCATATTAGATTTTTAGATTGAATTTGATAAGAGTTGAAACAATAGGATTGAATTTCATAAGAGTTTATTCAAAAGGATTGAATTTTAGAATTCGTCTTTTTAAAGTATAGAATCTGACGGAAATTTTGTGTAAATTTTAAAGTTAGACGAACCCATCAAAATAAATTGGTAGAAATTAAGAGTGTTGTGAGTTGCTGATTTATTGTAGAAGGGCTATCGTTCTTGGATCAACATCATGAATGCTACAGACCATGATACAAACCTGCCTTTGTATGTCTGTTCATGGTAAATTACTGAGTTTTGCGACTAATCAAACAAGAATTTGATCTCTGAGATTCAAGAATTTGAGATTCAAGAATACCATCCTGCCTTTTGGACGAATCACAGGATTGGCTAAAGCAGTAGACCATACCAGATACTGAGCTAAGGGAAGATGTCAGGTTAGCAGTGTTGAGGTTCTGTTATCAGCTCATCGGTCATTCCTAAAGCCCTTCAGCTACTCTCTCTTGTATTCGAAGATTCCTGAACTTCTTTGTAACGCATATTGAGAACTTTTCTTTTATTTTTTCCCGTTTCTTTCTTTGTTGTTATGAACCTATCTGCTACTTATAGGATTCCAGATGCGTTTATCATATCTAAAGCAAGTTTTCTTTTGTGGATATTTATTGCGTTGTCCTTGTAAGTATTTTTCCAAGTCTCATTTAGCCCTTTCCAACATGGGTGGGTGAACCTAATATCCTATCTGCTAATAAGTTGTGCTACCACTGTTTTCCTTTCTGAAGCTCTGTAGTTTGTGACACACACAAGTGTAAATCCATCTAGTACACTCGAAAGGACCTGGGACAGATGCTGAGCAAGTTCTTCAAAGGGAAGACGCGTAGTCAACAGAGGTGTGATATGTGCCTTTTTGAGGCTTCTTCGTGTTCGTGATATGTTTGACCACGAAGTTGTGGCTAGGTCGCTATGGATCTTGCAGGTCGTGCCTCATGTGACCTTCCCCCAACCATGGATCTCCAAATTGTCTGTAGAGCTTCTCAGGGACTTCAAACAAAATACAGTTACCGATTGAAATTCTCAAGATATCTTCATTGAGATTATGATTGCAACAGAAGTATATTAGATGAGTGTCAAGATCAATGCTTCGAGATTGCTGTAGATGGCAGCTATGCACTTCTGGTTCTGTCCCTGTGCCATGCAACGATCAAATCTGCCTGAAATCAAAGTTTCTACACAAAACGACTGAAACTGCAGCTCATGTTTCTACACAAAACTTTTCTGCATTTGCTGCAGTGGGATTGTGCAGAGTATCATTTTGCTTACTCTTCAACAGCAGTTTGTTTGATGACATCTGGATGCGTGCTATTGGGATATTTGTGTAATCATTCGCACTCATTTTGAACGTAGACACTGATGTGCGGATGTCATTATTGGTAAATGCCATGTGTAGATTTCATGGTTTTCTTAAGGTTTATCCGTAAGTGAAGTAACAGTAACTATCAGACTCTACACAAGTAGCATTGGGCATATGATCGCATCAGCGAGAAACAATAGCATCGTCACCTTCAAACCCTAACTAGCTGCGACCTGCCGTTATTATAATCTGAACAATCTTGATTGTTTTCTTGATATTTCTTGATCATTTTCTTGATCATCTCCCTGGGTTTGTGGAAAAGGAAAAGAGTTAGCAGATCCACATCCAATGTCACTGATAATGACCCCTCTTTCCCCTAACAATTAGTGTCTATTTTGCTAGAGATGGAACTCTGATCCAATCAATTCATTACTTCCTCTTACAATAACCTTCCTCCGGAATCATTTTTCGCCTTCGGTGTTCTTTACAGGAAAATCGTTGAGGTTGCTGTTCCAGTGCGACCAGGTGGGATTGTGTATAGAGAGTTGTGTTGAGGTGGTTGTGATTATAAAGGAATTACATGGGTCCCAACCGAAAGTTGCGGCAATCATTCGTGTGGGAGGATGAGATGGTGGAGGTGCGGGAATTATTTAAGCGTGTTGATCGTGTGCGACAAAGTGGGTTCACGGGAATTAGTACTTGGAAGAGTCGTATTCCATCTGCAGGCACATTGAGCCAGAATAGATTGCAACGGCGTCGTGCCCTTTGCTCTGTAGAACTTTCGCACTTGAACTACCAGGAAGCTCCATTTGAATCGTTGAATCACTTGCAAAACATTCGTGGAATGTGTGCTCGCATCAAGCGTCAGGTTTTACAGTTCATACCCAAGCCTCTCATAGAAATTCTGTAGTTAATTTTGTGATTGCGTATGATTCTATAATAAAAAACTGTTCTAGTTTTGACATTCACAATTGTACTTTACTTTATTATCGATAATCATTTTGACTTCAGGATTCTGTATAACGAAGTTTATTTTATAAGAAAATATAATGAATAGTTGATATGTTGAATAGGATTATACTGTAGAGAGAAAGAAGAAGGACGTGGACTTAACAAGTCGACCATCAATTTTAAGACGCCCGGTTTCATCAATGAGTGTGAAAAACCGAGGGAAAAAACAACTTCAATTAGAGGTTGGCAGGCCTAGCACAAGTTCCAGTCCAATGAGAAACATAAACAACACGGGTCAGAAGCGTGGTGTTGGACATGCGTCTTTACAATATTACTCTTCAAGGCGTACCACCTTGAATAATGTTTCCTACAAAATGCGTTCAACCTCAAGCAACGCCACTGGCAAGTGCTTTACTAAGTTTCTCTCTGCAGCCCCAACTATCCTCCTAACCTTGCCCCATTTCATATGAAATAACTTCATTAAGAAAATATTGTGGTGCAAGCTTTCAAGTCAACATAACTCACATTTCTTCCTCTGTAATTGTATACTTACTGATGACTGATGATTTACGCAACACTTAAAACAGTGGTGATGCTGGAATGGATTGTTCATAAGTTATAAAGCAGTGTATGGTACTGTGCAGGATGTAATGCATATTGTGTATGGTCTTGTAGTGACGAGGTGACTTCCCCCTCTGATAGCGATTACTCCACTTCCACTTGGGTTGATTCCAAGCCACATGGTAACACTCTACCTGGTATTAAAAGTGGGGATACTTTCTCAAGAGTTATTTGATCAAAAAATACAAGAAACATAATCTTCTCGGGAATTCACTGTGGTGTGCATTCTTCACAATCCTTCACCAATAATCGCTACTTTTCATTGAATTTGACCTAAATCACACGGTTTTCATGTGACCAGGATCGGGCAGAGGGAATCCACTGAGCTGCATGCAACGTATCTCTCCTTACCAGGCTACCAAAGTGACACCAGCATCGAGTCATGGATCCAAATACAAGAGTCTCCCTTCCTCGACCTTAACGTATTCGGCTTTCACTGACTTACCAAAGAGAATGGCCACTGCACATTTGGAAGACGTTCGTCGTGAGTTCGGGGATGCTGCTCATCAGGATTGCAGCAGCTTGGGGACTTGTCCAACCCCAACCCAGGGCTCAAATGGTATGGACAGAAACGGGAGCCAGGATAGAGCCATCAAACCAGATTCAGTTTGTGACGATCTGGGTAGTGCTCCTTGTGATCGAGACTCGGAAGTGACTCGTCTGGTTGATGCTCCTGCCAAAGGAACGGTGCAATTTGATCTGGACAAAACTGGCAATGAGAGGAAGGCGTCCAGAGACGAGGGGAGTGGGGACAGTGAGAGCGAGGCAGCTGGAGATGGGGAGGAGGAGGAGGAGGAGAACGAGGGTGAGGATGGAGACGGGCAGGAGGAGGAGCATGAATGAGAACCCCCCCCCCCCTGGCAAACACACATACATACACAGTCACACACACACACATTCACACTTTGGGGAGAGCAGGGATGACGAAGCAGGCTCGCTCGCTCGGAGCCGTGCCCACAATCTCCCCTTGTTGTGAGCGTCGTGACTCCATCCATCTATCTATTCATCTATAGTTCATTGAATGAATGAACAATCCATCAATTAGTCATGGTGGGGGCCATGCTGGCTCTGACAAGGCGGGTCTTGCGTCGGAGCTCACACACTCACTCACTCACTGACACGGTGGAACCAAGGCCGGAATGACCTGGCAAGCCGTGGTGCCACGCTGGCTGACATAGCGGAGGTGAAGGATTTCAGGACCAGAATCCACCTCCACGTCATCCATGCCCTCCGAAGCCATCTACGCCACGTCCCCCCGCCCCCGACGGGCTTGATGGGGAGGGATTTCCACACTCCATCACACCAGCCAAAGCCTGGATCTCCGTTCCATCGTCACCTCTGTGACCATAAACAAGTTAATAAATCAACATCTACATAATAATAATATTACGACAATTTTTTTAAAAAAATCCCAGAGTTTCCTCTCCGCCAACTTTGAATAGTTCCAACACAATCAAAGATAGAAAAAGAGAAAGAAGAACAAACAAATGATAGAACTGGGTAGTTTATCATTATTGCCAATATACCAAAATATTAATAATAATAATAATAATAACCTTCATCATCATAGTACTAAATGGCCATTTTATGACCGAAATTCACATCTGATCTTTTACTTGTAAATTGTGGTTCTTTATGAATGTTTATGATCATTGTCTTTAAGAACATGAACTCTAATATTTATCTGTAAATGCACATTATTGATTCCATTCAACCTACATTAAAAAAATAATGAAAAAAAATTAAAAGTCCAAAATGTTGTTTTTAAGTGTGTTAACATTTATAACAAAATAAAAGAATGCTACATGTCTCACAATAAATACAATTGAATCTAAAATATGTTGCATAATCTTTTCAAAATGTTTTTACAAAATCTTTTGTAGTATTATGTATATTTATTAAATCTGATTTAAGAAAACCTTTCAGGATTTTAAAAAATTAAATGCTATGCAAACACTGAATGTTTATCTCAAAATATCATATATGATTTTTTATTACTTTAATTATTGAAAATGAGAAACTTAGCTCCTTCTTTAAAGACTACAGCCAGAATTCGCAATACATTAAAATATCCTTCATGAGAAATAAGTTGGTGACTCTTTATTTCAAGGTTAAAGCAAGAAGTTGTAAGCATTCAAGTGCTCAATAGCAAAGTAAAAAAAATTAAAAATGGCAAAGCCTTCAAAATCCCATGTTAAGTGATCTCTGTACATTGAACTGCTAGTGTTTAGCTTTTATATGTTAGAAAGAAAAGAACAGAAAAATCATGTTTGATGTATGAAGTAAAAATATTTTCAATTACAATTTTGGTGAAAAAAAATTTGAGGACGAGGATCAAAAAAAAATTTCAGGATTTTTGAAATTAAAAGATTGATTTTTTTATAATGAAAATAATAAATTTCTAAAATAAAATTAATATCAAATTGATTTGAAAATAATAGAGTACAATTGTAATAAAATTTGGTTGAGAAGTGCATTCTCTAAGGAAATGATTTTCATCTCAAGTGTCAAATGACAAATGTTTTTTTTTATTGGAAAGCATTTGATGTCAAAACTCCAAAAGCATAAGGCAAGAATTAAAAACCATTTTTTTTTTAATGTTTTCTATATGTCTTGTGTACAAAAATTCTTAATTATAACTTTGATTAAGAAGATGATATTATGCTATAAATTTACTTAATTCAAAGACCCTAATATAGATATCATGTAATTAGAAATTGTCATACGTAAGAGATTGAGTGCCAAAAATCAATATCAAGTATGCAATCTAAATCAAATAAGAATGCACAAGCAACTTGCTTTTTAAGAAAGATGGAAAATCTAATAATAAATTAGTCAAGCTATCTCTTATACCACAAAAAGAGAATCCAAGTGTGCAAGTGTAGAGGAAGAATCCTAAAACTTTACTAAATGGCTAAATCACCATAGCCAAGCAAAATCTTACAAATATAAGCTTTCTTCTCAAAAACAATCACAAGACTTAACTTGACAAGAATGTTAAATCAAGAGGGTTTTTCCTCCTAAATCCTCAAATCCTTATTGACACTAACAAGGTCAATTAACATAAAATGCTAAGTGGATGAAAATCCACTATACTAAACTAGACTACATCTATCCAATATGATTTGGCATCGAATGCCTATCATGTGATATAGAGTTTTTTTTACAAAGTATTTTGAATTATTTCAAAAATCCATTTTGCCATAGTTTAGAAGGTTAGCTTGGCTATCAAAAAGATTATACATTGCAAGATTTGAATCTTGTAAATCAAACTAACTATATTTTCAAGTATACAATTCAAGAACAACCAAAGTTGGTGTCAAATAGTCAAAGTTGGTATCATATAAATCAAATAGTCATTTGATTTATCTAGTGAATGTGATAATTTCACAACAAACAACATCATTGAACTTAAACTTCATATTGATTTCTACTTTCTTAATATTAAGAATAAAAAATAAACATAAGCTCCAATTAAAATTGATAATAAATATGAACTTCATTCAAAATTTGGAAAATCTCTCAATTTCATTTATGTCATATAAAATTATTTAAATTATTTAAAATAAAATATAAAATATCACACCTGGATATAAAATACCAAAATCTTATTTTGTTATATATTCACAAAAAACCTAGAAAGTACTATAGAACTAAAAAAGTTTCTATACAAAGAAGCCAACTTTTAAAAACTTTGGTTCAAAAGCCTTACCAAACTCTCTTAGTTGGTGAAGACAAGCCTTTCTTTAGAAGTCTTGGCCTTTAGATATAGTGTAAAGTTAAAATAGATCATGAAATAAATCAAATTATTTTCCACTATAAATTTAAATGTGTTAACTTATATATTGATTCTAAGAAGTATAAAAGGTGTTTTTTTTTTTTTTTATTTTTAAAGAAATTTCCAACCTGGGTTCTTACAGAAAAGAAATATATTCTAAAATTTCCTTTAAATATAATTCTGAAAATCATTTGGTTCTTTTTCTTCCATAAAAATATTGATTTATCATCAAAAGTAAGATGAAGTAAAAAAGTTAAACTTTTTAAGTTAAAAGGTAAAATTTGAATCATTTGAATAGATCAAAATGACATAATAAAAGAATAGTTGAATAGGAATACATTGGGGGGGGTAGAAGGGGTGTTAGAAGGGCGATGAATGCCATGCCTTGCCCTGTCTTTGCCTTGCTTTATTATGCCCCCCCCCCCCCCCCCCCCCCGCTCCTACATACTCCAGCCTCGTACATACCCCCCGCACCATCACCAGCACCAGCGATGGCTTCCCTCTCCTCCTCTTCCTCTTCCTTGGCAGAACGGTGGAAGCTCTACGGCAAGACGGCATTGGTGACTGGCGGCACGCGCGGCCTCGGGTATGTATCCTCTCCACCACCACCCCTCCTCTCTCTCTCTCTCGTTGTGCTGCCCCCCCTCCCGGGGTCGATCATTGTCTCCACATTGCCGCCTTTCTTCTTTGCATGTGAAGCCATGTCCTGGGTGGGTTTTGGGTGCAGGCGCGCAATTGTGGAGGAATTGGCAGGGCTGGGAGTTTCCGTGTACACTTGTGCCCGGTCCAAGGAGGGTCTGGATACCAGCTTGAATTCGTGGCGACAAGCCGGCTTCACGGTGGAAGGCTCGGTGTGCGATCTATCCCTGCGCGACGCTCGTGAGGAGCTCTTTCGGAATGTGCGAGCCCATTTTGGTGGCTCTCTCGACATCCTTGTAAGCACATGGAATTTCCCCTCAGTACCTCTTGTCCAGTTGATACTTGAATCCCACTTCTGTTGTCACTTCTGGCTTGCACTGAGACCTGGTCTTCTGCGCAGGTCAATAATGTGGGCACGAACATAAGGAAGTCGACGGTGGACTTCACACCCGAGGATTTTTCATTTGTGATGTCAACCAATTTGGAGTCAGCATATCATTGCAGCCAGCTAGGGCACCCTCTCTTGAAAGCCTCGGGGAATGGCTGCTTGGTGTTCATTTCTTCCGTTGCCGGTGTGGTAGCAGTTCGAAGTGGCACTCTGTATGCTGCAACTAAAGGTAGTGGGAGATTTTTCAGCTACATCGGGTGTTTTTATTGGTTTTAAACCTATGATTGTCGCAGAGGGATTCATGGTGTGGGTGGGATGGTGCTGTGCAGGAGCTATAAATCAGATAACAAAGAATTTCGCATGTGAATGGGCAAAGGACGGCATCCGTGTAAATAGTGTGGCGCCTTGGTACATAAATACAGACCTTGCGCAGCAGGTTTTGGCCAACCCCGACTTCAAAGCAGAAGTGGTGGGTCGAACTCCATTGCGGCGAGTGGGCGAGCCGTATGAGGTAGCTGGCTTGGTGGCCTTCCTGTGCATGCCCACTGCCGGCTTCATCACCGGGCAGACTATCAGTATTGATGGAGGCTTCACTATAAATGGATTCTATCCTACAGACTAGTTATTTTTCTCGTCTCACAACCTTTGCTTTGATGATCTCTTATCGTGAAGTTGGTAGATTGTACAATTGTTTAGGAATTGTGAACTGTAGGGACTGCAGCTAATGAAGTGTTTTCAATAGGAGAAATTTCTAGATTTTCGGCTCTATCCAGTCCTCCTAAAGATGAAACAGGCAATTTTTGCTAATCTTCAATGGAACTAACGAGTCCAGGCTATTGTTTTAGCTCCAACTTCTTCGACTGTTCAGTTACTCAGATATGACTATCCAGACTCCCCCCCCCCCCCCCCCTTGTTATTGAATTCTGGTTTGAACACCTGTGAGCATTGAAACTCGTCAGTCTACGAACTGTGTCATGTAATGAAATGGGAGAAAATTTGTGTACCTCAACTCGGAAAGTGTTATCATGGTATTAAGAAATTCACCTGGTGACAAATAGAATTTGGACAGTAACATACGAACGTCGACTTTTTAAGAGTAGATTTACAAATGCAATTTACATCTTTGTTACAACATTCTTCATTCATAAGTTGGTAGTTAGGGACCACGAGTGCTCTCGAAGTGAAGGATAGAATTGGGGGAATAAGGTTAAATGGATTTGAAGGTGAGGTGGCATGAGTTGGTAGGAGACGGACCTCCATGATCATACGGGGAAGTGGCACAAGATGGGAATGAACTCAAGGGAAGATTTGTATGAAACGTTCAGCTATACCATCCCTGAGCGGTAGTTCAAATACAGTGATTGCTTAACGAGTTGAGAAAGTGTTGATCAAGGCAGACGAGGAGGCCTCGTCTATGTTATTCGGAGGCCAAACCTGTAGAGGAACACTTCTTTTGGTCAGACATAGCATTTATACGAAGAGTAACATGTAGGCTCAAATCAAATCTACACTGGACGTCACAGCATGTGCAATGTGCTACTTGTCCAGTGTACTCCAAGAGCTAGGCAGACTGTTTCTGCTTTGCTACAACTGACAAGAACCGTTTGCTTCTTGTTTTATAACACTGGCTAAAAACTGGAAAAATAAGTGACGTGTATCGAATAACTAGGGGAAGAAAGCAGCAGTTACCAGTTAAAAACAAGAGAAGGAAAGGCGAGTATTCGGAAAAACAATGCAAGCAAATCGGAACATTCTGAAGGTGATGTAAATGAAAAGATGTCAATTTAATCCATTTGTAAAAAAAATGCATTAGTGGGAAATGAATATAAACAACTCAACATATTAGAAAAGTGTTCAATAAGCGCATATGTTCAAGCAAGTAGAATCAATCTCTTTAGTATATTATATCTACACTAAATATTGGTACAATGATGATCACAATGTACTTAGTGCAAGACCACCATCAAGGCACATGCTACGTGCTGGAAAATGGATTTATAAAAAAAAAATCCACTTCAGTGCTACGGGGTAAAAAAAACAGTAAAATGGTGTAGGCTCAATAAACCTCCAAGCTAGACATGAAGGGTAACTTAGTGGCCAGTCCCCCGACCTGTATGATGAAATGAGAACCATCGAAAGAATTGAATCTTTTAAGTGGTCTAGGGTTATCAAAATTGAGGTCCAACGTCTGCATGTACGTTGGTACCTGTAACCACGCAAGGTTTTCCTCTTTAGGTTCACTAGGTATTGGCTTCCTTTCCCTCGGCGAAATAGATTGCGCAACCTCCGGCACACTTTCTTGAGTCTCCCATTCTGTGCACCATGACAAATCTCTCCTCTGCGGCATAACAACACATAACGCTTGTCAATAACTACATTCGTTCCCCATTAAAGAATCAGAGAAAAATCCAATGCGTTTATCTCAACATGAGGATGAGTACAGTTTTTACGGTGCAAGATGTCAAAGAGTCATCCTCGTCGCAGGAAGCGCCAGTTTCAACTGCTAATCCCTTGAAATCAACAAGTTTGAAGTCTGAAATGGACGTTGAAGCCTGGTCCGTATACCCTCCTGCTAGAAACTTTGCGTCACCTCCACCGGATGTTTTGGCATAACACGCATCCGATGAGCCTGGGCTTTCCTGTCCCACAAGTTTCTGGGATCTGCTCTCTTGCTCCATTTGCCTCCATGCTCTCAGTGCTTCTTGTAAGGCCGCATTGGCCTGCATAGTGAAGGAGAAGTTTATTTCCACGCGGCAAGAATGATTTGACCATGGTCTCGCTTCGACATATAACATCGCCGGCTAGCATTCACTAAACATGGAAGAAAACACCAGTGCATGATATGGCACTGTTCCCCAAACGTTTGCTAGTAAATCCTAAGCAATGGCTAAAATCATACTAGCGATTGGAATTCCATAACGAGTCGAACCAGCATCAGGGTGACAAAGGAAAGGTACGTAAAGAGAGACAATGTGACTGTAGGTCACAATTTGATTGTGCACCTTGTGAGCGGCCTCTAATTCAGCCTCCTTTTTCCTGCGAGCCTCAGTCTCTGAGGCCTTCCACACACCCAACAATTTTTCAAGCGACGGACCAGTCTTGGTAGTTGGTTTCTCCGCGGAAACAGGGCTCACAGTACTTTTGTCGCCTCCAGCACGAACTTTCTCCATAAGCTGCTACAATCATAAAAACCAACAAATTCAAACTCATATGTATGTTTAATACATTGGGGGTATATGTGAAAAGTCCAGAAGTCGATAAAAAAAAAGCGGCAATTCAGAAACCTTTACCTTGTCACTGACAATCGGCGTCGTCTTCACGTTCACAGGATCAGGTGTTAAGCATGGAATTGATGACAAGCAACCCCACTTCTGTGCAACATCAAGAGGAGATTCGCCATAAACATTCAGAAGGTCCTTGCTCGCGCCGCGGCTGATGAGTAGCTCGACCAACTCAGGGCTCATCTGCAGAGCCGCGTAATGCAATGGAGTCCTCTCATTAGAGTCCACGGCATTGATGGAGGCTCCTCTCTCAATGAGAACCCTGGCCATGGTAGCGTGAGCACGGGCCGTAGCATAGTGAAGAGGTGTGCAACCCTGCTGGTCTCTTGTATCAAGAGCTTTTCGTGGCGTATTAACTATTAGAACCTTTGCGGCTTCATCGCTTCCAATCACTAAGGCCCAATGCAGGGGAGTGCGACCAATGACATCACGGCTGGTCACTTTTACAACCCCCTCTTGCAGCAAAATTCGAATCCTCTTCACATCGTTCTCTTTCACCGCAAAATGCAGCTCCGATGCGTACGCCCCCTCCTCCAAATCATTTATTTTTGCCATCATCTCACCCATTTCCTCAATTTCACACAGCTACGTAAGCCCCAGCGACCTAGCAGTTCTCTACGAACTTTCCTAAACACGTAATGCACTGGAAATCCTGTTTATTCAGGGAAGGATTGAAAGAAGTCCGAATGATACCGTTGATAATCCTACCCTAAAACATCAGAAAATAGTTGTAAAATCACAACTCACAGACGAAAATGCCCTTCAAGTAATAACGGATCCGCAGGCCTGCATTCACATCAACGAGATGTCATTGGCGAAGCAGGAAGACCTATAGAACGCCAGTGGACCAGAACAAACGCTTAACTCCAGAATCATCCATATAGTACAGAAAATGGGTTCACAGCAGAAAGGCGCACCTGTTCAGATAATGGCAGACTATCCTTCTCTCCCTCCTTTTCCTGCACTTCCCTTCACACCAAAAGGCAAAGATTTAAAGGCAGGATTGGGGGCGAGGGCTAGAGTGAACAGAGGCAGGGGTCCAATCATGAATAGAGCGACGTCGGAATATATGCGTTACGCAGCGAGTAGAACAAAATACAGAAGAACATTTAGGTGCAGGAGTTGGATTGGCAGCACGGAGAGGAAGTATCAGAGTCAATGCAAGAGAATGATAGAAAGGAAGAAAAGAGAAGGCAGGTGGAGTGAGTGAATGGGTGCGTGAGTGTTCGAAAGATGAGGTACTGTACAAGGCAGGGAGGAAAAGAAAGAGAGAGAGAGAGAGAGAGAGAGAGAGGGGGGGGGGGGGAGCAAGTCGAGGATGACGTCGAAGACGGAGAGATAATGTGGATGTCGGAGGAGCAAGGGAGAGTAGAGGTACGAGACAAGGTACCCAGGTTAAGTGGGCAGCGGCAGAGAAACAAAGAGGAGACACAGAACCACAAACCGAACTAGGAGCAGCTGAGAGCAAGGGAGGACGCTTGACAATGACTCGGGTAATGAAGGGCCCACGCGGATGCGCTTCTGTTAGATGTGAGTGATGCTGGCCTAGTACTGTCGTGTCCTAAGAAGCCTCCACGAGGACTTCGTCCCTCGTCAGCAGAACAGGTAAGCACTCACCACCTGCGCCCCTTCCTGTCCTAACCTCAATTTTCGTGGCAGTTTGTTTTATATTTCTTAAGTAAGAGGGACACTGTGTACAGGTGTGGCGAGCACTTCAGACTCCCCTTCACAGTCATTTTTCCTTTCCTAGGTAGAACCGATATGGAACCTGCTGTGGTCCCGGTTCATTCCTATCATCATTTCCTTAGACTTCACTTTCACTCTTAAAGATTGCTCAATAATATACCTCATGAATGTACCATACCCACGCAATCCTCTATAATGCTTCCGAATGGATATTCTGTGTGACTGTCAGTTTCACTCTTCATGCCACCAACTTCGCTTTCCGACTATTCAACTCTCATTGGGGTTCGGTTCTTTCCGTCCACTACCGCCAAATTTTCAGCTCTACTGAGCCTCCTCTCAGCAGCCACGAACGTGATGTCATGTCCTTGAACAAACAGCCAGTGGCAGGAAGTCCCTCCCTTTCATGCCCAGATTAGCTGCAAAGAGCTAAACCGAGAAAAACGGTCATCAGGGGCACCATCACCATGAATTTAGCAGGAGAAGGAGAAGCGTCGCACATAGTAAGGCAGGGGTGTGAGGGGTGTGGGGTGGGGGAATCCAGGGGCGGAGGATGTGCATGCGAGCCAGCATCTGAGCCCCGCTCCAGCAGGAGGAGCAAGAGGAGGAGGAGGGGCAGCAGGCAGCAGTCCTGCGCGCTGCTTGCGTGGGTGGGGGGATCGGCGTGGCGAGGAGGAGACGCCGAGTGGACTTCGCTACCCCCCCCCCCCCCCTCCCCCGCCTGTCGCGGTGATGTGCCGGTCTGCGTCTCGTGTGGCGGGGCACCTGCGTGAGTGAGTGAGTGCCTGCCCGCCCGCCTGGGCCTGTGGTCACGAGGGAGGAGAATAGCAATGTCCACCTGCTCCACACCACGCTATTGATACCACAACCCCTCCACCACTCATCCACACATTCATCCATCCATTCAAATATTCATATATCTATCCATCCATCCCACAGCGCCACACCCCCTCCACCTCCATTCCCTATTAACATTCAAATCTGTATCTTTTTACCTTTATATCTCTCCATTGTAGCCTTCAAGTGTGCACTCCTTGGATGCGTATTCACACATCTCCCTTGAGCAAACTGTCTGCTTCATTGTAATCAAAACTGGGTGACCATACTTATTTTCATACACAAATATTATTTTATTAATTCTAAACCCCACAGTTTTCCTCTTTTGTCTGTACATGATTATAAAAGACATTTTACATGATAAAACGTCTATGTATGTATATATATATATTCACATACTTATGAACATATATTTTCAAAAGGAACATTTCACTTTATTCAAATATATACCTAATGTGTTTAGTTGATAAAAAGACACTTTTAAATTAGTTTCTTTTTTCTTTTCTCTTTCCTTTTATTCTTGGATATTTTACAATTATTGCAGCAACATTCAAACTGTAAAAACAACTAAAACAGCCAAATGTATAGTACACTATGTATTTAACAGTAAAAATCCAATCAACTTATTTCCTATTTAAATATATATATATGTGTATATATAAATATATACAGATAATCACATAAAAATACATAAACATGAGCCTAAATAAATCCAATGATATATATATATATATATATATATATATACACGGTTTATGATATAGTTAATGATATGGTGTATGTTTGGTATGTTTGATATGATGTATGGTGTATGTTTGAAAATTCTTTAAATAATAAAATAGATTTTTTTTAACATTTATTTATTTTGCAGACAATTAAAACAGAAAAGAAAAAAAAAAAAAAAAATTGCATGTATGCTCATCTACTTTCAATATTTTTTAAAACTTTTGAGCTTGTATTTTTCTTTTTCTTTCTGTGGTATATTATGAATATTAACATCACAAAAGATTTTTACTGATAAATTCAATATTATTGTGTACACAATTAATTGAATTTTATATATATTTTTGGTTTTGATGGACAGTATTAAAATATAGTAAATATTTTTGATATAGCTCAAAAAAATCAAGCATAGCTAATTTTATTTACTTCCTAATCTTAGCAGATATAAGTGCCAACAGTAGTAACCTTGTGTACATAGAAACAAGAATATTTTATTTTGCCCTGGAGAAAATCAAAGTAGCTTAAATAGAAGCATTAGGAGCTTAAACAAGAAACCATCTTCATCTTTTTTTCATGTGGATATTTCAAATGAGATATTACTAGAACATAATATAATAGAATAGAATATAGTGAAGCTTAAAACAACTATTATTATTGTTGCATATGTGAAAAAATATCATTGCACAACTCTATCTTTAGTGTATATATTGATTTTTTCAATTCTAATATAAGATCCATAAAAAAATATATTAACTATGAAATTATAAAAGAAGATTCTTCTATTTACAAATTATCAAACCAAAAACTTTATAATAGATGTAAATATTAACTTTGTTAAAACTAGTTTAGATACTTATTTTTTATTTGATTGGTGGATAATAACATGGATCATTTTATAGACTTAAAGTCATTAACGAAGATAATATTTTAAAGATTATAATATATATAAAAGACATAATATACACAATTGCTAAACAATTTGGAAAACTTATAAATTATAACCTAAACTTTTTTTTGTAGAAAAATTTGAGTTTTGTTTAGGATTTAATGCAAATGCAGGATAAAAATGAATTATTTTTTTTATACTTTTCTTTGATTTTCTTTTTTAAAAAAATATTAATATACAAACAAAAACTCTTGTGCAATATAAATTCTTATGAATTTTTTACTATTGCTCTTTAGATATTTTTTATAGGATTAAACCTTGTCTAAAGATACTTAGTTAAAACAAGAGAATGGAATTTCTTATATTATATTCAAGATATATAGTTTAATATAAATATGATTATACACTAAATATTTTATTTATTATTTAAATTAATATTAAATACTAATATATCAAATACTACATATTTTATTAGATTTCTATTTTTGATACAATAAATATAATTATTAAGAAAAACATGCTCAAGCTTCTTTATAAAATAAAATAAAATGATTTTTTATTTTCATTTTTATTAAACCAAGGATAGATTCAATATAAAAATATTCACAAGATTAAGAAATAGAAATTTAAATAATTCTTATAATGGGAGAGATTTGATTTTTTTAATGCATAATTGAATTATATTAAAGATGCTTATTTTGAAATTCTAAAATTTATAAAATAATCATTAAATTTTATTCTAAACAGATTTTAAGAGGAATGAATTCATTGCTAATATATCATCTATTAGTTTCAAAATTGTAGGAAGTTGTTTAAAAAGTGGAAGAAGACCAAAAATATAGATATAATGGAGAATATACAAGTTTTTTATCAAATTTTGTATACATTGTTTAGAAAAGATTATACTAATATGCTCTACAATATTATGCATATTATCCAATATATATATATATATATATATATATATATATATTCATAAATTTTTAATTTTTATAATATTCTATTTTGCATATATAATGTAGAATTGATAATTAGTAGTCATTTTTAATCTTCAATTAAAAAATATAAGATCTTTTTTTGAAACATTAAAACTAAAGCTTCAATATCTATACTAAAAATATTTGTGCAAAATAGATGAATTTCTTTATAAGAGAATAAATTCTTAAAATCGTCTTATTTTTTTAAGAAATCTTGGTCTTAACTAAGATTTAAGATATGAAATCATTTATTCTTGAATTAAAAAAATTCAAAGCACTTTAAAATCTTAAATATTTTTTAAATTTATATCATATTTATATATTTATATTTAGACATTTAATTAAACATATTTATTTTGGATGCAAAGACTACAATAGGTCTTAATAAAAAAATTATTATTATATTTTACTTAATCTTGATAAATGTCAAAAGTGTCTTTTCGTTCCATTTTTTTTTTTTTTAAATATTAGATATTTTTGCACATAATATTTATAATACTAAAATTTTGGGTATAACTAAGAATAATATATAAAAAATTAATTAAAATCCAATAAAAAATGATATATTATTCAAAATTCAAGCTTGTGTTTACATCATTGGAAATATTATGCTCATTTTATACTATTCTTTATAATAAAATAGATTATAAATTACTTGATGCATGCTCTTAAATAAAAATTTTAGGCTAACTTTTTTCACATTATATAAATTGACATTTATATATATGTATATATATATATATATATATATATACTCTGAAACATTAATTTTTGTATTATAAGAACTAATCTAAATTTAATTTACTTGTTAAGGTTTTTAACATTAACCAAACTCTGGTTGTTGTTGTTTTTTTTTTTTTTTTTTTTTTTTTTTTTTTTTTTTTTTTTAATATCACAACAGTTTGGAAAAGTATACCTACATATATTAAGTGGAGCAAAGTTATAACAAAAATAACCTACCTAACTTGAGTTATAAAAAAGATATAGGGTGGCTTTTGAGTAATAGAATCTTAATAATACATGCTTCAATATTTACTTTAGATTCTTTTAGCATAAGAAATAGAAATGAATAGATTTGACTTTAGATACAACATAGAATATGTTTTGTCTTCATTCGACATCTTTGGAATTACAATATTTGGATATTCCTAAAGTATCTCAATAAAATCTATCTACCTTAAATTTTAATTTTATCTTCTTACCAAGAACTCAATAGAAATCTAAATTTAAAGTCTATAATAATTCAAAATTATAAAAATAATATATTTTATTTCATAACAATAGTTTTTAAAAAATTGTAGGATTTGACGTTAATAAATATCAACATTTAAAAATTGATACCAATTGGTTAATATATGTAGTTTTTATGAATAATTCAACCATTTTATTTTATTTTTAAATCCGTTAAAAATAAGGTAGACAACCAACTTCCATGTATTGAATAAATTATCCATCTTTAAAACTATGATTAAACAATATAATTTAGAGATCGCCACCTAGTTGTGGTCTTTTTCCTAAAATTTGCAACTCCAATAATCTATTTAATGGATTTAAACAAACAGCCAATAATCTTACTTTATTCCAAAATATTTATTAAATTTTCTTTTTAATTAAAAATTAGTTCATGTTTATGATTCAGCAATATATATATATACATATATATAAGTAATAATTATATAAAACTATATTGGTAAAACCAAATATTTTATTAGCTATTTCAAGTGACGTCACTATTGTGAAAATAAAATAATGTAAGGCAAATAATCATCTAAAAAAATCTATATTTTAAAAATATTTATTTATTTATTTTTATTTTTCTTTTTCTTTTTTATACTCTAATCCAATTAATTCACTTACAAAAGAATTATTTTTATTACAATAAATAGAAAAAATTGAGTTTTTTATATTTTAATATAGATTTTTTTTGAATTGAATTATATTAATATTTAAAATAAAATAAAAATCAATAAATTCTTCTGAATGGCACAATAAAATTTTAAATCTTCCTTCCTTTAAATATAGAGAATTTTAGAATCAAGCTTACAACTCCAAAGAAGTAGAATTTATATAGCCACTTTTGGCAACAAGGACTTACTTTTAATTCACAAAGAAGAAAATTTAATTAGAAAAGAATGTGTTTTTCTTCTTTTCTTTGATTCTATAATAAAACTTAAAGACTACACATCATTGATTTTGGAACCATGCTCAATGTGTAGGGCATTTTGGCTTTATAGGTTTTTGAGGATATTTTCAAAAATTAATTGTACAAAGTAATTCGAGATCTACTAAAAATTTCTGTCATTTTTCAAAAATTTATACAAATAACTATCAAAGAAGACACATATTTAAAAAGTTGTGCAAAGAATAATTTTCTGAACTATGTAGCTAGAAAAGAATAACGTCACATTTAACGATATAAGACAGTTTAAACAAAAATTATTTGCTAACATTTATAAAGCCATAATTTTTTAAACTAAAGAGACTTGATCAATTACTAAAAATGACATTAAGCCAAAAATTGATGTTCGAATAACTCTAAGATATTTTTAAAAATAAAATAGGAATACAAACAATAAGTTGTAATTTAAAAACTCTATTTTTCTTTAACTAAAATTTTCTTTGTATATATATATATATATATATATGTGTGTGTGTGTGTGTGTGTGTGTGTATAGAAGAAATCTATTATCATATTACTCTATTATTAATCATACTAAATCCTTTTTTCTGATTGAAATAGCATTGTTAATACTGGAAGTAGGTTTAAATGGAATTTTGAAGAAAATAAGTTAAATATTGATCATAAAGAATATTAACAATTAGTTTTATTATCATCATAGGTAGATTTTATGAGATGATTTTACTGATTGATTTTGAACCAAATTTTGAATTTAATTTAATTATTTTATACAAGTGTAAAATAATTGTGTATATTATCTATTATAAACATACGAAATTTAATGAAAATACGTGTTAATTATTTTTCAAAAAATACCACTAATTATATGATATTATTAAAACTAATTCTTTTAATTAATATATTATCTTAATTAATAAATATAGACACATACAAATATACTACTAAACCATCGATTTTATTACGAAAAATATTTTTAATTTAATTTAATTTTTTTTTCTTTTTTTTCTGAAAATGCATCAATTTATAGTCACATTTTGTAATCACTTGGTATCAATGAGCTATATATATATATATATATATATATATATATAGCTCATTGATATTTTAATTTATATATATAAATTAAAATATAAAAAAACTCATATATATTCAAATGGTTTTTTTTTATGCTAAAGTATTGCAGGTTTTAATCAGTAATGAAAATGTAAATATAGAAGTATGCTATTGTAGAAAAATATACTAAATACAACCATTTCATGTAAGAGAAAAGTTGTGAAGTAGAAGTGATAACTAGTAGAATTACACTACTACATGATGTGTGTTTTTACACGCATTGTGCACAAATAGGTTTTCACATCTAATTTGGAAAAACAAATAAATAGTGTTAGACAGTTAACCTTTTTTAAGATGTCACTACTTAACTTATAAAGACTAACTTTTCATTGAAATTTTATTTTACATTTGTATACTTATTAATAAATAAAAATTAAATAGAATTGGTAGTTTCATTGTAAAACATATAAATTACATAATATTTGGAAAAATTTGAGTTTTTTACATATATAATAAAAAATGGTAAAGAGTAGTAAATTCTTGACCCTAAGGCAACTTAATATGTAATGCAAAGCAATTCTTTAAAAAAATTTAAGTTGAAATCAACACACTTTAGTAAGCATATTAGCCACATATTTGAGAAATAGATTGTAAAATAATATATATATATATATATATATATATATATATATAAACCTGCACTTTAATATTTGACTTTTACATATTTTAAAATATTTGGAACTAGAAAGTTAAAAATACTTGGTAAAGATGAACTCATAGATATATATAATCCCTAAAATATATATAATTTAAAAAACAAATACAGTTTTACCAAAAAAAAATATTTGAATGTTCACTAGCAACAGAATTTAATATATTTTCAACTTGAAAATCAAACATGTTTGATAAATTTTGAAGATGTTGGAAAAGTTAAAATAGAAGAAAACTGTACATTTCAAACTAACTATCAAATCAATCTGAAAAAATTTGAGGAGAGGAAGAGGATTAAGAACATTATCATTTTTATTGAAATATATTTCATTTATTTCAAAAATTCCAATTTGAAACTTTACATCTTTTATCTTAGTCACTCTAATGTTTCCTAAAATTTTCAAATGTAATTTATTTTAAAGTTTTATTTTTTAATCATAAGCATCAAAATATGTGAAAACAATGGAACCAAGCATGATGTTTTAAAGTTTTACTACTAAGTTCCATACTTCGAAAAGCTCTAAAATTATTCGTAGAAAGAGAATTAAAACAGTTGTATTTTAATAAGTTGAAACAGATAAGAATTGTTGTTATTATGCAAGCATAAATTGAGATTTCTAAAATCACATATGCATGGGTGTGTGTACATATATTCATAGTGTCAGTTGTGTAGGTCTTTCATATTTGGTATGTATTTTATATGTCTTTGTTTTTGTATGTATTTAAAATTAAAGTCAATTATTCAAAATATTAAGTTCGTCATTTTTTGTGTAGTTGATTATGAATTATCAAAAATATTTTTCATGGTATTTTTTTACATAGAATAAATGATTTTGTCTCACTTGTTACCAATAAATTTATAATTTACTTATTACACATAGGATCCTTATTAAGATATAATCTTGGTTGTTTTATTATAGATGAAAATTATAAATATTCATATGGTTAACAATGTCGAATGTTTTCTTAAAAAGAAAAGTATCAGAAGGTTTTAAAATTTATTCTTAAACTTTACATATTTGAGGTTACAAAAAATATCTTCATTTTTTTATTTATTTATTATTTATTTTTTTTTCTCCCCATAAAGCTACATTTTTGTAAAACTTATGTGTTTTTGATTTTTTGCAATTCTTAAATTTTCTTCAAAGTTAAAAAGTTTTTTTTATTCAAATTAGAATTAGTAAAATTACTAACAAAAGTTAATAATAACCTTAAGAATAATAAATATTATTTATAAAATTTAACAAAAATTTAAAAGCTTTATGATCTATTTTATTTTGCTTCTAAATTTTATTTTATTTTTGATTATAAGATGTTTCAATCAATATAAATACATAATTGCAAACGATTTTTTATTCTATCTTTTGTTTGATCTTTGATTAATTGTTTTTTGATCAAAATCAATTGAATAGATTTTATATTTGATTTATTTTTAATAGTAATATGTTTAATATAAGATTAAATATAATATATGTATACTAAATAAATGAATAATTTTATAATATTGATTTGAAATTTCAGTGATTTTTTTTTAAATCTTTAATTTTAAAAAAATATTACTCTTTTCTATAATTATCTTTATATTTCTTATTAAATAGAAAAAAATATAAAATATAATTATAAAAAATTGGATAAATATATTAAAAATATTTCTAAATAATTATTCCTTAATTCAATATAAATTAAATTATTATTAAAAAATGAAATGTTATGTAATATAATATTAATAATTATTAATATTATTTTATTCTTAATTTTTTTTCGGGGTTTTTCTATTGTAAATATAACTAATGTTAAAATAGAAAAAAACTAACATAGATACAAGTAAATAAGAAATGAAACAACCACTTGACTTGAATGTGAATAAAGATAGTTGATATTAGTTAAGATAATTATGATTTTAGTTTGATCATAATGGATACTATTTTTTTTAATAAAATATTAATTGAAAACAAAGCAACTAAGAGTATTATCAAAAGAAGGAAAATAAGGTGCTCTTCCTTTTAACAATTCTCTTTACTAGATATATTTTATTTTATTTTTAACTTTTTAATATATATATATATATATATATATATATATATATTTTAAAAATTCTACTAGCCTTTTTTTTTTTTTTTTCAATTACAAATAATTTTAAAAATTAATTTAGAAGAGTGGTTGTCAGCACTAGAGAAGGTTATTATTATATATTTGAGTGGTAATAAATCCTTAAGTCACATTTTCTAAAGAGATAAAAATATATATATATAGAATGGTGATAGAGTTTTAATAAAAATTTAAGTAAAGAGTGGTTAATTGCCTTAGCAGCCTACATCGCCCAACTTTAGAAGAGAAATTATCTTTGCTTGAGAGGGGGTTTGTTAAAAGTTTTAGTGGCGTCAAGGCTTTTCGAAGTCCATTTTCTATCATGTCAAGAATTAATTAGTTTTAAGAAAACCAAAGATCTTTTGACAATGGATTTTGGCCCATACTCTTGCTGACCTTGGATCTATAACATAACTATTGATATCAAAATCTATTTTCTTCTAAATTCTAATTGTATAAACGTTCTTAAGAATAGCATCTTATATATCATCTCTACTCTATTGAAATCAATTATAAAATTGATAAGAAATATTAAACAACCCCTTGCTAACATTATTAAGCCATTGAAGCTATCATTATCTAAAAATACTTTTTAAGTAATTAATTTTCACTATTCAAATTTTTTTGACATGTGTTTAATTAAAATATTGTTTTACATGTCTTTAATAAAATTGAATTTATTGATGACAAACCAAAAATAATTCTAAAAAAAAATACACCGTACCAACAATTTCAAGTAGTTTGCATCATTTTGAAAATACGTCATACATTTAGAGTGCATGGAACACAAATCTCAAATCCTAAATTTGAGGCTTAGCATTTGTTGTTAGTATTTTAAAATTTTTGTTACCACATATCATACCAAAATTATATTTGTACTGTACTGTAATGATGACTGAACGAATTATATATTCATAATACAAAATTTAATATTCAATTCATTAGGTATCTATATGAGTAAGTAAAATTAATAAAATTAATTTTTAATTAAAAATATTATTCAATATGTAGCATAGATGTTCAAACAACTTTTACAGACTCATAATTGAAAATATGATTTTTTTTTCTATTCTTTTCATTATTTTTAAGACAAAAAATTCATAATAAAAATATGAATTCATAATTCAAATTACTGAATTAAAAACTTCAATTCCTCATCAACTTTTAAAATATTCATTTCAAAATTTCAATGTAATAATTAATCAATTAATTAATAGTTTATTTGTTTTGATATGTGTCTTTTTAAAGTGTTTATCAATGCAATAAATTGAATGAAAGAGTATGTTGGAAAAATTAAATATTTTGAGAGTTTGATTTACATAATTTTAGCAAAATCTGATATTCTTAAAATTGTGTACATACTGAAAATGCATGTGTAATGTGATTTTATGAAATACTGTAAATTAATGCAAAAGTGGAGATCTTTGAACAGCAATGAACCAGTTGGAGGTCTCCATCCTTATAAGGAACATGACAGGGTTGAAATGGGTTCAATTAGGGTTATGATGTGGTTGTTTTTAGGAACATGGTTTGGTTATCTGAATGTCACATCTTGAGGGGTATAATAGAAGAAGCAGTTGATTTGCAACAACCAAACTTTGTACATGTCTGTGTGTGTCTCCCTCTCTCCAACATCTGTAACAAAAGAGTCTGTAGGCTTGGAATTCTGCTTTAAGAGGAAGTTAGGGAAATCCATGAACACACATACTCAGGAGGGCACAATTTAAGGATTTAGGAGGAGGAGGAGCACAACAACAGTGATGATAATAGTGATTCAGCAGCAAAGATGGCCAGTGTTGGTGGCTGTAATGCTGGTTCCTTTTGTGTGGATGTGCCCTGTGCATGGTGCTTTCACACTCTTTGGTGAGACACTCTCTCTCATGCTCCCACTCACACCCTGACTTGGAAATCCTGGCTGACTGATTGTGTGCTGTAATTTAGGGTTGTCTCCCATCTCCTGTTCTATTTTGCATTCAATATTACTCTTGGATTTCTTACACATTACCCCCACATTTGTATGCCACTAATGCCACTGCAAATGGTGTATACATTTGAATTTGCATGGCAGCACATGGTCCCCTTACATTGTAATGTGTCCCTGCAACCAAACCTTGGAACTAGTCAATAACTGGCTGCAACAATTGAACAGGGTGTGAGAAGGATGCGTGGCCTGAGCTTTTGCACACCACAGTGGGTGATGCTTTATCTGCCATCAACACCGCAGGCATTGTGAAGAATGTGTATGTGCAGCCACCAAGCTCAGGGTTGCCCCCTGCCAACATGGGCACCCCTGCAGACATCTGGGTCTACACAGATGGAGCTGATATTGTGTATGAAATTCCCAAACGAGGCCTCTGGCATCCCAATCGTGTGTGCTTCACTCTTCACACACACCTCACAAACTCTCTAGCCCTTCAAAAGAAACTACAATGCTGGAATAATGTATCCAAAGTGTGTGCATGTACACACTTGGATAGGTGATGAGTTGTAAACAAGACAGATATGTTGGCAGGGGTTGGCCCCTTGATAATGGAATCAACTGGTACATTGGACCAGGTTTCTTATAATTAGGTTGTGTAATAACACTGAAAGTTCATTTCATGTAATTATCAAGAATGATGAATGCCAGTGAGATGGGTGCTTCATGATGGGACAGGAGTGGCTCCAGGATGGCCAGACTTGGCAGGTTTAGATTGTGTAGCAGGCATGAACAGTATCAAGCAAGATTATTTGGGTGTCACCATTGTATATGGACCCAAGGGCTTCATGCACATCCAAGACTTTCAAAAGGATCGTGTCTGGGTTGACATTAATCCTGATGGCACAATTGCTGCCATCCCTGCCATTGGTTGAAGCTGTGATGTCTTTCCCTATACCAGGTGCATTAATTTTGCTGTGACCCTGACAACAGTTGAGTTGCCATTGCAAAAGAATTGGATTGTTTTTGTTCTTTGTATCTTGAGTGTATGCTCCAATTTTAGTCAAGTGGTCAGTGTTGGAACCAGAGCAAGACAATGGAATTGTGTTTCAATATTAATTTAATTTTAATGCTGTTGTGGTGCCTCTTCATGTCTCAACTCACAAACAAATTCTCTTTACGCATACATTCTCCAACAATGCTCTTACACATGTACATCTTCATTTTAATTCACCTATACCAATCCAATGTGGCAAAATAGTGTACCTTGGTTTAAATCATTTTTGGTACATCCTCAAACCTATCCCTGCTTGAAGAAAAGAAAAGAAAAAAGACACTACATTTCTAGAGGCGTACTTATGATTGTGACCTGGTGTATCATACCTGACCTGGTGTATCATAATTATACCTGGTGTATCATAAGTATGCCTCCATACACATTGTAATATTTGAAAGGATTTACTGCAAACGAAGACATCAAATTTGCATCCACCTAAAATGTAGCATCTCATGTACAGTTGAAAATTTTAACTGCATCAGGGTGCTTGCAATATAAGCTTGATCAACATGGATCAAACTGTCTCCATGTTATTTCTATTTATTATTTCCATTTTTCCTTCTGAGTCTTGTTTGTGTATATACATACACATATACATATACATAAGAACATTCATATACAAACAATGCACATTTTTACATTGAAAGAATATGATGATGGGTAACTCAGGAATAATATTATTAAATTAAAACCTTGAAGATTCTTTTTCAAGGGAATGAAAAATGTAGAGGAAATTTTTATAAACATGTGTTCCAAAAAAGGGAGAATTTTTTTACAATTTAGATCCATCATCCCAAGAAATCTTTACTTAAAGCAGTTCTTTACTTAAGTTGTCACAGTGCATAAATCCAGTTCAAAATTAAAATTAGAGGAGATTTCAGTAAAATTAAGCTTCAAACATTAAAAAATAATAATTATTGATATTACTATACTATTCTTCAATCTAAATATATAAACTAACATAGAATCTGACATCATGCATAAAAAAATTTCGTCAAATTATAAAATACTTTCATTAATATTATAACCTTAAAAAAGATACAAAATAAATAAAAAATATTTTTAGTTACAATATAGAGTTAAGATTTGAGATTTAGAATTTTAACATTTAGAATTTGGAATTTATAGGTTTTAGAATTACAAAATTATTATATCTTTTTTCTGGGGTTGAATTCATTGACTTCTAATTTTGTTGGTTACATTTCTAGAGGCATACTTATGATTTAAAAAGACTTTCAGATTTGGAAGTAAGAACAATTAAAATCATAAATTAAATAGTGTCATTTTTATGGTTTTTAAAATTTTTATTTCAAATTATTCTTTGCTTACACAAGATTAATAATATAATTGGTTTAAACTATATTCTTGATTACTCTATGGTATTTAAATAAAAGTTATGGTTGAACTTTAATTGGACTGTAACATTCAAGTAGCTAGGTTATGGATACTTTCTGTTGTGTTATGGCTCCCAATTCAAAAAATTAAGTATTTCACACTATTTATTTGTGGTATTGAAGTGATTTGTTTAATTATATTAGTTTAATTTATTAATTTAATTGTATAGATTAGTTTATTACCGGATTTGTTTTACACTATAATAATGAAGAAACTGGTATAAATAAGATCCCTGATTATGTTTTATCAATAAAATAAGTAATATATTGGTTAATTTGGTTTATATTGTAGAAACAAGATAAGTAGTTTATATTGTATCTATGTACCAAACTATTAGAAATGTATAATTAATTCACAAGTTATCTATGATTTTTATCTTTTTTTATACTGAAAAAATCGAATATATATATATATATATATATATATATATATATATAGTATTTTAAAAAACTAACCCATTTTCAGTTTATTATAAAATTTACTAGATTTTTTTTGTAATTTAAATTTAAAATATAAATTTTACTAATATTTAATTAATTTATTTTAATTTTTTCCCTTTCAGTTGATTTTAAATATATTATAGTATTGATTATGTTTTTTTAATTAAATCTTTATTATTGATAAAAGCTTTAGAATAATTTGAATCTGTATTATAGCTAAATTGAAGATTTTATTTGATTTTACTCCGGTTTTTATTATTTATCATTTAGAATTATCAAATTACAAGTAAATATATATATATATATATATATATATATATATAGTTGTATACACACATACTCATATTGATAATCTATGTGATAAATTCTTTTAAATATATTAAACTATAATAATTAGTATCTATAAATATTTATATTCACAAGTGACTGTTTTTACAAATTATTTTTATGGATTAAAATATAGATGTATCAAAAAATATTCTATGATATTTATATTTATTTTATTCTATTGTTTACTTAGTCTTATGACAACTTAATTATATATAATGCTTATATTATCAAACGTACAATCTAAAATTATTAGTTTTAAAATTAGTTGTCATATGATACTAAACTAAAAATGATTATTTAAGTAGATTATATTGATGTTCTATCTTGTAAATTAAAAATTTAATATTAAATAAATGACAAGACTAAAGATTTTTAAACAAATGATCTTAGATTTTTAAATTAAATGATAAAAATTATATAACTTATGTTTCAAATTTTAGCATTTGAAGTTACATGAGGGTCTTGATAAGTCTTCAGAATTATTATTTTTAAATTTTTTAACTAAATCTAACTCTTCATCTTTTACATGTAAGATTTCAATGGTATCAAATCATAATATATTCTTAGATTTTTACATAGGAAAATATTAACTTTTGTGAGTTCCACCAATGTATCTTAATTGATGGATCTATATATAAAGATTTTTTTAATCTTATTTAGATATTAAAATTTTCAAATTAAAAATTCTATTTAATTTTATATTTTTTGAAATAAAATTTTAAAATATTAAATATCTAGGAGCTAGTATATATAAGAGTAAAGGCATGCAATGGCAAAGCACATGAATGGCCTAGACTACTACCATTTGTACTATGGGCAGATTGTACAACTCATAGTTCGGTAATAGGTTATATGCCTTCTGAATTAATATATGGTCAAAAACCAGTAATGCCAATAGAAGATGTAGTACCTACATGGAGTGTATTGCCTTGGAAGAATGATCTTAGTAGAGAAGAACTTTTAGCATTATGGATTCAACAACTAGAAAGAAGACCCAATGATATTGAAATAGCAATAAAAAAATTGAAAGAAGCAAGAAAAAAGAATAAGAAAAGATTTGATAAAAAACATCGACTACGACCCAAGGCTATTGAAGATAGTGATTGGGTATTAGTTTATGATAGTAGCTTAGAAAATCAACATAGCACTATGAAGAAGTTTGCAAAGAGATGGTTTGGACCTTATATTGTCAAAAAGGCACACAACAATGGAACATATTCATTACAAGAACTTGATAGTATAGAATTGAAGGTACCCATAGCAGGTAAACGAATTAAGTTATTTAAACAAAGAGATGAAGGTATTTGTTTTGATGAAGAATAAACTCCAATAAAAGATATTGAGATTGAAATAGAAGAGCATATTCAAGATCAAGAATTGTACCAAGATGAAGAACATTCTACATCAACATATTGAAGAATCATTGGGGCATGTCAAAGAATACACAGATTCAAGGGAGGTGGATGTCATGATGTAACACGACTAATAGGTGAAAGAGTGTGGAGATTATTATAATTTAGGAGATCTTAGTTCAAAGTATTAGAACAAATTATCTTAAAAATATAGTTAATAATCAAAGGGGTAGAAAAATTAAAAGGTACCAATGCTGCCTTTTAGAAAGGTGACTTCTACTTAGTTTGTAGCACCATAAGTAAGGCAAATCAAAGTAGATTAGAAAAATAAATAATATAGGAATCTTTAGAAAGAAGTTAAGAGTAAATTCTTGAAAAAATTTACTTAGAAAAACTAGATATTGATGCTCAGAGAGGGCCAATTATGAACCAAGGTCGAAATCAGACCCTAGGGCACAAAATTGAGTCTTGACGATGACTTCGGGGTTCTTTTGGAGATCAAAGAATGAGGTTTGATAGCAAAATAAATAGGCTTTCTATAAGCATTGAGTTTGGATGATTTAGAGTTGATATGACTTTGTAAGAGCTTTGCAAAGTCAAGATTTGTTTCAGATGACTTGGATTTTATGAAATAAAATAGGATTTACGTTTTGGATGATTTCAAGAGTTTTGTAATAGATCTATAGATGAAAATTTGTGGATTTATGGTTATAGTTGTATTTAATATGTGTTGTTAATTTGAGCTTGATCTAATAGTTGAATTGAGAAATATTGAGGTTTAAGTCGGTCAAGGTATAAGAAAGTAGAATTTTAGATCTAGTAGGGATTTTTGAGATTTCTTACAATCTATTGATTGGGTTGGAGTGAAACTTATGTGAGAGAATATTAAACTTGTTTTTCTATGCGGTTGAGAATTTTGAGATCAATCGAATAGTGCAAAGGAGAGATATTGGCTCTGAAAGATTGGCATCAAGATTGGAGAAGTAGGTCGGCCAATATCTGAGCACATTTTTGAAGATATCGTGAATTTGGTAACTCTGATCCTTATCAATTTTTTTGTACTTGTTTTTAACTTATTTTTTTAGAAGGGTAAAAAATTTAAATTAAGATCAATAATTTATTCATTAGTTATTAAGGTTTAAATCTATTGTAAGAATTATTAGGATTTGGTTTAGGATTTAGTTAGGATTTCGTTTAGGATTTGGTTAGGATTTGGTTTGGGATTTAGGGTTTGGATTAGGATTTGATTTAAGATTTAGGATTTGGTTTAGAGTTTAGGGTTTGAATTAGGGTTTGATTTAGGATTTAAGGTTTGGATAGGATTTAGTTTAGGGTTTAGGATTTGATTAGGGTCTGATTTCAGATTTAGGATTTGGATTAGCATTTGGTTTAGAGTTTGGTTAGGATTTGATTTAGGATTTAGAATTTGATTTAGGGTTTAGGATTTGGATTAGGATTTGGTTAGGATTTGATTTAAGGTTTAGGATTTTATTTAGGATTTGGTTAAGATTTGGTTTACGATTTGATTAGGGTTTGATTTAGGGTTTAGGATTTTATTAGGATTTAATATTTTATTAATTTTGGCCTAAATTTTGAATGAAGTTCAATAGGATTTTAACTAGAATTAAATTAAGATTGAATTGAAATGTATTTGAATGACATTTGTGTCCTTTCTAATGTTTCTTTAAAAATTCATATTATTTGTTTGAAATTTCTTTGAGGTTTTTTTGAATTTGATTAAGCTTGCTTAGCATTATTATAGTTTAATTAGAGAATTATTAATATTCTATTAAAATTAGGATTTTGTTATTTTAATTTCCATTCTTCCTTCCATAGCCATGTGCCTGAAGCATTCTCAAGCAAGATTTCACGTATTACGACAATGTGTTGCAGCTCTACTTGGAAATGAGGCTCTTTATTGTTTGCCTTGAATACAACCTTCACAAGCAAGTGTCAGAGCATTGTGGCTTATATGACCAAGATCTAAGCCACTTACCATGGATTAGAGCTCTTTCATGCTCTTGACATTCAAATGACCAAGGTGTCGATGCCAAATACCAAATTTGTCTTGATCTTGAGGAAATTCAAAAAATACTGCCACTTCAACTCCATTGACCTTCTTACACTTAATGAAGTAGAAGTTGCCATCTCTAAAGCCTTTTGTAATATGATCTCCTTTCAATGTCTTCACAAAACACCCATTCTTATCAAATTGCACTTTACAACCATATGAAACAAGTTTATTTACCGAGAAGAGATTTTTCTTCATCTTTGGCACATATAAGACGTCCTTGAATCTGATCCTCTTGGTTTAGCCTTTCACAACAATCTCTATAACAATAGAGCCCATTCCAATAGCTTGTAATATGCCATTGTCTCCGATGACGATATTTGATGTTGAAATCTCTTCATAAGTGTCAAATGAACACTTGTATGGAATCATGAGCTTGGTGGCACCAGAATCAATGATCTACTTAGACATGGCAGCCATGAAAGTACCTTCACTTTCTATGAATGCATAATCATCACCTCCATATTCATCATGAGTATTGTTTGCACTTTCTCTGTCTCCTTTCTTAGCCTTGTAGCAATTTCGAACAAAGTGACCTAGTTTTCCACAAATGAAGCAAGTTCTCACATTGCCACATTGGTTAGGATGACTCCCCTTGCCTTGCCTAAAAAAGAGAGCCGAATCCTCACTTTGGGACTCTTTTTCTTTTCTCTTAGTCACTTCATGGGCAAGTCCTGCCATCACATAATCCATTGTGAGTTCTTTTACTTTGATGGATTTCAATGCCACAATGACATAGTTATAGGAATCAAGAAAGCTCATAAATAAGGTCATGACAATATCACTCTCTTCTAAAGGCTTGTCAATAATAGCAAGTTGATTAGCAAGGACCTTTACCTTGTTGACATGAGTCATGAGGTCTTCACCTTCTTCCATCTTGCAAGTGAAGAATTTCCTCCTTGTGAAGATGATATTGGATAAGTTCTTGCTCTCATATATGTTGCAAAGAGTCTTCTATACTTCTGCTCGTTCTTTACAAGAGATGATGTGAGAAAAATTGGCTTCATCCAAATTACTGGCAATCATGTCAAAAGCCTTCTTTTCAAATCTTGTGAAGTCCTTCCTCTCTTTAGTATCAGCATGCGTGCTTGGAGGCTCTTCACTTTCATCTACAATGTCCCAAAGGTCCAAAGACGCCAACAAAAGTTCAATTTTGACCTTCCAATGGTAGAAATTGTCACCTCTAAACTTCTCAATCACTCTCAAACCTTCACTGTCACTTGAAGCCATATCTTAGAAGAGGTCTATCAAAAAATATCAAGAAAAAGAGTCTCTATGTGCTTAAAATTACTAAAACAATTTTGTACTAATAAAATCTCAGAATGCCCTCTTATGAACAAATGAATGTTTTTTTCACTCCAAACACTCCCAAATCAACTTTTGAAGCTTCTAACAAGTATGTGAACTCCAATCAACGTCACCATCTAATTTTTCTACTCATAAAAACTCACTTTCTCATCACATAATCAAAGACACTATCAAGGTCTTTGTATAAGGTCTTAATCACTCAATCTTTGGAATTAAGAACCTTCAAACTGATGTAAGAGATCTATAAGGCCCAAATCAGAACCTCCACAAGTCAAAACACCAGATTAGATCATACAATCTCTAACATCAGCAAACACTATAAGATCTATTCCACATAAGAACAACAACCAACAAATTACTTCAACTTACTTGAATATCACAACAAAGTGTGTGTGGGCCCATAACCTATTGAAGAAATAGAATAAGCAAGACACAAATAAGTAGAAATCAGCAAGGTTAGACACAAGAAAAGTGTGGAATGAGATGCCTCTCACTTCCAACACCCTTTACTTATAGATAGATGTTACATCCATTTTGACTAGTATTCATGTTACTTTCATCTAACTAAATCCTAGATTCTTCTTAACCTAGCCGTCACTTTAAACCCTAACCGCCACCTTAGTAACTTTCCTTAAATCATCTAAAGTCTCTTAGAACCTTCCAAGATGTCCTATGATATTCTAGAACTTTCTTAGAATCTACTAGAACCTTTTGGAATCTTTTCAAAATCTACTAGAACTTTCTAAAATCTTCTAGGATTTATAAGAATCTTCTTAAAACCTTCGAAAATCTTTTCAAACCTTCTTCAATTGTATATCTGTGACATCACCTTCTCCTCTAGCTTTGAGGTCTTCGAGAAGCAATATTATTTCTAGTTAGTATATGCGCAAGAAGTTGAAAATCTGTCGTATAGTGTCTGTTATAAATTCTAATTATTTTTTATGAAGCAAATGGTTCATAGGTTCATATAGCCATTGATAGTACCCTAAGCCTTCTACTTGTGACCAAACATGAACTTTGGTATCTTTGTTATAGAATTATCTTACAAATATTCTTTTTGGGCATCCTTTATAGATAGATTATTCTTCAAACTCAATTACTAGTGACCTATTATTAGATATCCTTTCACGTCTTCGTGGTTCAAGTAGCTCTTCATCTCAAAATCGTCTTTATGAGCTACTTAGTTGAGATGGCATGACCGACATAATGTCTATCTCTTGACTATCCATATCACATGAAGTAGATAAGACCAAAAGAATATAAATAAGTTGTAGTCTTGAACTTAAATTATTAACTTATACTATTCTAAACATTTAAAAAAAATGCCTCTTCTCCTTCTTTAAATGACCAAGAACTAAGAATCTTCATAGTCAAGCTATTTTATTAAGCTACTATTCTTGATTTTGCCACTTTTGGTCTAGATGGATATTATTGACAGAACTTATGAACCTTCATTTGTGCATTTATAAGGTTGCTAGCTAGTTCTAACGTGCAATCATTGATATCATATCTTTGCTAATGGACAAGATACTCAAGCCTTCTATGTCTTATTCTTAAATCTAATACCTCTTTTTTCTCAAATTTAACATAATCATTGATTTCAACCATAGGATATGGTGGTTGTCTTCAACCAAATATGTTTGATTCTTTATACCTTTCTAAAAGTGAAACATGAAAGACTAGATGAATCTTCATGGATGAAGGTAATTCCAAGCAATAAGTTACATTATTGATTTGTTTCTGAATCACAAATAGTCTCAACCTTTGGTAGTCTAATTTATCACATGGCCTATTGGTTTTTATGTTGTGCTAAAGAAGCCATATTTTTTGATCATCTTGGAATGGAAGATTTTCCTTCCTCAATTCATTTGAAATTGTGATATAAATGCATTCATACCTTGGCTGTGACTTCTTTGACGAGTCCAAAAGCAATAAAGTATTTTTTTGTTTTATAAGTAGAAAAGTAGTATTCAAATAGAGGAGCTTCTTTGCATGAGTTTAGATTAAAAAAATGTATGAATTAAAACTCAAATAAGAGAGATATACTTGTTTAAACTTAAGCTACTAATTTGATATCTATTGTTACTTTTTCATGCATATTAAGAGTTTTAAGATACTAACAAGAAATCAAGGAATTAGATTAAAAACTAGAATTTAAGTTAAATATTATACATTGAAGGATCAATAGAATTGAATCTAAAATGAGTGAGATATGGCTAGTTAAAACCATCAAACTAAAACTAGGATTTTGAAGAAATTAGAGAAATAGAGGGTTTTGATTTTAAGCTAAAATTTGAGCTTCAAGACGAATTTAAAGCTCATTTTTTGTGTACATCTTATTTATAATATAAAGAGCTTATTTCTAAAATTTCATATCAATTGAGACTCTGATTTGAGAGAAATGGAAAAATTTGTTCTTAGATATCTAAGGTTTTTACTTTCAAAAGTATTTGATAAGGATTTGGTGATATCAGTCAATTAGCAATGAATTTATAGCTAAAAATTTGTATTGTGATGATCAAAGATATAAGTTTTATACTCCAAAATTTTAAACTTATTTGAATGGCTAAATCTTGGAATGTAAATATTAAGTTTCCAGTTTGGTTTTGACTTTCAAAAGTACTTGCTATGGTTTTAGTGATATTAGACGATTGGTAATAAATTTATAATTAAAAATTTGTATAATGATGATCAAATATGTAGATTTTGTATTTCCAAATTTTGAGCTTATTTGAATAGGTGGAACTTGAGATATGAATTTTTAAGTTTTTGATTTGATTTTAACTTTCAAATGTACATGCTAAGGTTTTGGTGATATTAGACGATTGGTAATAAATTTGTGGCTAAGAATTTGTGTGACAATGATTAAAGATATAAATTCCATAATTTCAAATTTTAAGCTTATTTGAATAGCTAGATCTTGGATAATAAATTTTCAAGCTTCAAGTTTGTTCATTTATTACAAATATAGTTTTGTAAATACTCAATGGGAAATCTAAGAAGGTTTTGTGCATATTAGACCCAACTTGAATACAAAGTAGGATCCTACATCTATCTAAAGTAGAATCTTAGTACAACATATTGGTGCTTTCATTGAGAGCTACTTTAAGAGCAATCAATTGAGTTAGGAATTATGGTTTAGGATATAAGGTTTAGAATTACATAGGTGTCTCCAATATTTGAGCATCAATATTTTTAGATTTTGACTTGACCTATCTTCTTATTTATGGTATCTAAAATTTTAATAGTATAATTATTTTTCTATATATATTCATAGTTTGAAAGATATAACTACTTTGACTTGGACTTTAGGATTTTGATTTTTATCATACAAAGGTTTTTGAAATTTTTGAAAAGTCCATTGGATCCATTTAAGAATCGTCAATTTTAAACATGTACTTGAAGTTTTCAAAAAGTGCATACATTTGGAGATATTAAGTATTTGATTATTTTGACTTTTGAGTTGACTTTGAATATGAATAAGAAATTTTGAATTTTAAATTAACCTACCTTTCTATTTTAAGGATCTTGAAATATAGTAGTGGACTTGAAATCTTATAAATATTTTTTAATTTTGAAATATAAGGCATTTGACTTGATACAATTTTCTGTTGATTTTTTTTGTACTTTGTCTTTTTGAAGTTTTGATTCGACCTACCTCACTATTTACAATGCTTTTGATTCTAATGGTATATTTGAAATCTTGAGCAAGTTTATAGTTTAAGAGATATGAGGTTTTCAAAATCACAAAAGTTGACTTTGATTAATATATGATAATTTTTTTAAAAAAAATATGTAATAAATACATAGAAGTACCTATATATAATAATAATATTTTAAATAGAATATGTAGGTATATATCTTTTTAAGATTTAGGATTTAGGATTATAAAGGTGTGTCCGATTTTTAGGCATTAATATTTTTAGGTTTTGACTTGATCTACCTCCCTATTTGTGGCATCTAGGATTTCAATGGTGTATTTATTTTCCTATACATATTCATAATTTAAAAGATATAGCTACTTTGATTTAGACTTTAAGATATTGACTTTTGTCATACAAAGGTTTTTGAAATTTTTAAAAGGTTCATTGGATTCATTTGAGGGTTTAAGATTTGGAATTTAGGAGTTAAGTATTAAGAATTTATGTTATATATGTATTTCTAAAAAATGAGCATAATTTAGGATTTACGATTTAGGATTTTAGGGTTTAGGATTTAGGATTACAAGAATATTCTTGAGGTTTTTGATTCTAAATATCTCACAATTTATCACAATTTTTTCTATTCTAAAATTTTACCAAGGCTTATATTTTTTCAAAGACTTTTACTAATATTTTTTTTTTCGAAAGTATGTATTTCACTTATAATTTAGGATTTTAGAATCTTAATTAAGAGTTTAAAGACCATAATTAGAGATTTAAGTTTCTTATTTGTTAAGATGTAAGAATTGTGTATAGAGTTGAAATGCGTATAGAACTCTGCTTAGCCAAAACAAATCCAATAGATAGGTCGTTCATCTAGTCTAGGTCCGAAGAGTCTCTCACACCGCTTTTTGTCTCGTTCAACAAATTTTGGCTCAATGGCTTGTATATCTTTATCCCTTGATTTGCCTGCTCTTTACTTGCTATATCATTGACTCTCCATCTTCGTTCTCCTCTACTTACTATTATTCCTTCTGATTCCATTGTTTCAACACCTTTGTCGGCATCTTGGTCATACTTTATGAGTTTCAACACAGCGACGATGGCCTCATTGTGTATTACTGCTGAAGCCACTATACAACCAATGCTAGAGATGCATCCCAAGTTTCCAATTATTACAGCATTGCAATAAGCTCTATCATTAATTTGGTCACACAAGCCTCACCACATCCAAAAAAATCCAACTTTGAGAGGCTCTAAAATCGTTCCTCAATGAAAAAATTCCATCATTTGACCTTGTATTACAACTCATGCTCAATCGGACATTTCTTAATCTCCCTTCCATCTCTCTATCCCTGTTCTATAATCCACACGTAATTGGATATTGCAGTGGCTATAGCAATACGTTGGATTCATCCTTCATCTCATGTTGTTGTGTTCATTGCCATCAATATCAGCCAACGTCCATATCATTATATTGTCTCATTCTTTTATGCTTACCAACCTACTAAATTTTCTTCATGTCAGGCCCTAGAAATGAGCAATGGTAGTAAACAAAGGCAGCCAATTTCAATTTGTGGCCATACAATTCTAATTGGTAGACATGCATTCAACTATTGGCCAAGCATGCATAGAACAGCATACCTCACTTTGATGGAGTCTATGACATGATCTTTAAGCATAGAGAAGCTAAGAGAGAAAGACAAAGAGCATAGTAGGAAAGAAGAAGAGGATTAGGAAGAAAGTGGTGTCATACTGTAATTGCTTATAGTATGTAAAAATTAATTAAGACATATAATATGTTTATAAGTCTTGAAGTAGATTAGAGTAGTTAGTAAATAAATTTAAAGGAAATTAATATAAAAAATTTTATTTGGAGATTTATCTATTTTGATTATAATATTTATATTATGTAGGATTTAGATATTTAGTATAAAACTTAAAAGAAGGTTGGAGTTTAAAGATGAAATTCTAAACTATTAGGAGGCTTATTAGGAAGGATGAAAGTAAGGTATGGTTGGATGAAGGTAAGGGATGAAGACCTTCATCCATATTAGTCGAATGTCATGCCTAATGGGCTTCATGGAGGCTACCCGAGGCCTTATTAGAGATTAGGATTTCTTTCATAAGGGCATTTTAGCTTTGGAGGTTTGGATCAATAAGTTTAGGATTTTGGATACAAATTGGATGCAAATTTTATATAATTTGGAGTTTTTATGAAAGAATTATTGGCACTTAAAGTTAAGGTGTCAATTTTGTACTTACTGTCACTCTTTGGGGCATAACATATGTTTACGAAGAGCAACAAAAGATCAGCAATAAGGATTAAAGAAAAAACTTTTTTAATTATATTTTTTGTATATTGTTTGATAAATTTGGAATTTGGATGAAGATATTACAGAGGATTGAAGTCAGTGCATCCAAATCAAGGATAGTAAGTAAGTGATTTTATTCATAATAATGGTTTGAGCCATATCTTGAGTTTCTTGACAAATTTTTAGCTAAACCTTTTGAAGAAGATAGATTATTATGTTAGAAAGCTAAATATATAAATTTTGTGGCATTTGTGTACTTAGTTTGTGAGATATGAAGAAAATTGTACACATGTGTATAAAAACTAGGGTTTAAAGCGACTATTAGGGTTTTGGTGATATTTTAAGATCCGTGATGAATTTGTAGTTGAAAATTATTGTCATGGTTGTTAGAAGTATATCAATACTTTATGTAAAATTGAATGTGTTTGAATGATCTGATTGGAAGATATGAGTTGTTGAAGTTTGAAAATAATACCCCATAAGGATCTATAAAGGTTTAGAGTTTTTTTTTATCATATTTTGGATGTTATTGGAAACTTAAGACTTATATATTTGATGTAATTGCTCCTAAAAGTATTATACATATATACAAATTTGGTCTTCTTTATTTCAAGACTTGATTGAGCAAATAGTTGTAGCCAAAAGCTTAGCGCTTTTTTGAGGCAAACACTCTTTACCTCGACAACCATAATAGAGAAAGAAAATTGGAAGGGAAGCAACCTCTCAGGACAAGGAATTGAAGCCAAAGATAGAAATGGAAGTAGTACTTGGAAAAAGAGGTTGCAAAGAGTAGAGGCCCCTAGAAAAAGAACGTATAAAATTTAAAGAGTTAATATCTACCAACACCTACATGGATGTGGGAAGAGATGGCAGTAGTGTGCCCTCATGCGAATGCAGATGCAAATACTATTGAAATAAAATTGAAAGTAAAATAAGTTACCTTGTAAAAGATATTATCTTAAATAAGTTGCTAATGGTGAAAGGGTTGACTCTTGGTGTATAGAAAAGGCATCCTATGGATATAGGACGAAGTTAAGGACCAAAAGTCAAAGTGAAGAGGATAAAATATGAACTAGGGAATATTCAAAGATTAGGTAAGAATAATTAGTGTTTGGCATAGGATATCTTTGTGGTTAGTAAGATGCCAAAGGATTCAAAGACCATAGGATATCTTCAAGGTACGTTAGATATCAAGGGATCCTAGGACCAAGGATTATGTATGTAAAAATCAATGAGTGGAAGTTGTCTTGTAGGACATCAACGATAACCTATAAATATTGGATGAAATTTAACTTAGAGGATTTCATTTTTATAATATAAAATATAAAATAAAATATAAATTATATTAAAATAAAAAATCTTATAAAAAATTTAAAAAATTTAAATTTCTTTCAATTTTATATATAATTCTTTATAGTTATGTAATTTACATTATAATTGAATTGATATAGGTGAATTTTAACTAGTGAAAAAATTTAAAGTCTTATTAGGAAGAAAGAGATAATTTTATTTGATTATTCTATAAGTCAATTAGTAGTTGTGGATTAAGAGAATTCACCTATTAGAAGGCTTGTTCTAAATCACAAGTAACAAAAATTATTAGAATCTTTGAATATAATTTAATTCAAAAATCATTCTAAGAATTATGCTCCTTGCAATGTGCCAAACATTGATGGTAATGTTGATCCTAGTTTGTATATAACTCCTACTAGCTTGAAATGTATGCTATGTGAAAAAGCTCAAGAAACTACTACATTGATTCTTTACAATCTTTATTCAACACAATGGCATATGAGTTGTTTAATCCCACCTTTAGATCAAATTCTTATTAAAATAGATTTGTTAATATAGATTTGCTTATGATATCAAGAGAAATTTGAGGAATACTAATATGTTGGTAGGAGCTATTTAATTTATCATTATAAAATCCTATAATCAAGTAATAATGATTGTAGTATACCATCATGAAAGGGGCTTCATTGATGGTAAAAAGAATGAATATAGGAGGCCAAATTGGCCTAAAAAAAACTCATTTGGCCTTTGATCTACTATGGTTTTTTGTGCTCTTTAAATCACTTCTATTTTATATTTTAATGGAGGCATACAAATATTCTTGTTTGATTTATTTTATGGTTGTAAAAGATATTGAGTTGTTACTTATACCATTTATAAAGCATGTTGGAAATGTACTAATATACATTGTAACTTGCATATTATTGTTGGTATTGTACAATCATTTTTGATTGTATAAATTAATATACACAAAATATAGTTATGTACAATAGTTGTTAAGATAGTATAACTCAATATTTGTATATATTGGATATGGAATTATTTAGTATGGGATCATGGTGCAAAGATATAAAGACAATAGAAGAATGATAAGAGAGTTAGAAAGAAGTTTGGATGTCATTCTTTAAAATAACAAGTAATATAGACTTTGGATGGATTATTGGTATCTCAATTAAGACCTTAAGATCAATGATCTCTTTGAATACCAAGAAGGGCTCATCTTTTTCAAGTTGAGGCTTTAAATGAGGAGTATTGCTTAAACTTAGTCCTATCATTGTACATCATAGTCCTTTCGTAGTGCCAATATATGGTTTGGTTTAATATTTTGTAGTCAAACCTTCTACTTGCTAGATGTCTATTCAACTCACCTATTAGTAAAAGAAGCTTAATTGGCCTTGACTTTGATATAGTTCTTTATGTTCCTAGAACCACTTCTATTTTTAATTTTAATGGAGGTATATAAATATTCTTATTTTATTTATTTTATGGTTGTGAAAGGTATTGAATTGTAACTCATACCATTTGTAAAGCATGTTAGAGATGTGCTAATATACATTGTTACTTGCATATTATTTTTGATATTACGTAATCATTTTTAATCCTATATCAAGGACATAAATCTCAAAAAAAGAGAATCCTCGATATACTCTTATGTCACTGAAGAGAATTAGAAAGTCACTCAAAAAGTAGTATAATATTAACTAAAATGGCTATTACCAAAAACAAGAAGACTAAAAAGTCTTGAAACAAAACTAAGAACTAGAATGGTATTGACAAGAGTAGAAAAGGCTTTACTCTAGCTTCCATATATACTCTTAACTAGGAGCTATGTAGTAATGTCCTATAAGACCATTAAAACACGTTGACTTTGTTAGCCACATGACTTAACTTATAAGGCAAGTTATCTATATATGCGCCACATAATTAGCTTGTTTCACAAGCTACTATGTGGAATTAACTTGTTCCACAAGCTAGCAATACATGATTGATTTGTTGGTCAAGTTTTTAACCTATAAATACATCTAAAGTCAAAATCGTATCTATAAAGCTTTTCGAAAGCTTCACTAAAAGACTTTATGAAATTAATCTATATTTACCTACTTCTACCTAATCATATAAGTAATTATTGAAGTAAATATATATATCCATGATATAATCTTCTCCTCTAGAGACGAGTTCCATGAGGAGCAATCTTCATATATTTAGGAAGTCTAAGATGCGACGAATTATATTTGCTATATATTCCAATCTTTATTTTCTTCAAAGATGTTTGATAGGCTGTCTCAACCATTGATAGTGTCTCATACTAGGGCAAGAAGACCACCTTATTATTTGGTCATTGTTGAGGTCTTTGTAACTTCCTTCAAATAAAATATTTGGAACATTATTTGGAATTGCTCCTACGTCTAATAAAATCACCAAGCAATGGGAGTTTTTTTTAAGATCGTGATATCAAATATATTATATCTCACCATCTATTTAAAGAAAGATATGTCATTCTTGAGGATCTTCATCTTAATTTCATTATCTTGAAGGTTATAACAATCGCAATATTTCATCTGGTATGTCTACAAATGAAAGCTCTTGAGTTAAATCTACTAGCTATTGGTTCTCTATCTCTTTAGCATCATAAATATATATAAGCTATAAATAAAAATAGAAGGCAGAATGTTATCTTCTTTTGATCTTATTTTTTTTATAACAAAGATTTGTTATTCTTCATCTTAATATTTTGATACATTTCGTTGATGAAAAGCTTCAACTTTCTTTGCTCCATTTGGAAGATTCTTTGATAGCTGCCATGTACATTAACTGATATCATATTTGTGCCAATGAAAAAGTTTTTTCAACCTATTTTGGCACCGCTTTGAATTTAAGACTTCTTCTACCTCAAACTCTTGATTATTATCTACTTCTATAAGAGAAGGTGGCATTTATCTTCTTTTCAAAATATTCATTGTCTTATATGGCTCAAGAAGGGACACATAAAATATAAGATGGATCTTCAAAGATCCTGGTAGATGTAATTGATAAGCAACAATATTGATTGTTCACAAATAGAAAAAAGTCTCAACCTACGATAGTCCAACTTATCACATAGACGATTAGTTTTGATATTGCGATGAAATAATCATACCTTGTTATTTATATTAAATTATGCTTGCTCCTTGTAATAGGCATCTACGTTGGTCTTTTGCCATCTTTGAATTTTTTTTAATTATATCTTTATTGTTGGATGTAGCTTTGACAAATAATTTGCTAAATCTTATATTATAGGATTATCAACTTTAAAAAGTGAAAAGTATCAAGTCATAGATGATAACCATAATCATTAAAGAAAGGTATTTGTTGAATAGAAGAATGTACCAAATTATTGTATGTAAACTTTGTCAATGACAAAAGAGTTGTCCAATCATCTTGATGATAGTTGTTGTTCTCATTGCGTTCAAGTTTCAGTAGACCAAAGCAATTGAACTAATAGAGGTGGGTTCAAACATGAGAAAAGATTGGTTATATGAATTGGGTCTATTAGTGTCACAATTAACTGTACTCTGGCTATCTGAAATCAATTATAAAACTACAAAATATTCAGGCTTACTACTTCTCTCTTAATTCAACTTATAATCCATTCTACGATTATCAATTCAACAATACTTCTCTCAATCACAATTCTTCATAAGCAAATAATAAAGAAAAGAAAGAGGTAGTACCAAGCTTACCTCGGCTTACAACTCTTAGTCTGGCTCTGAGCTTACGACTTTCAGTCTAGCTCTCATACCAAAAAGATGATCTGTAGGCCAGCGGATTCCAAAGGTTATGATCTTTTGAATTCTTAACCATTTATTCCACTAACAACCTACTGTTACCAACTAAATTGCCTAACTATCAATCTAATTCTCAAGGTTGTCAATAATCAACTAGTAACTTATCACAAAGTTTATTTACCTATTCTACATAGCTCTACTCCTAATTGTGCAGTATCTTAACAAATTTTATTTAACCTCAACTTATAAAGACATAGCAGCATTGGTTTCTTCAATCAATGGTGTTGGCTTACCACCTTTTGAAATGATGACCTTCTCCTCTTTACATCTTCATCGTCTGCCTTGGTATTCGATGGTTCTCTATGCAAATGTACCATCAGATCTTCATTCAACAAACCCAATTTTTATCCTTGAGACTCACGTGAAGCAATTTGGTTGTCACGCTCTTTCAACATCTTCTATCATTCTTTTATCGGTTTCAAAGATATCTTCGAAGGTATTGTTGCTAAAACTTGCATATTGGTCTGTACTAAATTATTGGCCTTCTTCGCTAATGTATCTAATTTAGTCTACAACATCACAACCTCTACCCATAATCGTTCTTGCCATTCCTTCCAATCGGTCTCCATCTTTACTATCTCAGATACCATGTTCGCCATCTTCTCTTTAACCACAAAAAAAAATACGATACTTATCAAGAGCCTCCCTCCTACTTCTTACTATGGTCCAATCAATTCGGTCGACTCCCCTTTTTGTAACAGAAAACTCGTCCCGGTGTCGTATCACGTGCTTTCCTGCTCGAGAACGCGCCGGGCGTCTGACTGTAGAAGGTAGTATGGAGATTCGCCGATAGTCAAGCAGTCTATCAGTTTTTGACTGTTGGAATATAAACGACTGCAACAATGTATCATAAATCTATACAGATGCTCTTCGACTGCTTGTCGAAGTCTTTTTTTTGCCCAAGCCGATAGGTCTCTAGACGTTACAGAGAACCCCGAACAACCCAAACTGTTAATCTTCAATACCCCTTTGTACTTACGATCTTGTATCCACTGACTGTCTTGTTAGATTAACCCAATAAATTTCATTCACTCCGCATACTCAATCCTATAGACACCCCTTTAATCCTTCAATCACAGACGTAACTCGATTTTACAAAACAGTCAAGAGTATTCAAACCTACTTTATTTAAAAATCCCGATTCACCATTACAACACTGACTTCAGCAGCGATTGCCTTAGTCTTCCCAAAACTCTATGAAGAAGAAAAATCCAAATTCTATGTCTTTCCTTCCCCGACCCGAAGCATGAAGCTCCTCTCTCTAATTCCCTTGATCTTCAAAAAACTCCAATGAAAAACCCGAACTGGTAACCTTGCAAAAGCTTGAAAAACTCCCCCTCCCCCAATTCCCCCCCTAACCTTATCCTCTGAATTTCTTCAATCTTCCGTCTTAGATCCGGAATTGGCTCCCACCTCAAGCTTGGATCCGAAATTGGCTCTCGCCGTCAAACTTTCTCCTCCGTTTTTACCTTTAAGAAATCCATTTACCGAAAACAACGTTCCCTGAAACGGCACAGAGAACAGGACAGCTTGAAACAGAATCGAACCCCGTAATCGGGGCCACATTGAGTCGCCCGACCAATTCAGGTCCTATATTGGGAAAGATGCCCGTAGTAACCTGGATGTTCCCGTAATTGGGACAAATTGGTCCTCGCGTCAGATTGGCTAAGACCCGTAGTAAGACCTGGATTCCCCGTAATTAGACTGCATCGGGTTGACCGGCCAATTCAGGTCTCATATTGGATAAGAGGACCCGGATTGGATTATCGAAATTGGATCCAATTGGCTCCTCGAACCCGTCGTGTGAATTGGTCCTTCTCTTCCTGCTGACTCCCGTTATTGGAATCGAATGGAGCATTTCAGTATGCCCCGGCTGACTGTAATGGAGTGACTGAACTTGACCACTCAGTATTTGTACTGGAGTTGGTCGATGCTCCCAATATTCGAGGTAACTGAATATTAATAAAATTCCCCTTTCTTTTTATTTTCACTGTATACTCGTGTTACAACACGACACCGGATTAATGTATAGTAAAGTTTAAGCCGATTACCATTAATCCATGTCATTAATTTAGTATCCATAAAATCTTCCAATTGTATTGAATCATTTGAAAATCCTTCAATAACTTGATATGGTCCATGCCATCAAACTTGAAATTTTCCTAGAAATTTTTTAAATTGACTATCATAAAGAAGTACCAAATCATTTGGCATAAAAGCTTTTGGTCTAAGCTTACTATCATAATAAATCTTCCTTTATTTTTGTATCCTTTCTATTATCATTAATGCATTAGCTCTAGTTTCATCTTATTTTTTTAATTCTTCTAAATAGTGTCATAATAAATCTTGATCTCCCAATCTAGTATCTATAGCAATTTATAAACTTTGGACTTCCAATTCAATAGGTAGTATTTCTTCCTGGCCATAAACCAATTGAAAATGGGTAGCATTGGTAGTAACTTTATATGCAGTACGGTATGCCCATAAAGCTACGAACAACTTAGTGTCTCAATCTGTTTCCACTCCTAAAACTATTTTTGTTAAGATTTTACATAAAATTCCATTAGTCTTTTAAGTTTGTCCATTGGCTCTAGGATGATATGGTATAGTCTTCCAATGTTTTATCTCGTATTTAGCCGTGAGTGCTTCAATTGTACTATTTATAAAATGAATTCCTTGATCACTAACCAATTCTCATGGACAACCGAACTATGTAATAATATTTTCATACAAAGAGGTTGCTACTGTACTTGCACTATCGGTTTTCGTAGCTACTGCTTCAATCCATTTTGTTATGTAATCCATTGCTATCAGTATATATCATTTTTATTCATTTCTTGAAGCTCGTGCAATTGTTCCCACAAAATCAATTCTCCATTTTTTAAAAGGTGCTTCACCCAGAATTGATATCAATGACATTGCTGAAGTTCCGGTAGATCAATCCATTCTCTGACATGGATCACAATGACGGACGAATTGGTGGGCATCTACAAACATTGTTGGCCACCAATAACTAGCATGTAAAGCTTTACAAGCTATGTTGTCTCCCGCAAAATGTCCACCAAAATTGTCCAAGTGGCAACCTTCCAATATAGTATGTACTTCAGTCTAATAAATACAATATAGCATAACTCCATCCTTGCCTTGTTTATATAAAGCTTCACCAATCATCATATAAGGTGCATATTTTAATATTAAGCGTTGTTTAAGCTTTTCATTGAAATTGGGTTGAAAGATTTGAAATGTCAAGTATTGAATTATTTCACGATACTCCAAAGTAATTACATCTACCGCAAACAGTTTCGCATCAGGTAATGCATTGTTAATGGGTTCATTATCCAATATATTAGATAACTGAGATAAAAAGTCCGTATTGGAATGTGATTTTTCTGGTCTTATCTGAATAGTAAAGTCAAATTTTTCCAAGAGTAGAATCCATTGTGTAATACAACCACTCAATTGAGGCTTATTAATCATATATTTTAAAGCATCATAGTTGACATGGAAAACAAATTTATAACCAAGAAGATAATGTCAAAACTTTTGTACAGAATAAATCATTCTCAATGCTTCTATTTCGATTGTTGTATAATTTCTTTCAGCTGCTATCAATTGACAACTTGCATAATAAATAAGATGATCAAAATCTCGGTCATCTTTCTGGCTTAGCACAGAACCAATCGCAACATTAGATGCATCCATATAAACTTGGAATGGTTTTGTTTAACAAGGTGCCTCCAATATTGGTGCTGAAACCAATTTTTATTTCAATGTTTTGAATGCAATTGTACATTCTTTTGTCGAAAATGGACTAGTTCCATCGGTTCATAGTTTCTTCAAGAGATTTGTCAAAGAAAGGCATATAACTACAAATAGATAGATAAATTTTTGATAATAACTGACATGGCCGACAAATACTCGAACACCCATAACAGTGTCTGGTTGCTTTAATTCTACTATAATCTTTATTTTATCCGGATCTGTAGCAATGCCTGTCGTCGAAACTATGACCCAAGAAATTACCAGAAGGTATACCAAATTGAAACTTTTTTAAATTTAAAGAAATTCCATATTTGGCACATTGATTCAAACATTGACCTAGACATTCTAAATGCCTGACTGTCATACTAAATGTATAAAAATCATCTAAAAATATTTCCATTAAAATTTGTAGATAATCTTGGAATGCTTGTGTCATTATCCTTTGAAATAAAGCTGGTGCATTACAAAATCCAAATAGCATAACTTTTTAGGCAAATGTCCCCCAATCCATAATAAAAGTAGTTTTTAAGTGGTCTTCTTTTGCAATCTTAACTTGATTATAACCGAAAAATCCATCAAGAAATGAATAACATTCATGTCCAACGACAACATCCAATATACTATCCGTGAATGGTAAAGAAAAATAATCCTTCTTACTGCCGTATTTAATTTGTATAAATCTTGATAGATGCAAATTTTTCCATTCTTTTTTGGTCCCATAATAATTAGTAAAATCCATTCATTGAAAAGAACCAAATAGATAAATCCAACCTCCAAGAGTTTATTTAGTTCTTCTTTTATCATAAGTGAATATTTTGAATTAAGTCAATGTTGTCTTTGGCATACTAGTGTAGTATTCTCCTCCAATATAATTCAATGCTCACAAACTTCAGCTAGAATTCCTTACAAATCTGCATACGACCATGCAAAAGCAGTTTTATGTATTAAAAAGTAATCCATCCAAATTTCTTTCTCGTTGCCTTTTATACCATCGTAAATCTGAATGATTTGAAGAGCCTCCCCTATATCTAAATTAATTGATTGACATTGTAGAATTTCAGGTGTCCCTGGATTGATCTTCTACTCAATTCCAAAATCTTTCATAAAACCCGACACATTAGAACTTTCCAACTCCAGTTCTATAGTACTAACATGATAAACATCCCATCTATTCATCCAATATGCAATCATATGATCAAAATCGTCAATAACATCTAGAAGAACTAAGTACTCTCTCGATCCCCTACACTCATAGTTTATTCTAGTGTGCTCGATAACTTGCCTTGTATCAGCATAAATTAGGTCAGATACATCAATTTCTTCTTCTATAGACTCATCTTCACAATCCGACATGAATTCTGAATTGGCCACTTGAGTTTCTCTGTGATATTAGACATGGTATATTTGAAGCACAATTTTATCATTACCTTTTTCAATTGTCAATGTACCATGGCCCCAATCATTTCGAGCTTTAGCTTGATACAACCATGGTCGCCCCAATAAAATTAGATATGATAATATAGCGCTTCGTAATTGAAAAATAATATAATTAATTTTATAAGTAATCCCCATAATTACTATATCAATACTTTGTAAAATATCCATAGGTTTAACTCGACTGGAGTCAGCCATTCTCAAAACTACTATATTAGGCAATAAGTGATCCAAATCTAGCTCCTCCATTATAGCGGCATTCATAAGATTTATACAAGATCCTCCGTCTACTTGCACTTTTGATAATAACACTCCATCAATTGAGACATCAATTGTTGGTGCATCCGGATCGGGATTCAAACTTACTTTTTAGATTTCTTTATTTTGAGATCTACGATGAATTAATGAGGAATTCAAGATAGTTTGGCACTCAGGTGCTACCACCAATAGTTGCTTCATAGAGATTGTGAGCTGTATGGTATCCAAATCTTTTAGAATATCATATGGTTCTGTATTAGTGGTAATGTCTAATATCCGTTTCTTCTTCTCAGTCCTAGGCACAAATGTAGATAAATTCATTTTCTCTTTATTGAAAATTGGTAAAGCTACTGAAATTGAATTTGACAGAGCTTGTAAAATTGGTTCTTTCAATGGATAAGATTGATCTCCCAATTGGACTGACATTGATTCCTTGGAATTCATGCCTATTAGAGGATCTTTCAACAAAAAGGATATTTTCCAAAAGTGTATAGAAAACAGAATAGCTCAATATAGAACTGAAGCTTCCATAATTGGTACCTCATTAGGGTGCACAACCGATTCAGGTCTTATACTGAGTAAGGGGCCCATGTCAGGACCTAGATTGGATGTCTCCATAATTGGGTTGAATTGGCCCTTTGCTTTTTCATCGAATTCTTATCCTTGACAGATTGATAAGAGTACACCTATAATACCAGAGCTTTGTCTAATCTTCAGTAAGAACGGATTACTCCTTTTTTTTTTTAATAAGATATAAGCATATTAGAAGTTACAGATTACCCTCTTCTAAACTGATATTGTCCTTAGTATTTTTTTTGTTCCTAAGTCCTCTCTTCTATTTGTCTTGAATGGTATTAGACATCTTCTCTTTTCTAAGTGTTATTATGGTAGAACTTATTGAAATGAAGAGTGCAATGGCACAAATGCAAGAGCAATTGAGGAAATTAATGCTTGCGATGCATCAACTCAATTTACCACCACAAAGAGCAATAAGATTGGTAGGAAGTGAAAATATAAAAATGGTTGGAGCTGCTTCAACATCTGCACCAAATCATGTTCTTTTTCTTATGGTGGAATGCCCTTCCAGTGTCAGAGAATCAAGAATTGTCCTATTTGAGAAGTTTGATGGTACTAGATCTAAGTTTCGAGGATTTACCAATCAAGTACAACTTGTGATTGAACTTCAACTCCAAAGCTATCCAAGTCTAGGATCGTAAGTTAAATTTATTAATACACTTCTTTCAAATTCAGCACTATTGTGATTTTCATCTTTTTTTGAATGTCGAGATCCAATATTGGATAATCTAGAGGCTTTTTTGGCAGAGTTTTGATCCATGTATGGAGAACATGATGCAATTCATGTTGCAACTAATAAGATCCATATTTTATGATAAGTCAATCAATCAGTAACGTTGTATGCTTCACAATTTTGATAACTTGCAACTGATATCAAGTGGAATGATGCTGCACTTATTAGCCAATTTTTCTATAGATTACAATATGAGGGTAAAAAATTAATGCTCAACTTACTTGATCCTCAAACATTGAGTCAAATAATTGACTTTGTTGTGAAGTGCGACAATCACTTTTTTGAATTTCGATCTGAGAACCATATAAGTGAACCTCAACGTTACTATAATTCAATGGCAATACCAATATCACTTCAACAAATTCATTTGGAAGTAGAGGATATGTAAATTGATGAAGTACATTTCAAACCTCTTTCTGAGCAAGAAAAGACTCATTGTCGTCAAGAAGGATTATGTTTATATTATGGAAAACCAAAACACACTGCTCAACATTGTTCAAAGAAATGACGCAACCACAAAATGAGGAGTATGGCTATCAAAGAACACAATATGTCAAAAAACGAGATTGTCCAGCTACAATAGGGATCATGTGGCTAAAATCTTGCACAATATCTAGTAAAGGTCCTATTTTCTCCTCAAAGCCTTCTCTTTGTTTTACATTAAATATTATTTTAGGACCTAAATATTACAAAGCCTTTACCTTGTTAGATTCAGGAGCCTCAGTATGTTTCTTAGATGAAGAATTTACTAAAAGACATAACATATCTTTAGTAAAGAAAACTAAACCTGTTCATGTAGAAGTCATAGATGGTCGTCTATTGTCTTCTAGAGATATTACTCATGAAACCTTTCTTATAGAAGTAATAATCAATGGTCATAATAATTTTGTAGTATTTAATATCATTAGATCTTCCTCTAATCTAATCATTTTAAGTTTATTGTGATTAGAAAAATACAACCCTCAAATAGATTGGATTTTTCAAACTCTTACTTTCTCTAAAAGTATAATTAATAATGTAATTAATCAAATAGAGAGTCATCAGTCCAGTTCAATTAAACCTATGTTTATAGGTGCAAAAGCTTTCTTGCATAATGCTATGAAATAATCACCATATTTTATTTATGCCACATCCGTTTCTAATGGTACAAAGGCTTTACGTGGCATTCCAAGCCAATATCAAGAATTTTAAGATGTATTTGAAAAAAAGAATGTGAATATACTCCCAGAACATCATCCCTATGATTGCTCAATTGACCTTCAAGAAAGAGCACAACTGCCATTTGGACCAATCTACAGTTTATCAAAAAATGAGTTGACTGAACTCAAGGAGTATATTGAAGAAAATCTAGCCAAGAATTTCATACGCCATTCTAAATCTCTAGCAAGAGCTCCAATTTTATTTGTGAAGAAAAAAGATGGATCATTGCGGATGTGTATTGATTATCAAGGACTCAATAAGATTACCATCAAGAACAAGTATCCACTACCTTTAATATCTAGACTTCTTGATTAGCTGAATTAAGCTAAGATCTATATAAAAATAGATCTTTGGGGAGCATACAATCTAGTACTCATCAAAGAAGGAGATGAATGGAAGACTGCATTTTGAACTAGGTATGGACATTTTGAATACGACATCTCTTTTGGACTTACAAATGCACCAGTAGCTTTTCAACATCTAATAAATGATGTTTTTCGAGAGTTTTTGGATGATTTTGTGGTCTGTTATCAAGACGACATGTTGATCTATTCTAAGAATCTAGAAGAACATGAACTTCATGTTTGTCGTGTGTTACAAAAATTAAGAGATGTGGGACTCTATGCCAAGATAGAAAAGTGTATATTCCACACTACTCAAGTCGATTTTTTAGATTACATCATTTCAAATGATGGACTTATGATCAATCCTAAGAAAGTTCAAACTATTATAGATTGGAAGATCTCAAAAATGGTAAGAGATGTCCAATGCTTTTTGGAATTTGCCAACTACTATCGAATCTTCATCAAAAACTTTTCTTGAGTTGCAGCTCCACTTACATGTTTGACTTGTAAAGACAAACTCTAATGGAATCAAGAAGCGGAAGTTACTTTTGAATCTTTGAAGAGAGCTTTCGTCTTTGCATCGATCTTGTATCGTGTTGATTTTTTCAAAGCATTTTTTATAGAAACAGATGCATTAGACTTTGCTCTAGGTGTGGTTTTATCACAAATGGGAACAGATGACAAACTTCATCCAGTAACCTTTCATTCAAAAAAATTCTCAGTAGTAAAAATCAATTATGAGATCCATGACAAATAACTTCTTACAATTGTGGATTCTTTTCAAGAATGGCATCATTATCTAGAAGGCGCTTCCAATCCAGTCACCATGTATACAGATCACAAGAACCTCGAATATTTCATGTTAGAATGCATATTAAATCATTGTCTAGCTCGTTGGAGTATGTCTTTATCAAGATTCAAATTCATCATCACTTATCAGCCAAAAAAATAACAAGGTTTATTCAATGCTTTGTTTAGACGTTCTTATCTTGTACCAAAAGAAAGAAATGTAGCTTTTAAGCAACAAAGAATGATTCTCTTGAAGCCGAAGCAATTTCATCTTCGAGTAATAAAATCAACATTGACTGTCAATTTAACTTTTTTTAAGCAAGTCCAGTTAAGTATGTCTTCAGATCCTCTTGTTCATGATATCAAGAATAATTCTTTTAAATCTCATGATTCCTCTGAATTCGAATTCAAGAATAACTTATTTTATTTCGAAGGATGCTTATATGTTCCAGAAGGTGAAGCATATTTACGTATTCTTCAAGCTCGTCACGACTTTCCAACAACAAGATATTTTGGATACAATAAGACTTTAGAGCTGATATCTAGGGATTTTTGGTGGCCTCAAATGTAGAAGGCAATCAAAGATTTTGTACAATCATGTGATGTTTGCTCAAGATCAAAAACTCCTCGTCATCGACCTTTTGGACTTCTTCAGCCATTATCCATTCCAGAACAACCATGATCTTCTGTTTCTATAGACTTCATCATAGATCTTCCAATCTCAAGTTCTTATGACTCTATATTCATGATAGATCATTTTACCAAGATGGCACATTTTATACTATGTACAAAATCTATTACGGGTGAAGAAATAGCTAAGCTCTTTTTTGATAATATCTATCGCTATCATGGATTATCGAAGGTTGAGACCATTTTCTATTTCTATACAAATCAATCCAGTCACATATCGTTTATATCTACCGAAGTCAATAAAAATCCATCCAGTATTTCACATGTCTTTTCTTGAACCATACAAGACAGTGGACATATTAAGAAGAAGACAAGCTCTACCTCTTTCTATAGAAGAGGACAATAATGAAGAGTTTGAAGTAGAAGAGGTCTTTGATTTAAGGTGGCACCAAAATAAATTAGAATATCTTGTCCATTGGCGCGGATATAATATTAGTGAACGTACATGGGAGCCAGTAAAGAATCTTATAAATGCAACAAAGGTGGTCGAGGCTTTTCATCGATGACATCTATCAAAATCAAGATGAAAATCTTCTTTATAAAAGAAACAATATCTAGGTAAGATAACATTCTACTTTCAATCCATGTTTATAGCTTCTTTGTAGTTGTGATACTCGGGAGATGGAGAACCAATAACCAATGGATTCAATTCAAGAACCTTCATTTGTTGACCTATGAGACGAGACATTACAATTGTTACAACCTTCAAGACAACGCAATGGAGATGAAGATCTTCAAGAACGACGTGTTCTTCTTCAAATAGGTGGCGAGATACAATGCGTTTAATATCACAACATGGGAAGGGACTCCCAATGTTTGGTGATTTTACTAGAGGTAGGAACAACTCCTGATGGTGTTCCAAATGTTCAATTCGAAGGAAGTTATGAAGGCCTCAACAATGATCAAATAATTGGGTGGTCTTCTCGCTCTAGTATGGATCACTATTGATGGTTGAGAGGCCCTATCAATCATCTTCGAAGAGAACAAAGATCAAGGTATGTGGTGAATATAATTTGTCGCATCATAGATTTTCTCAACATATGATGACCGCTCCTTATAAAACTTGTTCCTAGAATGGAGGTAATGTCACAGACATACTCATGTAAACGAGTAATAACATATATAAATAGCTAGAAATAAGTAAAAGTAGATAAAAGTAAGTTAATTCTATAGTATTTAGTATAGAAGCTTTTTAGAAGCTTCATAGATGCTGCTTTGATTTTATAGGTGTCTTTAATTGACTTTTTTGATTAGAAACGTGGTCAACAAGTTGACCATGTGCCACATATGTTATTAGCTTGAAGACCAAGCTAATAATGTGGTCCACATATAGAAAAACTTGCCTTGTAAGTCAAGGCATGTGTCCTATAAAGTCAACATTTAATGGAGGTCCTATAAAACGTCGCCACATAGCCCCTAGTTAGATAGTATATATACAGACAAGAGTGAAGCCTTTTCCATTCTTGTCAATTCTTTTCTTGCTTCCAGTTTAATTTCAAGGGTCTCTAATTTTCTTGTCTTTTTGCAATAGTCATTTCAGTTTCTCTTTCAATATACATATTTATTTATTTATATTTTGTTTCCTTTCTTTGAGTGAAGGCTCACTTGTTTGAATTATTTTTTCATCGAGTTCTTGTCCTTGATACTTGTAAGGACAGCTTGGACTACTTCTACTCAATGAACTAGTGAATCTTGAGGACCTTCATTTACATCCTCCATTTTTTCTTGACTTTGGATCTGTTGATCTCAATTATTGAAATTAAATGGAGCATTACATTGTTGATGAGTATATCTTGACTGCTTGTAATTCGCACATACTGGTGCATAATCGTCATTGGCTCTAGGATTGGAACATTCATTGGCATAATGACCAATCTATCTGCAACGGAAACAAAGAAGTGGTCTTTTTGTACCTCCATCCTGCATATTGGATGTCTCCACCGGTAAATACCTATTAGGCTTATTCCATGTAGGGTTAGAAAATGATCCTGGTTGTTCCATTTGTACGGAGGGTACTTAGTTCAATTATGCTGGTGGAGCATATTGCTCATATCTTTGCTGCTCCTTCCTATAGTTCTGGGGGTTTGATGCAAAGCCTCGATTAAAATTGGAACTTTAAAAATTATTGAATGTTCAATTTTGTCGATTAGATCGATTTTTATTCCATCCATACATATTTCTCATTTGAACTTGATTGACTTTCCACTGAATCAATGGAATTATGGTCTGATTACTAAATTGTTGTTGCTTTTGTAAATGCCAGCAGTTTTGGATAGGGTACTTTCTTCTATAAAATGTATATTGAACATCCGTTTGTCTGTGTGATGGATATTCCATATCAAAATGACCTTGTCCCTTATAATTATTACACCATACATTAGGTCTCATATTAGAAGGCTTATATCATTTTTTCTTATCTTTAGCCAAATTGATAGCCAATTCTTCCATTTTTTTTATTAGATTTAATAACAATGCTTGATTTGGATCTTTAATAGTCACATTTGTGAACAACTCTGATTGTTGATAGATTGGCAATGTAAAATAAGGTGTCATTATTATTGGCGCTATTGCTTGGAGTGATGTAGCATTAATTGGTTATTGCAACATAACATTCTTCACATTAGAGGCAGCCATTTGTAGATAATTATCCATTGACATATTTTCTGATTGTATTTATTGGCTTCCTAAACTTTGAATCATCATGGCCCCTATTGTTAACAATTAGTCATAATGACATTCTTCCCACACCTTTGGTCGTGCCAATAATGCCTCTATTGTAGGTGGTCGAGCCTCTTTTACAAACATTTTTAATTCTGGTGGATGCAAATTATTAATTAATATTGACAATATAAATACATCTTGCATTTGATTATTTGACTATTTACGAAGTATATTCGTGATTTGGCCATAATAAGACTCTATAGATTCTTCCACAAATATCCTACTATTCATAAAACTCTCAAAGCTGATCTTCAAATCCAATTGGTCTAAAATGGATTAAGAAGTCGTTCCTCAAGGCCTCCCAATTAGAAAATATATTCACTAATTATCGAATATACCATTCAAAAGTTATATCTTTTAAAATTACTGGCAACCATCTCAACCAAATGTCTTCAGTTCTACCATTATTAGCTACGCAGGCTGTCAAGACTTGAGATATATGATGATTGGGATCAAAACTTGGCCAACTACTAAAAATAGATAATGGTGCCACACTTATAGTTTGGTCTCCTACTGCTCCCATTTGTACTACAATTGATACTTCTGGCACTCCCGCAGCCATTGGTGTTATTATTGGTCTCCTTATTATTTGAATCTGAATTTTTCTTCTTTTGGTTTTACTTGGACCTGCAATTCCTTTTTGTCATTCTTGTAGGATATTTCTTATGCCTAATCACTCTTGTCTTTCTATCATTTATTGATTAATTCTTTGATAATCCTCTCCCATATGATTATCTATCATAATCTTTCATTCTTCTTTACAAAATCAATACTGCCTTGAATTATAACCTACATATTTGTAACCCTAAAATTGATTCTTTTCACGTTTTCATTCAACATATAATTCCATCCTCCATACAATCAATTTCTAATATTTCATATTGTTATCATTTTTCTAGAAGCGGGGCCAAAATATTGTTCTCGTTGCGTTCAAGCTTCAATAGACCAAAGCAATTGAACTAATAGAGGTGGATTCAAACACAAGGAAAGACTGATTATATGAATTGGATCTATTAATGTCACAATTGATTATACCCTGACTTTCTGAAATCAATTATCAAACTACAAAACATAGAGGCTTACTACTTCTGTCTTAATTCAATCAATAATCCATTCTACGATTATCAATTCAATAATACTTTTCTAAATCACAATTCTTCATAAGTAAATAATAAAGAAAATAAAGAGGTAGCACCAAGCTTACCTCGGCTTATGACTCTCAGTTTGGCTCTTCTACCAAAAAGATGATCCGTCAGCCAGCGGATTCTAAAGGTTATGATCCTTTGAATTCTTAACCATTTATTCCACTAACAACCTACTGTTACCAACTAAACTGCCTAATTATCAATCTAATTCTTAAAGTTGTCAATAACCAACTAGTAACTTACTACAAAGTTTATTTACCTATTCTACAATAGTTGATAATATACCTCAAATATTATTCTAAAATTTGATTCACCTATTTCGTTTGCCCATTAGTTTGAGGATAAAAGATTGAAGAAAGCTTTATATCCACCTTTAGAATCTTAAATAATATTTTCTAAAATCTTGAGACAAATTGAGTCCCCCTATTTGATATAATATCTTTTAGCAATACATGATAGCAATAGATATTGTCAAAAAAAAGCTTAGTTATTTCATCACCTAAAATAGATTTTATATGTGGTATAAAATGTACTATTTTGATGAAGTGATTTATGATTATGAATATGGAATCATATGAATTTAAAATTGGAAGATCAGTGATAAAATCCATAGAAGTAAAAGACTATGATTGTTCTAGAATAGATAACAATTGAAGTAATTTATAAGGTCGATGGCTAGGAGTTTTGGATCTTGAACAAGCATCACATGATTGTACAAAGTCTTTGATTGCCTTTCACATTTGAGGCCATCAAAAAGCTCTTGATATTAACTCCAAAGACTTATTGTATCCAAAATGTTCGATTGCTAAAAAATCATGATGAACTTGAAAGACACGTAATCGTGCCTTATGTTTTGGAATATATACATGATCTTCAAAATATAGTTGGTTCTTCTTAAACTCAAACTTTGAAGTGTCATAGGACTTAGAAGAAGTATTCTTGATATCATGAATAAGAGAATTAGAGAACATACTTGATTGAATTTGCTTGACAAAGTTTAAATCAATAATAAATGTTGATTTTATTGCTTGGAGATAAAAAAAAGCTTGAACTTCAAGAGGATCATTCTTTACTGATCAAAAGTTATATCTCTTTCTTTTGGTACAAGATAAGAACATCTAGAAAGGGCGTTTGATAGACCTTTTTGTTTTTTGGATTGATAAGTGAACTTGAAATTGAATATGGATAAAGACATGCTCTAATGAGCTTGGTAATGATTCAAAACACGTCCTCACATGAAATACTTGAGGTTCGTATGATTAATATACACGGTGTCGTAATGTGTGAAGTCTTGCTTGAGAATGCTCCGGGCACCTTAATGTAGAAGGAAGAATAGAAATTGCGATAACAAAATCCTAATTCTAATAGAATACTAATAATGCTCTAATTAGACTATAATAATGGTAAACAAACGTAATCAAATTCAAAACAATTCAAAGAAATTTCAAACAAACAATAAAATTCTTAAAAAAATATTAGAATGATGACAAATTTTACTCAAATATATGTCAATTCAACCTTAATTTAATTCTAGTTAAAATCCTATTGAATTTCACTCAACTTTAGACCAAACCTAATTAAATCTTAAACCCTAATAATTCCTGAACCCTAAGTCAAATCCTAAACAAATCTTAAATTAAACCCTATTTCAAATCCTAAATCCTAAATCAAATCCTAAATCCTAATCCTAAACCCTAATCCAAATCCTAATCCAACTCTAAACTCTAATCCAAATCCTAAATCCTAAACCAAACCTTAAATCAAATCCTAACCAAATCCTAGTCCAAATTCTAATCCAAACCCTAAATCAAATCCTAATCCAAATCCTAAATCAAATCCTAACCAAATCCTAAATCCTAATCCAAATCCTAATCCAAACCCTAAATCCTAATTCAAACCCTAATCCAAACCCTTATCCAAACCCTAAACCGAACCTTAGCCAAACCCTAATCCAAATCCTAGTAATTCCTATGACAGATTTAAACCTTAATATCTAATGAATAAACCATTGATCTCAATTCAAAATTTTCACACTTCTTAAAAATCAAGTTCAAAACAGGAAATTTTTTTTTGAAAAGGATCGGAGTTACCAAATTGACAAAAGCCTCAAAAATGTGTTCGGGTGTTAGCCAGCCTCCTTCTCCAATCTTATTGTTAACCTTCCAGAGTCAATTTCTCTTTTTTGCGCTGTTCGATTACTTTCAAATTTCTAACAAACATAGGAAAACAAGTCTTATATCCTTTCACATAAGTTTTACTCCAATCCAACTAGTAGATTGCATGAAATCTTAAAAGCCCTCACTCGACCTAAAATTCTACTTTCTGAGACCTTGACTCACTTAAACCTCAATATCTCTTAGTTCAACCGTTAGATCAAGCTCAAATTCACAACATGTATTTAACACAACTATAAACATGAATCCAAAAAAATTCACCCGTAAATCTATGATACAACTTTCGAAATCACTCAAAACATAAATCCTATTTTATTTCATAAAACCCAAGTCATCCAAAAAAAAACTCAACTTTGAAAAGCTCTTACAAATTCATATCAACTTCAAATTACCCAAAATTAATGCCCATAGAAACCCTATTCAATCTTCTCTCAAACCCCACTCTTCGATCTGCCAAAGAGTCCCAGAGTCGTCGTTGAGACTCGGTTTTGTGCCTCAGGGTCTGATTTCGACCCTTGTTCATAACCGGCCCTCTCCAGGTATCAATATCTAATTTTTCTAAGTAACTTTTTTCTAGAATTACTCTTAACTTTCTTCTAAAGATTCCTATATCATTTATTTTTCCAATCTACTTTGATTTGCCTTACTTATGGTACTACAAAGTAAGTAGAAGTCACCTTTCTAAAAGGCAGCATTGGTACCTTTTAATTTTTCTACCCCTTTGGCTATTAACTATATTTCTAAGATAATTTGTTCTAATACTTTGAACTAAGATCTCTTAAATTATAATAATCTCCACACTCTTTCACCTATTAATTATGTTAGATCATGACAACGGTGATTGGACTTAAAGTGTCTTCTAGATAATGATGCCATTCTTAAAATGAATGCACAATTGCAAAGAATTCTTTGTCATGGATATCATAATTAATTTTGGCTACTGAAAATTTTTTGAAATAAAAAGCTACTAGGTGGAATTTGTCATCTATTTCCATTTGTGACAAGACAACACCTATAGCAAAGTTTGACATATCTATTTAGACAAAAAATACCTTGGAATAGTTGATACAATGTAAGATTGGTGCAAAAATAAATTCCTTCTTTTAAGCATTAAATGATGCTTCTACTTCTTTATTCTACTCAAGTTTGTCTTTACAAGTCAAAAGTGTAAGTGGAGCTACAACTGGAGAAAAGTTCTTGATGAAAATTTGGTAGTAATTAGCAAAGCCTAAAAAGCATTAGACATCTCATACTGTTCTTAGAATCTTCCAATGTATGATAGTTTGGACCTTTTGGGATTCATCATAAGGCCTTCGTTGAAAATGATGTATCCTAAAAAGTCAACTTGAGTAATATAGAATACACACTTTTCTAACTTGATATATAATCCTACATCTCTTAGTTTTTTTAACACATGACGGATATAAAAGTCATGATCTTTTGTATTCTTATAGTAGATTAGAATGTTGTCTAAATAATAAATGATAAAATTATCTAGAAATTCACAAAAAACATCATTCATAAAATATTGAAAAGTCGTTGGTGCATTTGTGAGTCTAAAAGACATGACATTATATTCAAAATGTCCATACCTAGTTCAAAAAGTAATTTTCCATTCATCTCCTTCTTTGATACAAACTAAGTTGTATGTTCTTTATAGATCTATTTTAGTATAGATCTTGGCTTAATTGAGTTGGTCAAGAAGTCCTAAAATTAAAGACAAAGCATATCTATTTTTGATGGTGATCTTATTGAATCCTCAATAATCTATACACATCTATAAAGATCTCTTTTTCTTCTTCATAAATAAGATAAGAGCTCCAGTTGGAGATTTAGAATGGCATATGAAGTTTTTTGTGAAGTTTTCATTAATATATTCTTTTAATGCAATCAATTCATTCTGCAATAAGCTATACATTGGTTTGAATCGTGGTTGAGCTCTTTCTTGTAAATCAATTGAACAATGATAAGGTTGATGCTCTCGAAGAATATCTGCATTCTTCTTTTCAAAAACATCTTAGAATTCTTCATATTGGTTAGGAATACCACTTGATATTTTTTCACCATTAGAAATGGGCATAGTATATATACCAAAAGATAATCCTTCTTTTGTAACATGCATGAAAGCTCTTGCATCTACTAGTAAAGGTTTAGAAGTATTAGACTTTTGTACTTCTACTTTATTAATTCCATCTTTAATTATACTACCAAAAAATTAAGATTACAAGAAATCCAATCTATTTAAGAGTTTTTTTTTTTTAGCCATCATAATCTTAGAATAATTGGATTGGAGGGAGACCTTATTACATTAAATACTACTATGCTATTATCATCTTTAATTTTTACATCTAAAAGAATAGTCTCATGGATAACATTTCTACAAGACAACAAATAACCATCTATGACTTCTACATGTACGGATTTAGTTTTTTTGACTAAAGGTATTTTTTGATTTTTGGCAAAATCTTCATCTATAAAAGAGGCTGAGGCTCTTAGATCTTATAAAGCAAAGACTTTGTGATTTTTAGCTCTTAAACACACATCTATTATAAAATAAGGTGAGGGATCTCAGGAAAAAATTTGACTTTTACTAGGTATTGCACATGATTTCAACCGCATGATCCCTATTGTAATTGAAAAAATCCATTTTTTGACATATTATCTTCTTTGATAATTGTGCTCCTCATTTTGTAATTGCATTGCTTCTTTAGACAATGTTGAGTAGTATGGTTAGCTTCTCCACAGTATAAATACAAACCCTCTTGGCAACATCAAGTCTTTTCTTGCTCTGTAAGAGTTTGAAATGTATTGTATCAATTTACATTAGTTTTGACCTTGACAAATACATTTCAAAAAACTTAGAACTTATTGTCATTATTTAACTTATTCTTTTTTAGCTAAGTCTTTATTCTTGATGCATTTTAAATAATTGATTGTCACATACAATGGCTTAAGTAATAAATTATTCTAAATTTTTTATTTTTAATATTATTGATAATAAATCTTTAGCAGTGTCCTTTAATCCATATTGAAATTGATTGATGAATGCTTTGTCATTCTAATCCACATTACAAGTAAGGTTTTAGAATTCAGTAGCATATGTGGTAGTTGATTGTGATCTTTGTCATAAAGATAAGAGTTTGATTTTTGCTACTCGTTCTTGAAGTCTTTCTCCAAATGTGGCCATAAATACTTTTAGGAATAAATTCAAATCATAAAGGAGTCACAAATCTTTTTCCATTAAAGATACAAACCAAGAGAGAGTACTTCTTGATAGAAGTGCTTCTATGAATCCAACTCGAGTAAATCCATCAAGATATTTAAAAGGATGTAACCTTAGATAGAGCTTCACTTGTTACAAAAATCCTCAAAATTTTGATCTTGTTCCATCAAACTTCTCAGGCATACTAATCCTTGTCTCTATCATACTAGTAGAAGTAAAACTCCTTGGATTTGGTTGTGAGGTCAATCTACTTACTTCTTTCTATTTCACAACTTTTTGTTATAGACTGTGAACTTCTTCTATAGGTGTAGGTATAATACCTCCATGATTCATGTTAGAAATACATGAGATTTTTATTCTAAGAATGTTCACAAACTCATGAAGACCTGGAATAGTTATAAATCTATGCTCACTTTTGTTAGGTGTAGTGTCCATAATCTTTTCTTCTATAAGGAACTCAAACAAATCCAAAAAGTTAAATTAGAGGATGATAATCAATAACATCTTATAAAAATTTCCACAAACATGGATAATCCACTCTTTTTAAAAAAAGATCAGTATTAGAAAATAAGATTTTTTCTTTTAAAAGATGGATAGTTTGCAACCTTTAAAATACAACAATAGAAGTGAGCTAATCCACTCACATCTAAAACAAGATAAAAACAATACATTAACAGTCTTGTCAAACTGTCAAGAACATGAATCTCAAAGATAGAGAATCCTCAATACATTCTTATGTCACTAAAGAGAACTAAAAAGTCATTTAAAAGATAATTTAATATTAACTAGAATAGCTATTGTCAAAAATAAAAAGACAAGAAAGTCTTGAAAGAAGACTAAGGACTTTTACAACATTGACAAGAGTGAAGAAGGCTTTATTCTTGCCTCTATATATACTCTTAACTAGAAGCAACGTAGTGATGTCCTATAAGACCTCCAAATCATGTTGACTTTGCTAGCCACATGACTTAACTTATAAGGTAAGTTATCTATATATGTACCACATGATTAGCTTGTTCCACAAGCTATTAATATATGATTAACTTATTGGCCAAGTTTTCAACCTATAAATACATCTAAAGTCAAAACCGCTGTCATACTATAAATGCTTATAGTATGTAAAAATTAGTTAGAACATATAATATGTTCATAAGTCTTAATTTATGTTAAAATGGTTAATAGATTAATTTTTAAAAAGCGGATATAAAAAACTTTATTTTAAATTTTATCTATTTTGATAATAGTATTTTAAAAAATAATTATAAAATTTAAATATTAGTATAAAGCCTTGAGAGGAGATTAGACCCTAAAGAAGAAATTTTTAACTAGTAGGAGGCTTATTGGGAGGGATGAAAGGAAGGCATGGTTGGATGAAGGCAAAGAATGGAGATCTTCATTCCTAATGATCTAAGGCCCTGCCTAATGGACTTTAAGGAGTCTACCTAAGGCTTTATTAGGGATTAGGGTTTTTTTTTCGAAGTCATTTGAGCTTTGGAGGCTAGAATCAAAAAGTTCAGGATTTTGGATATAATTTGGATGAAGAGTTTATATGATTTCGAATTTTTGTGAAGGAGATATAGGTGTTCAAAGTTAAAGTGTCAAATTTGTACCTACTATCACTTTTTGAAGCATAACATATGCATACAAAGAGAAATGAAAGATCGGCAAGTAGAATTGGAGAGAATACTTTCTTACATATACTTTACATATAATTTTTGACAAATTCCAAGTTTGGATGAAAGAATTATAGGGCATTAAAGATAGCACATATAATTCAAAGGCAATAAGTGAATCATTTTGTTGATAGTAATGGTTGGAGCCATATCTTGAGTTTTTAGACGAATTTTTGGCTCAAAATTTCTATAAGTGTGAGTTATTAAGTTAAAAAGCTATAGATCAAAGTTTCATAGTATGTGAGTACTTATTTTGTGAGATATAAAGAAAATAGTACAAAGGTGTATATAAGCTAGGATTTGAAGCTACTATTAGAGTTTTGGTGATATCTCAAGATCTGTAATGAACTTGCGGTTAAATTTTTTTGGTAGTTTTTGAAAATATATCAATACTATATGTAAAATTTTAGATTGTGTGGATGGTCTGATCAAGAGATATGAGCTGTTAAAGTTCAGATAACATTTTTCATAAGGATATATAAGATTTTAAGATACTTTATCATACATTTGGATGTTTTTTTTGGTACTTGGCTTATGTATTGATGTAATTGTCCTAAAGAAAAAAATATTATATATATAAACTTAGTACTTTTATATCTTAGACTTGATTGAGCATTTAGTGGCAGCCAGAAGCCTAGTGCTTTCTTGAGGCAAATTCTCTCTACTCCAACACCTTATCTATAAAGCTTCTAGAAAGCTTCACTAAAAGACTTTATGAAATTAATCTATATTTATCTACTTCTATTTAATCATACGACTCTTTATTGAAATAAATATATATGTTTGTGATACCCTATGATGTAATATGCATACGATATAGTTATGCACAATAAGAATAAGAGAAAATGGATTGAAAAGATGGAATTACATGTTGTATATCTATCTTTGAGACTTATAAATATAAATAAGAATCTTAATAAATAGAAGTGGATTGTTCTTCAGTGTATACTGAGCATATTATCTCAAACCATTGATGTGCTCATCATGCTTTTTGGAAATCCCTTCTTAGCAATGAGATTGCAAAAAAAAATCATAGAACAAGTTTGCTACCAAGATTTCATCATTTATAGTAGTATTTTTCAATCAATTTATATAACTGAAGTGACACAATTTGTAATACACTAATACTAGTATATTTAAATAATTTTATTTTGGTAGAAATTTTGTCAAACATTTTTTTTGAATATATATCTTTTTAATATGAAAGCTTCATTAAAAAGTGTCTGCCAAAGAAGAAGAATGATCCTCTGTTCCTAATATTTTTGATGAAAGAAGAGATTGAAAGAAAATTAAATGTGAATAAGAGATAATTTTTATTTAACGAGATCTTTTATACATCAATTGAGAAGTACAACAAGGCCGAGATCCAATACTTGGTTAAAGAACTTGAAATAGAATTCTATCTTTGTATCTTCTTTGAATGTATTAGAGAGAGAGACAAGATATTTATTGTATTTATTGGTACAAAAATAATGCTTGTATATATGGTAAGTAACTTCTTTATATTTACTTTTTGACCATTTAGTTCAATTCAAACTAAAATGAGAACTCATAGTAATATAATTGTCTTCACCATCAATAAATTGACAAGTTAAGATTTAGTATAAGCTTCAATTATCCATTGTATATAATATTTGAATTCATTAACAATTAAAAAAGTTTCAACTTTACAAATGTCAAGTGTGTACAATTTTGTGCTCTATAAAGAAGATGAAATTGACTCATATAAGACAAAATATTGTCATGTTATAATTTATTTAAAGTATAAAAATAATGGTTATTATCTTGATGTTAATTGATAAATATCTTAGAACATAGAGAGTTATTATCTATAGAAATTTATGGTTTATAGAAATCTTAAATGACTTGTTTAAGTTATTTAAATTATTAACCATAATTATTTTTGAAATTAATTTATTTTTGCTATTAAAAAGAAATATGAAAAAATTATAAATAACCATAGAGATCTTTAATCTTATAATTTGTTGAAAAATTGGTGTCAGCTAGAAACCTAATATGTTTCCAAAGTAAATTCTTTCTACTTTGATAATATTGGATTACAATATGTCATCAAGATATCAATTTCATCTTAGAGAGCTACTACATCTTGTCAAAGAATTGAGCAATTGGAGGGATTAGCAGAAGAGTAGCATAAAGGAAAAAAGCTGGAATACTACTAACTCAATCAAACTCCTTAAAAAATATTCTAGACAACTTTGATAAAGATTATTCATAAGACTATGAAAAACTTGAATCACAATTAATTCTTGAGTTAAAAGATATTGAATTTTCGTGCCACAATGAGGATGTCAAGATAAATTTGAATATATGTCTTCTTAGCTTTTACTACCTATGAAATAATGAAATTGAAGAAAAAATTGAAGAAGAATCATTAATTAAGTATAAGCATTATATATTCAACTCAAGTAAATATTAGTATAGCCATTTGATGGTGCATTCCTCTGACGTCTAATATGAATATATACCTTTATCTTTGAATTCTCATTTAGCTTAATTGAAGCTAAAAAACAATAATGGATCAATAATTTCTTATACTAGTAGTCTTCTGCTTGCATCTCTTTTTGGTAACCAAATTATTTAGGACCTTTCAACCAGATATTAATTAAACCACAATTGCTAAAAAATGAATTCTAAAGGATCATAATTTGCATGCCAATTGATTTCATGGATAAATTTGATGTCAATTTATTCTTCTATAAAGAACTTATTTAACTTACATTGATAAGAACCTTAATATGATCACTAAACTTATATGTGATGATAGCAATTTTGATTGTGATTTAGAGAATTCAACTATATCTGTACCATTTGATATGGCTCACTTAGAACAAAGAATCTTTGAACTTGTAGTCAAGATCGAAATTCCAAAAAGATATACTTATTATCGTGACTCAAGTGCTATTTAATACTAGTGGCAAGAGGCTAAGGCAAAGAAGGTGGTAGAAAAAGCTAAAGAAAAAATAAAAAGGAAGATGGAATTGAATACCTATTTTAGTGCTATAGAAGTTATGAATGAAAAAATATAGGATGATGTATTGGAAATCAAATATTCATTCAAATCTTTCATGATGATGCTAATGTAAATAAGTTATCACAACCTTACAATTAATACCGCCACCCCTTGTAATATTGTTAATACCTCTTGCTAGTTTTATAATTTCCATTCAGGGTCAATTTGCTCTATACAACTCTATGAATACATTGCCAATCAATTGGTCTATTGGTTAAAATTTTTTACCTTTATAAAAATTTCTCTCAATGAATATGAAGACAATATTAAAATAGTAGAAGAGTAGAAGGAGCTAAAGCATATTAATGATGAGAATAAGCACATAGATAAAGAAGAAGAGGATGTAGCAACAAATATTAGAGAGATTAAAGATGAGATTGAAGGACTCTTTAAGAAGAATTATGATAATGATGATGAAAATAATAGAAATATTATAGGATGAAGAAAGCAAAAAACTAACAAATTTTTTGACATATCATGAACATATATACTTACTCTAAGAATTACCTAAATGAATAGATAAAAATAGATGAAAGTATATTATTTTTATAATATCTTATTAAGAAGATTCTTAAAAGCTTTATAGATGTTGCTTTGACTTTATAAGTATTCATAGTTGACTTTTAGATTAAAAACTTCGTTAACAAGTTAGTTACAAGTCACACATTTTGGTTGCTTGTAGAATAAGGTAACTATATAGCATTCAGATAAGAAACTTGTCTTGTAAGTCAAGACATGTGTCATATAAAATAAATACATATTAGAGGTCCTATAGAACGTCGCCATGTAACTCCTAGATAGATAATATATATTGAAGTAAGAGTGAAGCCTTCTATATTCTTGTCAACTTCTTTCTAATTTCTAGTCTAGATTCAAGAGTCTTTAGTTTCCTTGTTTTTTTGCAATAGCCATTTTAATTTTTTTTTAATATACATACTTCTTTATTTTTATTTTGTTACTTTTTTTTTGACATGTGTAGAATAGATGTTAATTCATTTTTGAAAGAAATTGATAAAATATATTAATAGTCCATATAATAGGAAATTCAGGAGGACGGATGAGTGAGTTAGTTATTAAAAGCGGTTACTTATAGAATAACGATTGAAATCTGGAGAATCAAAAGAAAATATATAAGAGTTGTAGAAGTTAATTAAGGGGCGAGACTGTGATAGTGTGAGCCGGGGTAAGCTTGGTGCTACCTCTTTTCTTTTATTTTTTATTTTCTTTGAATAAGAAGATTAAGAGTTTCTGAATATTGTGAAAGTGAATTATGGAATGGAAGTATGATTGTTATTAAATGGAAAGAAGAAAGATTGAATGCTAAAATCTGATTGTAGTTTAGCAGAGAGAATGAGTCTGTGTTTGTGTGAAATACTATAATGTGAAGGCAGTTAATGGTGAAGAAGTCCAGAGTTTAGATTATGGTATGATTATGTCCTGTCATTTAGGATAGTGCGGGATTACACATTGTTGTTATCAGTGATGGTGGAGTATTATTAGGAAGTGGAAAGCATTGTAGTGTTTTCTGAGTATTTTAAGTAGTATGGAATACAGTTAATTGTGTGACCCTAACGTGTAAGCTCATGCGGTATTCTTTCCCTGTGTTCGAATTCTCTTATACAAATTTACTCTCATTAGATTAATTAGAGTAAGTAAAACGACAATCATATTTTGGGGCCGCTGCCGAGGAAATTGATAATAGCATGGAGTGTTAGGTATTAACTGCCGGTTAAAGTAGATGGAAAATAGGTAATAGTGGCAGAAGAATATAATGAAAGAGTATGATTATTAAGAATGAAAACTTAACAGTAAAGAAAATATGGCACTCAAGAGAAAGAATAGAGAGATCGCAAGCAAGAAATTTGTTGCGAAACGAGCAACAAAGAAAGTTAAAAAGGAATCATAGACAAAGTTGGATTAAGCCATGGTTGCATGCCTGTCGTCATATTCGAGCATACCCAGAAGCTAATTGACATCTAATATTTGAGAAGTATATACCATTAGAGAAATTGCCAAAAGCACTTGCGGAAAATTTGGTCAATAGGCCAGGGTTTCTTCTGAGACTGTTAACTGAGAGTGGAGGAATCACAGAAGAGTTGGATACTCCATTAGGTACGTTTCCAATAGCGAAAACTGCCGATTTTGTCAAAACTGGTTTCATAGAGTGGCATAAATTATTGGTCAATAAGGGCCAATTCAGTGTGTTTCAAAATCCATCATTCTCACCTCCTATTCAACCAATAAACTTATTTAAGGATAATAATAGTAAATTGAGCAGGGTAGAAAGTTTAGAAAATATATTTGGGAAAGACGCAGACTATATTAACAAACGATTAAGTGTCACATTATCAAATTCAATGACAACAGGAGGTCCAGTGATTCCCATAGCAGTATAAATGGGTACTGTGAGTGATCGCACAACTAGCGTGGCTCTATTACCTACCTTTAGGGGCTTTTCGGGTGCGGATCTAGATCAACATTTGTCACAATTTTTGACAGCATGTGTTGCCAATAATGGGAGAACCGAGGATATTTGGTTACGATGGTTGCCAGCAATCTTAAAAGATACGGCGTTTGAATGGTATAACTCATAACCAGTTGGTCAATTTTCGAACTGGGAAGCATTGAAGAATGCATTTTTGACCCATTTTTGACGAATTGGTTTTGAAGACCGTCTTTGAGGAAGGTTAATGAAGAGCAAAATGATCCTAGGAGAGGCAGTGGAATCGTACTATGGCCGAGTGGCTGATATACTTAATAAGTGGCCAAACCACCAAATGTCAAAGGTATTTATATTATCTATATTAATAAATGGTTTTCACCCACTAGAGCTAAAAATATTTATAAAAGAAGCTCAACCAGTTACGGTATCTGCATCCCTTGATATAGCCAAGGTTTGGGAGGAATGCCATTATGATTTGTTTTTAACTGCGTGTGCCACGATGATACTAGTTCAAAGCAATTATCAATATCCGGCTTTGAATGTATCAATGGGTAGTTATCCACAGATGATCGAAACAATGGCCCATTTAAGTGCCAATACTCAAGGGCCAATTAATGTTATCCCATTGCAAGCTTTACCACTGCAAGTCACAATAGCGTATGCTCCATATTTTTCATATCAAACACAAGAGTCAACTTTGGCAAAAAAACAAATAATACCAGCTTCAAAAGATTCCAATGAAGCCTTGTTATTGAACTTAACAAAGAAAATGGAAGAAATGGTCGTTAATATGGCCAAAGATAAGGAAAAGAGGCAAAAGCCAACCAATACTAGAACCAATGTATGGTGCAGTAATTGTCAAGGTCACGGTCATTTGGTAACGGAATGCCCATCACCATCACAAGTGTTGGGTAAATATACATTTTGTGGAGGCAAGCACTTAACCGCTAATTGTTGGAATTTGTAAAGACAACAATAATTCAGTAATCCGACCATGATTCCACCAACTCCATGGGATGTCAATCAAGTTCAAACAAGACATACGTTTGGATAGCATGGAAATCGATCTAACTGACAAAATCGAGTAGTCAATCATTTTCAAAATTCCACTTATAATCAGGGATCTGCATCAAATCCTCAGAACTATGGTAAGGAGCAGCATGGATTTGAGCCATATGCTCCATTGATGCCATTGAACCAAGTACAACTGAGACAACCAGGATCATTTTCTCAACCTACATGGAACAAACCTATTAGGTATATACTGGTGGAGACACCCAATATGCCTGCTGGAGGTGCAAAACGGCCATTGTGTTGTTTTCATTGCAGACAGATTGATCATTATGCCAATGAATGTCCCAATCCAAGAGTCAGTGACAATTATGCGCTAGTTTGTCGGAATTGCAAGCAGTCAGGGCATACGTATCAGCAATGTAATGTTCCATTCAATTTCAATAATCGAGATCAGTAGATCCAGAGTCCAAGAAAAATGAAGGGGATAAATCGAGGTCCTCAAGACTCTCTAGTAAATTGGATGGAATATAACCATACTGTTCATACTAGGAGTCAACAAAAAGAGAAAGGCCCAATTAAACATTTGGAAGATCCTAAAGCGAATTACGGATCCATCCCATTCAGGTCCTGACACTGGAAAAGTCTTGAGCCCTTATTTGGTTGCGAAGCTCAATGAGGTCCCAATTACGGAGTCTTCAGTTCCTTCTCGAATCGGTCTGTTCTCATTGCAGTTCCAAGAAGCATCATACCCGTTGAAAGATCCCCTTGGGAAAGAAGCTCAAGCTGCTGTTCCAATTCCAAGGCCAGGGCGGCAGAATAATTTACCTCACGGAGTTAAACTCAAACCCATGAAATAGAAGAGGGCATTGAGAATTACCCTAAATATGGAACCCTACAACATTTTAAAGGATTTGGACTCTATCTGGCCTTCAATTTCTATGAAGTAACTTTTAGCAGTCGCATCAGAGTGTCTTTCCACCTTGAATTCATCCCTAACAAGACATTGGCATCGTAATATGGAAGTTTGTGAAGTTAGTTTGAACCTTGATACAAGCACACCAACCATTGATGTTTCGATTGATGGTATTCTGATCTCTGGTGTCCAGGTAGATGGAGGTTCCAACGTCAATTTAATGAACGCTCATACAATAGATGCTTTAGATCTGGAACAATTAGTCCCCATGACATTGGTATTACGGATGGCAGATAATAGCCAAGTTAAGCCAATGGATATTTTACGAAGTGTTCAAACTATAATTACAAGTATTGCATATGAAATTGACTACATTGTCTTTTGCTTACAACATTCGACTTTATCGTACCCTATTTTATTGGGACAACCTGGCTGTATCAAGCGAAGGCCAAGAATGATTAGGATTGGGGTACTTTGACAATTGATAAGGGCGTAGATAAAATAGTATTACAAATGTACCCAGTACACTATCACAGGGAGTCTCAGTTGCCAATATCTGAATTGACGTCAGATGAAGAGCTTAACTCTGAGGATGACACAGAAGTACAGAGTATGGAGGCCAATGTGGAGGCAGCACAGTACCCTGAGGTGGTGTACCAATGTGGAGGTCCAGAGGAGTACTTGATATACCCAAACGATTCGGAAAACTCTACTTATGTTAGTATTGACTGGAAACCTTGATACGATGTGCACCATGTTAGTACCTTTGAGACGGGATTTGTTACTTCGCATATGTCGGACATATCGAGTAACTTTAAATCACTACGGAAATTGAAACAGAGTATTGTTGCTGAACCTGTATGTCAAACTCTTAACTTAACGACCACGGCCTAACCTCGGCTAATTAAGGTCTACGAAGGTATTAAGGAACAAGAGTTGACCTATTGGACAGACTTTTTCTTACATCATAAATCCGCTTTTGCTTGGATTTATGATGATCTACAAGGTATCCCTGCTGATGTCTGTGAACATCGTATCATATTGGAAGAAAATGCTAAACCGGTACGCCAGAGGCAACATCGCTTTAATCCTAAATATTTTCTTATGGTGAAGGAAGAATTGAACAAGCTTCTTGCGATGGGTTTCATTTACCTGGTACCAAATAGTGAGTGGATTTCTCCAATTATGTTGGTTCAAAAAAAAAATGAAAAAATCTAAATTTTTTAAGATTTTCGAAAACTTAATGCAGCCACTAAGAAAGATTACTTTCCGTTACCGTTCACGGATAGTATATTGGACGCCGTTGCCGGTCACGAATGCTATTCATTTCTCGATGGTTTCTTTGGATACAATCAAGTTCAAATTACAAAAGAAGACTAGCTCAAGACAACCTTTACTATGGATTGAGGCACATTTGCTTATCGCGTGATGCCTTTTGGATTATGTAACACCCCAGCCACGTTCCAGTGCATGATGACTGAGGCTTTTTAAGACTATCTCCGGATGTTTATGGAGATCTTTTTAGATGACTTTTGTACATTCAGTATCAAACAAGATCATCTTCATTGTTTAGGCAAATGTTTGGCTCAATGTGCCAAATTTGGGATATCGTTGAATTCGGAAAAGTGCCAATTTGGTGTTCCATTCAGAAAATTATTGGGCCATATTGTTTCTAGTCATGGTATTGCTATAGATCCTGACAAAGTACAGCATATCATGAACTTGTCCAGACCGGAGACAGTCTCTGGCGTTCGAGGATTCGTTGGTCATGTCAGTTATTATAGACGATTTATAAGTTTATTTGTGATTATTTGTCAACCTTTAATGAACTTACTAAAGAAACCTTTGTCCGATGGTACTAGTCCCCTCTGGACCAAGGACTATACCGTAGCCTTCGAGGTCTTAAAGTCAAAATTAGTCTCTGCACCAATATTGGTGGCTCCTTGTTGGTCAAAGCCATTTCATATGTATGTTGATGCATCCAATGCTACTATTGGCTCGGTGTTAAGCCAAAAGGATGATAAGGGATTAGATCATCCCATATATTATGCCAGTCGACAATTGGTTTCTATCAAACGTAACTATACTACTACTGAACAAGAGGCGTTGGGTATGATATACTCAGTTCAAAAATTTTGGCACTATTTGCTTGGGTATCCGTTTGTATTTTATGTGGATCATGATGCTCTCAAATATCTGATTAATAAGCCTCAATTGAGTGGGCACATTGCTTGCTGGGTCTTACTCCTCTAGGAGTACAATTTTACGGTGGTTGTCAGACCTAAGAAGTAATATGTGAACACAAATCATTTATCCCGGTTGTCTAATATTCTCGGCAACGAGCCTGTTCTTCATGATCTTCTCGACGTTGCATTATTTGTGGTAGATGTGATATCCCTCGAGTATAGCGAAATTATTCAGTTTTTGATCTTCCATACTTTTCCGCCGACTTTCACAGACAAGCTTAAGAAGTGCCTTATTCTGAAGAGTGCCCCATACACGATGATTTGTGATGCTTTGTATAAACAAGGCCAAGATGGTCTTTTACGGTGCTGTATCTTTCCTAGTGAAGTACAGTCGATACTTACAAGTTGTCATTTGGATAGTTGTGGTGGTCATTTCGTGGGAGACAACACTGCTCGCAAGGCTTTAATGGCCAGATATTGGTGGCCCACAATGTTTTCTGATGCCCACCAGTTCGTTCACCATTGTGATCCTTGTCAACGAATTGGTCGACCGACGGGTACTTTCGCCATGCCGTTAGTCCCAATCTTGGCCCAGGTCCCGTTTGAAAAATGGGATATTGTTTTTGTTGGTCCTATTGTACTTGCGTCAAAACCTGGTCAAAAGTGGTATATCTTAGTTGCCACAAATTATGTCACCAAATGGACAGATGCGATTACTACCTGCATCGATAATGCCAGTACGGTGGCAACTTTTCTGTATGAGAATATTATCACTTGCTTTGGGTGTCCCAAGGAATTGGTCAGTGATCGAGGCACCTATTTCATCAATGCTACCATCGTCGCCTTGACGACCACATATGAGATCAAGCATCGTAAGACCACTCCCTATCATCCTCGTGCCAATAGACAAACGGAAAAGACCAACGGTATTTTGTGCAAAGTCTTGACTAAGATAATTTCAGTGGCCGGTACTGATTGAGAGACCAAACTCTTTGCAACTTTGTGGGCTTATCGTACCACCTATAAAGTAACTACCCACTCTACTCCGTTCCAATTAGTTTACGGTCAAGAGGTAATTTTACCTATCGAATTGGAGGTTCCCAGTTTACGTATTGCTTTAGACGAACGCCTCAGTGACACCGAGTCATTACACTCTCGATTGATGAAATTAGAGGAATTGGATGAAATACGGGCTGTCGCTCTATTCCACATGGAAGCCATTCAAAAATGGAGGAAGAGTTACTATGATAGTAAACTGTGACCAAAGTGTTTTATGCCCAATGATTTGATATTGCTGTATGACAGTCGATTCAATCATTTTCCGAGAAAATTTCAAGTTCGTTGGCATGGACCATATCGCATAATTGAAGGATTTTCCAATGGGTCTATTCAAATGGAGGATTTCACGGGCCATCGTTTCAGTATCCGCATTAATGGGAATCGTTTACGGTTATATAATACCTAAAACCCGGGACGGGTTTTATTTCATTTGAGGGGAGGGGACTTCGAATGGACTCAGGAGGGACCTAATTATGGTATAAGGCATAGAGGCGGCTGCAAGGATATTTAGTAATCATTATTGTATCAGATGCGAAAGAAGTGAGAAATAGACAATATGGGTACCATATTGTCGTTATTACCACTAAATATTAGAATAGGAGTCAGGCTCCTATTAAGGGTTATTCTGTGGTGTTATATTCTGTTGTTGCTTATTTGTATTTCATTTTAGTGTTTTGGGCATACTGGAGAGTCGCATTGACGGTTAGGACCTGTAAGCGTTTGAGTCATGGCGATTGAAAGTACCAAGAGAGCTGTAGACAAAGATGAAAGTGGCCAGAATGTGAGAGCTAAACACACAGCAAAAACACCGTCTGTGATAATTGTTACCAATATGAAGCCGATGAAGTTAAAAATCTATTGGACGCAGAGAAAAATAAGAGATTTTCGGACTGCAAAGCTCTTCCAGTTTTTGCACCATTCAGAGTGTTTACCATCAATCAGTGTGTCATTAGTGGAGGAATACATTAAGAATTATGACCCCGAGGATGGATCGAGTGTCGTTCAAGGGCGAATTATTGGGATTGATGAAACAATCCTGGAAAAGGTGTTGTTTCTTCCCATTGGAGAGATGGCAGTAGAGACTGGTGAGTCAAGCAATTTTAGCCCAGGTAGATATTTCAAGGGAGGAATGTCATCCTTTGAAAGGAGCCAAGGATGGCAGACTCAGGAGGCGATTACACTAGAATATATGGAATGATTGCGGTTTGTGCTGAGGCGGTTAGGATTGTATCGACATCCCACATATGTATCAAAACGATTATTGTATGCAGTAGTAGGGGCATTTGAAGGGATGGTGTTCAATTGGCAGCTTACGTAGCTACTTGTATTCATGCAAAGATAGGAGTCAAGTTCAAATTGGGAAAGTTCACATCCTTGCTTTGTTCAAATTATGTGTATGCTGTCATCTCGCACACATTACGTCAACCACCGTCAGAAGAGGAAAATCCTATACCAGTGTCAGTACCTTTGCAGAGAGAACGAAATTTGTTGGAACAGAATCACAATGCAGCGGTGTCGTGTTGTAACACAAGTATATCGTGAAAATATAAAAAAAGGGGACTTTTATTAATAATTAGTTATCTCGAATATTGGGGGCAACGACCAATTCTAGCGCTAATATTGGGAGGCCAGGGTCAGTCACCCTGTTACAGTCAGCCAGGACATACTGAAATACTTCGTTCGATTCCAATAACGGGAGTCAGCAGAAAGGAAAAGGTCCAATTCAACGACGCGTAAGCCTGGTTCGAAGAGCCAATTGGATCTAATTTCAAGACATCCAATCCAGATCCTATTACGGGTCTTCTTACGTAATATGAGACCTGAATTGGTCGGGCAACCCAATGCGGTCCAATCTCAAGACATCCAATCCGGGTCCTCTTAGCCAATATGAGATCTGAATTAGTCGAGCGACTCAATGTGGTCCCGATTACGGGGCTCCGATTCCATTTCAGGCTGTTCCGTCCTTTGTGCCATTTCGGGGATGTCCTTTTGGTAAAAGGATGTCTTAAAGGTAAAAACGGAGGAGAAAGCTTTGACGACTGGAGCCAATTTTGGATCCAAGCTTGACGGCGGGAGCCAATTTTGGATCCAAGATGGAAGATTGAAGAATTCAGAATTAAGGTTAAGAAAGGAGGGAGAAGATTTTCTTTTTTTTAAGGGATTTGAGAAGGATTAGAGAGGAGCTTCATGCTTTGGGAAAGGGGCAAAAAGACAGAGAATTGGGTTCTTTTTTTCTTCATAGGATTTTGGGAAGACTGAAGCAATCGTTGCTGAATAGTCGAAGTGTTGTACTGGAATCGAGATTTTTAATGAATTGGATTTGATTACTCTTGATTGTTTTGTGAAATCGAGTTATGTCTGTGATGAAGAATTAAAAGGGTGTCTATAGGATTGAGTATGCGAAGTGAATGAAATTTATTGGATTAATCTAACGAGACAGCCAGTGGATACAAGATCGTGATTACAAAGCGGTATTGAAGATTAGCAGTTTGGATTGTTCGGGGTTCTCTGTAACGTTTGGAGACCTACCTGCTGGGGCAAAAAGGATTTCGGCAAGCAGTCGAAGGACATCCGTATAGATTTACAGTATATTCTTACAATCGTTTATATTCCAACAGTCAAAAACCGATAGACTGCTTGAACATTGGCGAATCTCCATACCACCTTCTACAGCCAGACGCGTGACGCGTTCTCGAATAGGAAAGTACGTAATACGATAGTGGATGTAATACACAAAATCGGAGAATCAAGTCATACAGTGATTCAAGAGGTAATTCCGGTTATCGAAGCGGGACTGGTTCCAAGTGATGTTGCGATGGAAGAGGAGAATGAAGTTCCATTATTGATAGATATCAATCAGTTGGCATTTCCAGAAGGTCGATTATCCGAAGGAGTATCTCTTAAAAATGCTGTATTGAAGCACATTTTGCAAATACATTATATGGTATGAGCATTGGATGTAAAAGACAGAAGTAAACGGGATTGGGAGGATAGTAAAAAGAGGATATCGGATCAAAATCAAAAAATTAGGGAGCAAGAACTGAGGATTCAAGAAATTAAAAAAGCCAAGTTGGTCTTGGAGTGGAAATTGGTTCTCCAATATGAGGCTTGGACAAAGCAAAAAGAATAGATTTCACGGATTGTGGAAGGACAATGCGACGAATTGATTCAGAATAGGAAGTCATGGGATTTGGAACGGGAGAAGTTCAAATGCCAGTTGCAAGCGGAAGTGGACAAGACAGAGTTATTGGTGATAGAGAAAGCGTTATTGTGTGACCAATTGAGATGTGAAATGGAAAAAAATGAAGTCTGAAATTGAAGTTTTATAAAATGAGGTATCAAAACTGACTGAAGAGTTAACTGTGAGGAGCCAATCTCAATTGTCGATTGAAGATGTTTCAGAAGGGATGAGTCCGCAGCAACATCAGTTGAAACTTCGCGATGCCCAGATCCTGAAACTGGAAACTTAGGTCCGTGAATTGGAAGAATACAATGAAGATCTTTCAGCCCAGTTGAGAAAAGAATCGCTTGAAATATTCGAAGAAGATGAAGATTTACCACTAGAGCCAGAATTGGTGGAACCAATAATAGATACTACGGCAATTGATTAATTTGATAGGCTAGAGGGATCGCAATTTTTGAAGAATTTTTTTAGTTAATTTTTAGATAGGTATCAATTGAGTGTTTGCAAGGACGCTGCACAGTTAGGAGTGAGGCTATATAGAATAGATGTTAATTCATTTTTGAAAGAAATTGATAAAATATATTAATAGTCCATATAATAGGAAATTCAGGAGGACGGATGAGTGAGTTAGTTATTAAAAGCGGTTACTTATAGAATAACGATTGAAATCTGGAGAATCAAAAGAAAATATATAAGAGTTGTAGAAGTTAATTAAGGGGCGAGACTGTGATAGTGTGAGCCGGGGTAAGCTTGGTGCTACCTCTTTTCTTTTATTTTTTATTTTCTTTGAATAAGAAGATTAAGAGTTTCTGAATATTGTGAAAGTGAATTATGGAATAAAAGTATGATTGTTATTAAATGGAAAGAAGAAAGATTGAATGCTGAAATCTGATTGTAGTTTAGCAGAGAGAATGAGTCTGTGTTTGTGTGAAATACTATAATGTGAAGGCAGTTAATGGTGAAGAACTCCAGAGTTTGGATTATAGTATGATTATGTCCTATCATTTAGGATAGTGCGGGATTACACGTTGTTGTTATCAGTGATGGTGGAGTATTATTAAGAAGTGGAAAGCATTGTAGTGTTTCTTGGGTATTTTAAGTAGTACAAAATACAGTTAATTGTGTGACCCTAATGTATAAGCTCATGCGATATTCTTTCCTTATGTTCGAATTCTCCTATACAGGTTTACTCTGATTAGATTAATTAGAGTAAGTAAAATGACAATCACAACATAGATTTCATAAATTTATACATCTTCTTTTAATTCATATTCTTTATAGATTAACAAGAGTGCTAACTTATTTTTTTAGTCTTATTTTAGAGGTGATTGAATTATCCCACTTATATTGTTGTGTTTTAAAGATTGCAAACTATCCACATTTAAACAAAACAATCTTATTTTTTAATATTAATCTTGACTTAAAAAAGAGTGGATTATCCTTCTTTATGAAAAATTTTATTTAATATTAAAATTTATAGATTATCCTCCTTTAATTTAACTTTTGAATTTTTTTGAGTTGTCTATGGAAGAAAAAATTATGGATGCTACTCTCAGTAGAAGTGAAAATAGATTTACAACTATTACAGATCTTCATAAGCTTGTCAATATATTAAGAATAGAAATCTTATATATTTTCAATATGAATCATAAAAGTACTATTCCTATGCTTATAAAAGAAGTCTAAAGTCTATGGCAAGAAGTTGTATAGTTGAAGGAAAGAAGTAGATTGACTTCACAACCAAATTTAGAAAATTTTACTTCTACAAGTATGATGGGGACAAGGATTAGTATGCTTGAGAGGCTTGATGGAATAAGATCAAAATTTTGATGATTTTTGCAACAAGTCAAGTTCTACCTAAAGTTGTATCTCTTCTAATACTTTGATGGATTTACTCAAATTGGATTTATAGACTCACTTTTATCAGGAAGTAGTCTTTTTTAGTTTATATCTTCGATGAAAAAGGATTCATGACTCTTTTATGATTTAAATTCATTCTTAAAAGTATTTACATCCACATTTGAAAAAAATGATTGAGAAAGAGTAGCAAAGACCAAATTCTTATCTTTATAGCAAGGATTACAATGAGCCACCATATATACTACTGAATTCTAAAACCTTGCTTGGGACGTTTTTATATTACATAAAATCTTGCTAAAAAATATATCACTATTGTACTATAAATGCTTATAGTATGTAAAAATTAATTGAAATATATTATATGTTAATAAATCTAGATATATGTTAGAGTGATTAATAGATTAAATAAAAAAGAATTGGTATAAGAAACTTTACTTTGTTTTTTTTTTATTTCTTTTGATTTTAGTATTAAAAAATAATTAGGACCTAAATATTTAATATGAAGCCTTAGAAGAAGGTGGAAGCCTAACAATAATTTAAACTAGTAGGAGGCTAATTTGAAAGGATGAAAGCAAGGCATGGTCAAATGAAGGCAAAGAATGGAGAACTTCATCCCTATTGATTGAAGACTATATCCAATGGCCTTTGAGGAGGCTATCTACGACCTTAATCAGAATTTTGGCAACTTCAAAGAAAGATTTTGGAAATAAAAAGCCAAGGTTGTAAAGTTTAGGATTTGGATTACAATTTGTGTACAAAAATTAGAAGATTTGGGATTAAGTTGAAGAAGTTATAGCTATTTGAAGTTCAGGTATTAATTTAAGATATACTATTACTCTTTTGTGGATATGAGGAGTTATATGGCAGCTTTTGAAGATTAAAAAGTGTAGCTAGAATGGTGATTTTAAGGCCTACATCTTTGATAAAAGAATTATTGCTTTTGGAGTTCATGTAACTGAATTATAGGGATTTGAAGGCGGTACTTCCAAATCAAAGGCAGTAAGTGAATGGTTTTATCTATAGTAATGGTTGGAGCCAAAACTTGAGTTTTCAGACGAATTTTTAGCTCAAATTTTTTACAGAATGTAAAATTTTGTGTTAAGAAGCTATACATATAAATTTCATAGTATTTGAGCTTATATTTTGTGAGATGTGAAGAAAATTATACATAGATATATATAGATAAGGATTTGAAGTGAATATTAAGGCTTTCAAGATATCTCAAGATCCACAATGAATTTGAGGTTGAAATTTGTTATAAAATTTATTAAAAATATATCAATACCTCATATAAAATTTGATTTTTTTTGGACAATTAGATTAGGAGATATGAGGTATTGAAGTTTGGAAAAATTTATACATAAGGATATACAAGGTTTTAGAGGATTTTATCATATTTGGGGTGTTGTTGGTTACTTGAAGCTTATGTATTTGGTATAATTTCTCAAAAAGAAGAAAAAATTATATATAAACTTAGGAATTCTCTTATTTTAAAGTTTGATTGAATAATTAGTAATAGCAAGAAACCCAGCAGTTTCTTGAGGCAAATTCTCTCTATCCCAACACTGAGCACTTGACTATGGAAGGTAGAATGGAAATTGCTACAAAAAAATCTTAATTCTAATAGGATAATAAATAAATTCTTATCAAATCCTAATAATATTAAATAAGCTTTAATCAAATTCAAAAGAAATCTTTAAAAAAATTATAAGAAATACAATAAGAAATCTTAAAGGAATTGAAAGAAAATTCATGATAAATCTTTAAGAAATCCTAAAAAATATTAAAATAATCACAAATATATTTTAAATAAATCTCAAAAAAGTTTTAATTTAATCCTTGTTGAAACTTTAATGGACTTCAATTAAACTATAAACAAACCTTAAATCCTAAACCAAATTCTAGACAAACCCTAAATCCTAAACCAAATCCTAAAAAAATCCTAAATCCTAAATCAAAATCTAAAAAAATTCTAAATTCTAGATCAAATCTAAGACAAATCCTAAACTATAAATCTTAAATCTTAAATCAAATCCTTGACAAATCCTAAATCCTAAACCAAATCTTAAATAAATTCTAAATCCTAAATCAAACCCTAAATCAAATCTTAGAAAAATTCTAAATCCTAAACCAAATCCTAAATCAATTCAATCTAATCTTAATAAAATTAAGAACTTCAATATCTATTAATTAAATCATTAATCTTACTTAAAAATTTACATAATTTTTAACAATTAAGTTAGCAATAAGTACAAGAAATTTGAAAATAATTGTACTTACTAAATAAAAAAAAAATCCTAAAATCTGCTTGAGTATTGGCCAGCCTCTTATTCCAATCTAAATATTGAATTTCTAGTACCAATATCTCTTTATCAAATTATTCAATTTTTTATAAATTTCACATGTATGTAAAAAATCAAGTCTATTATCTTTAAACATAAATTTTATTCCAATCCAATTAGTACATTACTAAAGATCTTAGAAATCCTAATTACCTTTTAAAGTCTAATTTTTGAGACTTCAACCTATATGAAATTCAATAGCCTTCAATTTAATTGTTTGATCAAGTTCAAACTTGTAGCATATACTTCAGAAAATTATTCTCATAAATTTTCAAATTTTACATTGTAGATCTACTATCAAATTTATAAAATCCTCCAAAATATAATATCCTTTTTATTTCATAAATTTTAGAGTCACTTGAAACAATTGAGACTTTAAAAAGCTCTTGCAAAGTCATTACAACCTCAAATCATTCAAAATTAATGCTTAAAAAAATCTTTTTAAGTTTTTTCTTTAATTCCACTCTCCAATCTACAAAAGAATCCTTGAATTGCCATAGATGCTCAATTTTATGCCTTAGAATCTCATTTCAACCCAAGTTGATAATTGGTCTTTTCTGGATATCAAATTTTTTCTTTTTGATGTAATTTTTGGTAAAATCAACTCCTAGCTTCCATCTACATATATTCATATTCTTTATTTTTCTAATCTACCTTTTTTTGTCTTATTTATGGCCTTACAAAATAAGTAGAAGCATACTTTGTAAAAAGGTAGCATGTACACCTTTAGTTTTACTTTCTTTTGGACTATTTTCTATTTTTTAGGATAATTTGCTACAATATTTGAAGTAAGATCTTCTATAATATAATAATTTCTTCACTATTTTCACCTATTAGTCGTATTATATCATAAAAACATAGACTAGAATAACAAAGCTCTTATCAATCAATTTTGATATAAGTTGAAAGATAATATCAAAGTTTTATTATTAACAATGTTAAAGACATAATCTTTAGAACAATTTATTGTTCAAGCCATTGCATGCAATAATTAATTATTTGAAAGGTGTCAAGATCAAAGACTTAGTTGTAGAAGAATAAGTGAAATAATGATAATATCTCTTAAGTTTTCAGAAATTTATTCATCTAGGCCAAAATGAATACAAATTGATATAATTTATTTTAAATCTCTCTTGGAGCAGAAAAAGACTTGACGACATCAAGAGGGCTTGTGTTTATATTGTGGAGAAGCTAAACACACTGTTGAATATTATCTGAAGAAACAACACAACCATAAGATGAGAAGCATAGTTGCCAAAGAAGATAATGTATCAAAAATGAGTTTTTCTAGCTATAATAGGGACTATGTAGCTAAAATCTTATATAACTCCTAGTAAAGGTCCTATTCTTTTCTCAAATCCCTTGCCTTATTTTATAATAGAAGTTTATTTAGGATAAAAAAATTACAAAGTCTTAGTTTTATTAGATTTAAGAGCCTCAACTTGTTTTATAGACAAAGATTTTGTTAAAAAATAAGAGATATTGTTAGTCAAGAAAACTAAATACATACATGTAGAAGTCATAGATGATCATTTGCTATCTTATAGAGATGTTATGCATGAGACTATTCTTTTAGATGTAGTAATTAAAGATCATAATAGTATAATAATATTAAATATAATAAGATCTCCATTCAATCTAATTATTTTAAATTTATTGTGGTTAAAAAAGTATAATCCCTAGATAGATTGAATTTCTTGTAAACTTGACTTTTCTAAGAGGATTATTAAGAGTTTTGTAGAAAGTCATGAATCTAGTGTAGCCAAATTCATACTTATAAGAGCAAAAGCTTTCTTACATGCTATAAAAGAAGGATTGTCTTTTGTTATTTATGTCACATCCATTTTTAATGATGAAAAGACTTCAAGTGGCATTCTTAATCAATATCAAGATTTACAAGATATTTTTGAAAAGAAAAATGTAGATATTCTTTTTGAACATCATTTATATGATTGTTCAATCAATTTTAAGAAAAGAAGTCAGCCACCAATTGGTCCAATCTATAGTTTATCACAAAATGAGTTGACTAAATTCAAAAAGTACATTCATGAGATTTTGGCCAAAATTTTCATATGCCATTTAAAATCTCCTCCAGGAGCTCCTATCATATTTGTAAAGAAAAAAAATGAACCACTCCAAATGTATGTAGATTATTGAGGACTCAACAAGTTTATTATTAAAAATAAATACCCTTTACCTTTGATATCTAAAATTTTTGATCAACTAAATCAATCTAAGATTTATATAAAAATAAATCTATGAAGAGTGTACAATTTGGTCTACATTAAAGAAAGAAATGAATAGAAGACTGCATTTTGAACAAGGTATGGACACATTGAATATAATATCATATCTTTTGGATTTAAAAATGATATTTTTTGTAAATTTCTAGATAATTTTGTTATCTGTTACTTAAATAATATTTTAATCTATTCTAAAAATATAAAAGAATATAAAATTCATATTTTTCATGAGTTACAAAAACTTAGAGATGTAAGATTGTATGCCAAATTGAAAAAGTATGTATTCTACATTATTCAAATTGACTTCCTAGGATATATCATTTCAAATGAAGGATTTATGGTGGATTTGAAGAAGGTTCAAATTATTATAGGTTAAAAGATTTTAAAAATAGTAAGAAATGTGTAATATTTTTTGGACTTTTCTAATCACTATCAACTCTTCATTAAGAATTTTTCTTAAATTATGGCTCTTCTTATATATCTTATATGAAAAAAAAAACTTGATTGGAGTAAAGAAGTTAAAACATCTTTTGAAGCCTTAAAATTTGCATTTATTTCTATGCCAATCTTATATCCCAACAACTTTTTTAAGGCATTTTTTATGAGAACAGATGCATGAAATTTTGCTTTGAGTGTTGTTTTGTTACAAATAGAAGAAGATGACAAGCTCCACCTAGTAGCTTTCTATTCAAGGAAATTCACAAGAATTGTGATTAACTATGAGATCTATAACAAAGAACTTCTTATAATCATGGATTCTTTTTAAGAATGGCAATATTATCTAGAAAGAGCTTCTAATCCAGTCATTGTATATATAGAATACAAGAACATCAAGTATTTCATATGAGCACGTGTTTTGAATCATTATCAAGCTTAGTGGAGCATGTATTTATCAAGATTTGAATTCAATATTATTTATTAGCTAAAAAAATAATAAAGTTTGTCTAATTTTATTTTCATACATTTTTATTTTATACTAAAAGAAAGAGCTAAGCTTTTGATTAATAAAAGATAATTTTATTGAAGCCAAAACAATTTCATCTTTGAGTAATGAAATCAATATTCACTATTGATTTAACTTTTAACAAGAAAATTCAATCAAGTATGTCCTTTGATATTCTTATTTGTGATATCAAGAAAACATCTTCTAAATCTTGTCATACTTCTAAGTTTGAATTCAAGAACAATCTACTTTATTTTGAAAGATATCTATATGTTTCAAAAAGAAAAACATGTTTATGTATTATTCAAGCATATCATGACTTTTCAATAATACGACATTTTCGATACAATAAGACTTTGGTGCTAATATCTAGAGATTTTTGGTAGCTACAAATATTGAAGGCTATAAAAGACTTTGTTCAATCATATGACATTTGTTCAAGGTCAAAAATTTCTGGTCATCAATCTTATTGACTTCTTCAACCATTACCTATTCTTGAACAACCACGGTCTTTTGTTTCTATGGATTTTATTATGCATCTTTCAATCTTAGGTTTGTGTGATTCTATATTTATAATTTTAGATCATTTTATCAAAATAGCATATTTTATATTATACACAAAATCTATCATAGGTAAAGAAATTGTTAAGCTTTTTTTTGACAAAAACTATTGATATTACGGATTGTCAAAAGATATTACATCGGATAAGAAGATTCAATTTATATCAAGATTTTGGAGAATCCTTTTTAAGTTTTTAAGGTGGACATAAAGCTTTCTTTGGCCTTTTATCCTCAAATTGATGGATAGACAAAGCCCATAAATCAAGTTTTAGAACAATATTTAAGATGCTCCATCAATTATCAATAAGACTGTAATTATCATTTTACTTATTCTATAAATTTTTTTCAGAATAAAGCTGAAGGAGGGGATTTGAACTCACGAAAAGACTAAGTACATGAACTTACAAGTTAGGGTCACTCAATTAACTATATTTTGAACCACTAAAATACTAAAAAATACTACAATGCTTCTTCCCAGTAATACTACTCCTTCATCAACTAATAACCATAATGTGCAATCCTGCACTCTCAAAAGACTGCTCAAAACACATTAATTTCCATCCAATATCAGAAATAATAGACTTCACTCCAACCAATCTATATTCACAGAATTTTTGTAACCACAAACTTCCTCTATCAAAACACACACACAACTCTCAATAAACAATAATCATAATCTTCCATCTATAATCAATCTTCCAATAACTTCTCATATAATTCAATCACTCCGTACTTCAATTACATAATCAATAACTCATAAATCAATCTCTGATTTATTTCACAGACTCATTTCTCAATATTCAGAAACTATCCATTACTCTTCAACCACAAAGAAACAAAGAGGTATCACCAAGCTTACCCTGAATCATGACTATCACAGTCCCGCCCCCAGACAAACTTCTACAACTCCTATATACTTACTCTTTATTCTCATATTTTAACCGTAATCCTATAATAACCACTTTTAATAACTAAATTAACCATCTATCCTCCTGAATTGACTATTCTATAGATTATTGGTGTATTTTATCAACATCTTATAAAAAAAATTAATATCTATTCTACAAAGATGATTGGATAATTGACTTACCATTGATAAAATTTGCTTATAATAATACAATACACTCTTCTATGCAACAAATATCTTTTCTTGTTAATTATGGTTATCATTTAAGACTTGATACTTTTAATTTTTAAAAGTTGATAATCCTATGATGAAAGATTTGACAAATTTTTTGTCAAAGCTACATGCAACAATGAAGGTGCAATTAAAAGAAGTTCAAGAACGACAAAAGATCAATATAGATGCCTATCAAAAAGAACAGCTACTATTCAATGTAAGTGATAAGGTATAGTTACTTCATCATAATATCAAGACTACTCATCCTTGTGATAAGTTGAACTACTATAAGCTTAGACTTTTTCTTATTTGTGGACAAATCAATCCAATTACTTATTGATTACATCTATTAGAATCAATGAAGATCCATCTTACATTCTACGTCTCTCTTTTTAAACCATACAAGATTATGAATATATCAAGAAGAAGACAAGTCGTACATCTTTCTATAGAAGTAGATGATAATGAAGAGTTTGAAGTAGAAGAAGTTTTAAACTCAAGGTGGCACCAAAACAAGTTGGAATATCTTATCCATTGACATGGATATGATATTAGCAAAAACACATGGAAACTAGCAAAAAACTTACAAATGCAATAGAAAATACTAAAATTTTTCATTAATAACATCTATCAAAAGTAAGATGAAGAATAATAAACCTTTGCTATAAAAGAAATATAACTCAAAAAAGATTACATTCTACTTTTTATCCTCATTTGTAGTTTCTATATAATTGTGGTGTTAAGGAGATGGAGAACCAACAACTAGCAGATTCAAATCAAGAGCCATCATTTGCTGACTTATTGGATGAGATACTACGATTATTATAGCCTTTAAGATGATGTAATAGAGATGAAAACCTTCAAAAAGAATATATTCTTCTTGAAATAGATAATAAGATACAACACATTTGATATCACAACTTAAGAAAAGATTCTTGATGTTTGGTGATTTTATTAGAGGTAGGCACAACTCTTGATGGTATTATGAATGTTTTGTTTGAAGAGAGTTACAACAATTTTAACGATAATCAAATCACACAATAGTCTTTTTGCTTTGAAATGGGACATTATTGATGGTTGAATGGACCTATCAACTACCTTTAAAGATTACAAAGATTAGAATAAATGGCAAATATAATTCATTGCATTTTAAACTTCTTCAACATATGATTAATGCTCCTTGTAGAACTTGTCCTTAGAAAGGGAGATAATGTCACAAACATACATACTTACTCTAGGAATAAACTAGATGATTAGACAAAAGTAGATGAAAGTATATTATTTTTATAATATCTTATTAAGTAGCTTTTTAAAAGCTTCATAGATACTTCTTTGACTTTATAGGTATCCATAGTTTATTTTTAGGTTAGAAACTTGATCAACAAATTAGTTACATATGACACATGTTTGTTGCTTGTAAAACAAAGTAAATATGTGGCACACATACAAGAAACTTGTCTTGTAAGTCAAAACATGTGTCCTATAAAGTAACACTTTTTTAGAGATTCTATAGAACATCACCATATAGCTCTTAGGTAGATAGTATATATAAAGGCAAGAATGAAGCCTTCTTTATTCTTATCAATTCTTTTCTTGCTTTTAGTCTAGATTCAAGAGTCTTTAGTTTTCTTGTTATTTGACAATAACCATTTTAGTTTTTTTTTAATATACATATTTCATCATTTTTATTTTTTCACTTTTCTTTTGATATAGATTTCACAAGTTTATGCATCTTATTTTAGTTCATCTCCTTGACATGGCATTGTCTTGTTGTGATACAATTATATGGTGAAAATATAACTAAAAATTATTTTTTAATTAATATTCTATTATATTAATTCAACAAGAATTCAACATATTTTAATAAGACTTTTATAAAAGCCTCTTAACTTATTTTTTTGTCTTAAAAATAAGTAGATAAAAGTTAATTAATATTTTTACCTTCTAGGATATAAAAACTCTTTTATTATCTTAAAAAGACCATAAATTAATAAAATTAGATTATAAGAAGTAAATAATTAGTATAGTTGATACTAAGATTAAATTGAGGATAGGATTGGACTAAAAAATCCTTAGGATAGATTAAATTGATACCCAATGGTTGATCATTTGTAAAATAAGTTTGAAATCATACTTATGACCACTAAAATGACTATGTAGGACAAATTAGGATTTTATTTGAAGATTAGAGATTAAGATTTGAGAGCTAGATTAAAGATTATTTTAGAGATGTAAGATTGGTATTTTTAGGATTTAGATAGAGTTAATAATTATTATTGGAAGTCAAGGTTTATATTAGCAACTTAGGATTTATGCAATGAAATTAGGACTAGCACTCTTAACTACTTCGTAAAATTGGTATTACATCTATAGTTCAAATTTTAACAATGCTTGGAAAATTGCATGTTCTAAGCATATGTGAAATTTTGTGGTAATCTAATGGTGTAATTGGGAGATATTTGGGATTTGATATAAGAATATATCAGAAGTTGGCAGTTTGGGATTGGATAGGATTTCTGTGATGTCTAAAGATCAACTAGTTGGATCAAGGTGAAATTTAGCATGGTATTGAAAGACTTTAAGGTCAAGTTGCATACCAATTTTGAATTAAAGTTAATAGTTAGAGAAGAAAAAACCAGTACTAGAACTTTTGTTTCACCTTTCAAGTTGGTGGCTAAGTGACATCAAAGCAATTTTTGGAGGTTTTTTCACAAATTTTAAGTTGGATTGGATTAAAACTTCTTGAGCATATAAAAGACTTACATTGATAATTCTATAAAAAATTTTACATCAAGTGGATAGTTAAATTAGAAGTTACAACTTATTAAAGCTCACTAATTGGGATTGGAACTTATAAGAAAAATCTAAATTACTTAAATATGAAAGTAATAAGGTAATTGAGGTTTATGTGTGATTGAAGCTCCTAAGATAGTTTTTTTAGTACTTTTTAAATCAGAATTTAGATTATATTCTTCTCATATGGATGAAACCTATTAGAGTTTCTTGGATGTTTGTGAAATACAACCTCACCTTCCAAAGCTAGATGCCCGGTGCATTCTCAAGCAAGATAACATGTAATACAAGAACATGGTGTCATGGAAATACACATGTAAGCCAATAATTACATGTATAAATAAGTAGAAGTAAGTAAAAGTAGATAAAAGTAAGTTAATTCTATATTATTTGATATAGAAGCTTCTTAGAAGCTTTATAGAAGCTGCTTGGACTTTATAGGTGTCTTTAATTGAATTTTTGGATTAGAAACATGGTCAATAAGTTGGCCATGTACCACACATGTTATTAACTTGAAGACCAAGCTAACAATGTGGTCCACACATAGAAAAACTTGCCTTGTAAGTCAAGGCATGTGTCCTACAAAGTCAACATTTATTGGAGGTCCTATAGAACATCACCACGTAGCTCCTAGTTAGATAGTATATATAGAAACAAGAGTGAAGCCTTCTTCACTCTTCTCAACTCCTTTCTTACTTTTCAATTTAGTTTCAAGGATCTCTAGTTTTCTTGGCTTTTGGTAATAGCCATTTCAGTTTCTTTTTTAATATATATATCAAGTTATTTCTATTTTTTCATCTTTTTTGATAGAAGTCTCACTTGTTATTTGTCTTTATCATGTTTTTGTCTTTGACACATGGCCTCTACTAAATATGAAGACTATTCTAAATAAAAGAATTTAATAACTATTAATAGTCAAGGCTTCAAAACTTGTTCCACTCCTACTTACTCTACTCATGAAGAGACCACACAATACGAAGAAGAGCTCATGGATTATAATAATAGTTTCCTCTTTGTTGAGTTCAACAATGATTTTGATATCATTGATGAGTTGAAGACCAAGGATATTAAGGTACTCATGTACAATTTCATTCATTCATTATATTTGATATGCTTTCTAAATTATAGTAATGGTTTTCAATTCTTTATTAAATTATTTTTTTGATCTAAATTTTTAGCTTATTGGCTTGTATTGCACTTATATTCATGGCTCAATTGTAGGTGGATTTGAGGTAAATGTCTCCACATGTAATTGAACTCAGGTAGAACTAAATTCTATTATGCAATGTTATAGAGATAAAACTTTGATAATGATTTTATATACTTATTTATATATATAGTACTTTTGAGCATATAATTAATAATATATATTCATAATAAAATACTTGTGTTTCAAGAATTTGAAGTTAAAACCATTATAATATTAATATTTTATATAGATAAAATACCATGATAATCAAGATTAAAATATTTGACTATTAGTAGGATAGTCATCTATGTAATTTGATTATTTTAAGATTATTAGGATCAATCTTTTATACCTTTTGATTAGTGATTCATAACTCATAATTATGGTTATTCCTTTTAATTCTTACATCTTGTGGTTCAAAAATTTTATTAAATATTATCACATTGTTTAAAAATATGACTATTCTTTACTTTAAATTTCTAGCTTGGTACCCTTCTTGTACTTCCATATTTCTTTGCCTTTACAATAATATAATGTATTTAGTCCTAAAGTGTAAATTATCTTTTCTATATATAATAGCACGAGGATAAGGATCATTCAAGCTACAATGGTGACCCTTTTAGGTTTGTATCAAGCACTACAAACTCGATACATGTAGTTTTAGACCTTAATTGTGTCCTTTGTTGTTGCATACCAAAATTTAAAGTTTCAAGGCCTTCATTTCAATATACTAAAGTTTAAGACAACTACTCTTCATTTATTTTCACCATCATTGGAATTAATACTATTTATGTCCATCTTAGTTTGCATAATTTTTTTATGAACTTAAGCAAGGTGGCTCATATTATAATGTAGTCTTTTGTGTAAAAGAACATTAAAAATGCAATCTATGTATATTTTTTTTAAAGAATTTACACTTCTTCTTGACATTCTTAGATAAGAATCTTATGACAAGATATGTATGGCCAAGAATGTGGAGTTGTAATATCCTAAGTTACATAAGCTAATATTATTGAAGACCTTAAACAAGTTCTTATGGACTAAGTTCAGTAGAAGATATATGTATGCAAATATTATCCTTATAGATGATAGTCTAAAAAAATACATATTTAATCCTCATGTGAATTGTATACATCCTAAATCATGAGATAATTTGGTAAAGAATGCAAATATGGATGATTATCTTTGTGATAGACTAAAGCAATATCTTAAAGAACTTCAAGAAAGTAAAGATATTAAAAAGTATATTGCTTCTCTCTATATAGAATGGAAACCTCTTGTTATCAATGATACTTTATATAAATACTTAGCAGCTGCCATGAAGTCTTTATTATCTAAATATGATATCTTTAATAAACTATTCCAAGTGTTCTTAAGAAGGTAGAGTTGTAGATAGTCTTCCTAGTTGGAAACAATTACTCCACATCCTTATGTCCTCCCTATTCCATTATTAAGAATAAAACGCATACTTTTTCAAGTTGTAGGATATATATTATCCACATAATCATGTAAGTTAGTAATGAAGTAAGTAAAAGTAGATAAAAAGTAAGTTAATTCTATATTATTTGATATAGAAGCTTCTTAGAAGCTTTATAGATGCTACTTTGACTTTATAGGTGTCTTTAATTGACTTTTTGGATTAGAAACATAGTCAACAAGTTGGCCATGTGCCACACATATTATTGGCTTGAAGACCAAGCTAACTATGTGGCCTATACATAAAAAAAACTTGCCTTGTAAGTCAAGGCATATGTCTTATAAAGTCAACACTTATTGAAGGTCCTATAAAATGTCGCCATGTAGTCCCTAATTAGATAGTATATATAGAGACAAGAGTGAAGCCTTCTTCACTCTTATCAACTCTTTTCTTATTTCCAGTCTAGTTTTAAGGGTCTCTAGTTTTCTTATCTTTTGGAAATAGCCATTTTAGTTTCTTTCTTAATATTCTTATCAAGTTATTTCTATTTTTTCATCTTTCTTTAATAGAAGTTTCACTTACTTATTTATCTTTATCACGTTTTTATCTTTGATAGATTGAGAAGAGTACACTTACAATACCAAAGCTTTATCTAATCTTGATTAAGAGTGGATTACCCCTTTTTCTTGATAAAATATAAGCATATTAGAAGTTGTAAATTACCCTCTTCTAAACTAATATTTTTCTTAGTATTTTTTTTGTTCTCAAGTCCTCTCTTCAATTTTTCTTGAGCAATATTAGACATCTTCTCTTTTCTAAGTGTTATCATAGCAGAACTTACTGAAATGAAGAAAGCAATGGCACAAATGTAAGAGCAATTGAGAGAGTTAATGCTTGCGATGCAGCAACTCAATTTACCACCATAAAGAGCAACAAGATTGGCAGGAAGTGAAGATATAGAAATGATTGGAGCTGCTTCAACATCTGTACTAAATTATATCCCTCCTCCTATGGTAGAACGTCTTTCTAGTGTTAGAGAATCAAGAATTATCCTACTCAAGAAGTTTGATGGCATCAGATCAAAATTTAGAGGATTTATCAATCAAGTAAAACTTGTGATTGAACTTCAATCTCGAACCTATCCAACTCTAAGATTGCAAGTTGGATTCATTAGTACGCTTCTTTTAGGTTCAGCATTATCATGGTTTTTATCTTTTCTTGAAAAATGAGATCCAATATTGGATAATCTAGAGGATTTTTTAGTGAATTTTTGATCCATGTATGGAGAACATGATGCAATTCATATTGCAACCAATAAGATCCGTATTTTACAAGAAGAGAATCAATTAGTAACATTGTATGCTTCACAATTTTGATAACTTGTAACTGATATCAAATAGGATGATGCTGCACTTATTAGTCAATTTCTCTACAGATTAAAATATGAGGTAAAAAAATTAATGCTCAATTTATCTGATCCTCAAACATTGAGTCAAGCAATTGACTTTATTGTGAAGTGCGACAATCACCTTTTTGAATTTTAATTTGAGAATCGTACAAGTCGACCTCAACGTTACTATAATTCAATAGCAATACCAACATCTCTTCAACACATACATTCGAAAGTAGAAGATATGCAAATTGATATAGTATGTTTCAAACCTCTTACTGAGCAAAAAAAGACTCATCATTGTTGGGAAGGATTGTACTTATATTGTGGAAAATTTAAGCACACTGCTCAACATTGCCCAAAGAAATGACACAACCATGAAATGAGGAGTACGATGATCGAAGGACGTATCATGTCAGAAAATAAATTTATCGAGCTACAATAGGGACTGTGTAGCTGGAACCTTATACAACGCCTAGTGAAGGTCCTATCCTCTCTTTAGAACCCTCTCTGTGTTTTACAATAAATATTATTCTAGGACCTAAACATTTCAAAGCCTCTACCTTGATAGATTTAGGAGCCTCAACATGTTTCTTAGATAAAAAATTTGCTAAAAGATATAATATACTTTTAATAAAGAAAACTAAACTTGTTCATATAGAAGTCATAGATAGTCGTCCGTTGTCTTCAAGAGATATTACTCGTGAAACCTTTCCTATAGAAATAGCAACTAATGGTCATAGTAGCTTTATAATATTTAATATCATTAGATCTCTGTAGAATAGATATTAGTTTATTTTTTTAAGATATTAGTAAAATAGATTAATAGTCCATAGAATAGTCAGTTCAAGAGGACGAATGGTTAATTTAGTTATTAAAAGTAATTTTTATAGAATTACGATTAGAATCTGGGAATAGAGAGTAAGTATATAAGAGTTATAGAAGTTAGTCTTGGGACTAGACTATGATAGTTATGAGTTGAGGTAAGCTTGGTAAAACCTCTTTTTGTTTCTTTGTTGTTGAAGAGAAATGGATAGTTTTTGAATACTGAGAAGTGAGTCTATAAAATAAATCAGAGATTGATTTATGGATTATTGATTATGTAATTGGAATACTGAGTAATTGAATTATGTGAGAAATTATTGGAAGATTCATTATGGATAGAAGATTATGATTATTGTTTATCAAGAGTTGTGTATATGTTGTGACAAAGGAAGTCTGTGAATACAAAAATTATATGAATTCGGATTGATTGGAGTGAAGTATATTATTTCTAGTGTTAGATAGAATTTATATGTTTTGAGCAGTCTTTTGAGAGCATAGGATTAGACATTGTAGTTATCAATTGATGAAGTAGTATTATTACTAGAATTAAGTATTATAATATTTTTTGGTATTTTAGTGGTTTGAAATACAGTTAATTGAGTGATCCTAACTTGTAAGCTCATGCACTTAGTCTATCCCTAAGTTTGAATCCCCCTCTATAGGTTTATTTTGAAATGAATTTGTAAAATAAGTAAAATGACAATTACAATCTCCTTCTAATCTAGTCATTTCAGGCTTATCATGGCTAGAAAAATATAATCCTAAAATAGATTGGACTTTTTATAGTCTTGACTTTTCTAAAAGTATAACTAAAAGTGTAGTCAATCAAGTAAAAAGTTATAAGTCTAGTATAATTAAACCTATATTTGTAGGTGCAAGTGCTTTCTTGTATACTGCAAAAGAAAGATCACCTTGTGTCATTTATGCTACACCTATTTCTACTAGTGGAAAGACTTCAAGTGGCATTCTAAGCCAATATCAAGATTTTTAAGATGTATTTGAGAAAAAAAATACGGATGCTCTTCTAAAACATCATTCCTATGACTGCTCAATTGACCTTCAAGAAGCAACACAACTGCCATTTGGACCAATCTATAATTTATCTCAAAATGAGTTGGCTGAACTCAAGGAATATATTGAAGAGAATTTAGCCAAAAATTTTCATACACCATTCCAAATCTCCAATAGGAGCTCCAATTTTATTTGTGAAGAAAAAATATAGATCATTGTGGATGAATGTTGATTATTGAGGACTCAACAAAATTACTATCAAAAATAGGTATTTGCTACTTTTGACATTTAAACTTTTTGATGAATTGAATCAAGCTAAGATCTATACAAAAATAGATCTACAAAGAGTATACAATTTAGTATGGATCAAAGAAGGAGATGAATGAAAGACTGTATTTTGAACAAGTTATGGATATTTTGAATACAACGTTATGCCTTTTGGACTTACAAATGCACCAACAGCATTTCAATATCTAATGAATATTGTCTTTCAGGAGTTTTTAGATGATTTTGTTGTCTGTTACCTAAACAACATCTTAATCTATTCTAAGAATCCAAAAGAACATGAACTTCATGTTTGCCAAGTATTACAAAAACTAAGAGATGTAGGACTCTATGCCAAGATAAAAAAGTATGTATTTCACACTATTCAAGTCGACTTCTTAGGATACATCATTTCAAATAACGAACTTATGATGGATCCTAAGAAAGTTCAAACTATTATAAATTGGAAGATTCCAAAAATGGTAAGAGATGTCCAATGCTTTTTGGGATTTGCCAACTACTATCGGATCTTCATCAAAGACTTCTCTCAAGTTGCAGCTCTACTTACACATTTGACTTGCAAAGACAAACTTCAATGAAATCAAGAAGCAGAAGTAGAATTTGAAGCTTTGAAGATATCTTTTGTTTTTGCACCAATCTTGTATCACGTTGATTTTTCTAAGCCATTTTTTATGGAAACAGATGCATCAAATTTTTCTTTGGATGCTGTATTGTCACAAATAGAAATAGATAATAAACTTCACCCAATAGCTTTTCATTCTAAAAAAATTTCAACAGTTGAGATCAATTATAAGATCCATGACAAAGAACTTCTTGCAATCATGGATTCGTTTCAAGAGTGGCGCCATTATCTAGAAGGTGCTTCTAATCTAGTCACAATATATATGGATCACAAGAACCTCAAATATTTTATGTCAATATATGTCTTGTATTGTCGCCAAGTCCGTTGGAGTATGTCTTTGTCAAGATTCGAATTCAAGATCACTTATCGACCAAAAAAACAATAAGGTTTGTTAGATGTATTCTCTAGATGATCTTACCTTGCACCAAAGGAAGGAGATGCTACTTTTGATCAACAACGAATAATTCTCTTGAAGCTAGAGCATCTTCATCTTTGAGCAGTGAAATCAATACTAATTCTTGATTCAACTTTCATTAAGCAAGTTCAGTCAAGTATATCTTCTAATACTCTTATTCCTAATATTAAGGAAAATCCTTCAAAGTCTCATGATACTTCCAAGTTTGAATTCAAGAAGAATCTACTATATTTTAAGAGACGCCTATGTGTTCCAAAACATGAAGCTCGATTACGTATTCTTTAAGCTCGTCATGACTTTTCAATAGCAAGACATTTTGGAGGCAAAAAAACTTTAGAATTAATATCCAAGGATTTTTGGTGGCCACAAATATAGAAAGCAATGAAAGATTTTGTACAATCTTGTGATGTTTGCTCAAGATAAAAAAAAAAAAAAAAAAAAAAAAAAAAAAAAAAAAAAAAAAAAAAATCTTGGTCATTGACCTTACAAACTTCTTCAGCCATTACCCATTCTAGAACAACCATGCTCTTCTATTTCTATGGATTTCATCACAGATCTTCCAATCTCAGATCCTTATGACTCTATATTCGTGATAGTAGATCATTTTAACAAGATGGCAAATTTTGTACCATGTACAAAATCTATCACTGGTGAAAAAAAAGCTAAGCTCTTTCTTGACAATATCTATTACTATCAAGGATTATCCAAGGATATTATATCAAATAGAAGAACTCAATTTGTATCAAGATTTTGGCGGACTCTTTCCAAGATTCTAGAAGTGGATATAAAACTATCCTCAGCATTCAATCGTCAAACTGATGGACAAATGGAGCGTGTTAATCAAGTTTTAGAGTAATATTTAAGATGTACCATTAACTACCAATAAGATGATTGGAAAATTCTTTTACCATTGGCAGAGTTTGCTTACAATAACATAGTACATTCTTTTACAAAACAAACACCTTTCTTTGCCAATTATGATTATCATCCATAATGTCGGGGTAGAGAGAGTTTGTCTCAAGAAAGCGTTGGACTTTTGGTTGCTACTAAATACTCAATGAAGTCTAAGATATAAAAAACCAAGATTATATATATAATATATATATTTTTTTTGGACAATTACATCAAAATACAAGCCCAAGTACCAAGAACACATCCAAATATATGATAAAGATCTTAAAACCTTATTTATCCTTATGAGAGATGTTTCCCAAACTTCTATAGCTCATATCTCACGATCGGATTGTCCAAATAACACTAAATTTTACATGAAGTATTGATATACTTTCAAAAACTTCTTCAAAAAAAATCAATTGCAAATTCGTTATGAATCTTGGGATATCATGAAAATTCTAATATTAGCTTTAAACCCTAGCTTACATATATCCATGTCCTAATTTCTTCATAGTTCACAAAATAAGTACTCAAATACCATGAAACTTATATTTTTATAGCTTTTAAACTTAATAACTCACACTTATTGAAATTTTTAGCCAAAACTTTGTCTAGAAAGTCAAGATATGGCTCCAACCATTACTATCAACAAAATGACTCACTTACTGCCTTTGAATTACATGAGATGTCTTCATTGCCCCATACCTCCCTCATCTAGACTTGGAATTCATCAAATAGTATATGTAAAGTGTAGGCAAGAAAGTGCTCTCTCCAACTCTAGTCGCCGATCTTTCATTGATCTCTGCATGCACATGTTATACTTCAAAAAGTGACAATGGGTACAAATTTGACACCTTAACTTTGAACACCTATATCTCCTTCAAAAAAACTCGAAATCACATAAAATCTTCATCCAAATTATACCCAAAACCCTGAACTTGCTGATCTTAGCCTCAAAATCTCAAATTACTTCGAAAGAGGAACCCTAATCTCTAATAAGGCATCGGGCAGCCTCCTTGAAGCCCATTGGACATGGCCTTGGACCAATAGGAATGAAGATTCCCATTCCTTGCCTTCATCCAATCATGCCTTACTTTAAGATTTTCTTCTTTAATCTCCTCTCAAGAATTTATACTAAACATTTAGGTCTTAAGATTTTTTTAAATGCTATAATCAAAAAAGATAAAACTCAAAATATAGTTTCTTCTATCTACTCTCTTTAAATTAATCTATTAACCATTCTAATGTATATTTAGATTTATTAACATATAATATATTTTAACTAATTTTTACATACTATAAGCTTTTACAGTACAATAATAATTTGATACTTTTGATTTTTTAAAAGTTGATAATCTTGCTGTAAAAGATTTGGCAATTCATTTGTTAGAGCTACATGCAACAATGAAGGTGCATTTAAAAGAAGCTCAAGAACAACAAAAAGTTAGTGCAGATGTCTATTAAAAGGAACAACCACTATTTTACATGGGTGATAAGGTATGATTACTTCATTGTAATATCAAGACCACTCATCCTTGTGACAAGTTGGACTATCAAAGGCTTGGACCATTTCTTATTTTTATATAAGTCAATCCAATTGTATATCATTTATATCTATTGGAGTCAATGAAAATCCATCCAGTATTCTACGTGTCTCTTCTTGAAACATATAAGATAGTGGACATACCAAGAAGAAGACAAGCTCCACCTCCTCTTATAAAAATGGAAAATAATGAAGAGTTTGAAATAGAAGAAGTCTTAGATTCAAGGTGGCGCCAAAATAAATTCGAATATCTTGTCCATTGGCACAAATATGATATTAATGAATGCACATGGAAGCCAATAAAAAATCTTACAAATACAGTAAAGGCGATGGAGGCTTTTCATCGACGACATCCATCAAAATTAAGATGAAAACCTTCTTTATAAATGAAACAAGATCTAGGCAAGATAACATTCTACTTTCAATCCTTGTTTGTAGCTTTTTTTTAGTTGTGACGCTCAAGAGATGGAAAACCAACAACCAGCGGATTTGAATCAAGAGCCTTCGTTTGCTAACCTACAGAACGAGACATTATAATTATCACAACCTTTAAGATGACGTAATTGAGATGAAGATCTTCAAGAATAACATGTTCTTTCTCAAATAGATGGTGAGATATAATGGATTTGATATCACGAACTTAAAAGGGACTCTCAATGTTTGGTGATTTTACTAGAGGTAGGAACAACTCTTGATGGTATTCCAAATATTTTATTCAAAGAAAATTATGAAGGCCTCAACAATGATCAAATAATTGGGTGGTCTTTTCACCCTCGTATAGGATACTACCAATGGTAGGGAGGCCCTATCAATCATCTTTGAAGAGAACAAAGATCAAAGTATGTGGCGAATACAATTCGTCGCATCATAGATTTCTTCAACATATGATGACCGCTCTTCATGAAACTCAACCCTAGAAGGGAGGGTAATGTCATGGACATACTCATGTAAGCTAATAATTACATATATAAATAGCTAGAGGTAAATAAAAGTATATAAAAATTAAGTTAATTCTATATTATTTGGAATAGAAGCTTTTTAGAAGCTTCATAGATACTATTTTGACTTTATAGATATCTTTAATTGACTTTTTGGATTAAAAACGTAGTCAACAAGTTGGCCATGTGCCACACATGTTGTTGGCTTGAAGACCAAGCTAACTATATAGCCCACACATAGAAAAACTTGTCTTGTAAGTCAAGGCATGTGTCCTACAAAGTCAATACATATTGGAGGTCCTATAGAATGTTGCCACGTAGTCCCTAGTTAGATAGTACATATAGAGACAAAATTAAAGCCTTCTTCACTCTTGTCAATTCTTTTCTTATTTCTAATCTAGTTTCAAGGGTTTCTAACTTTCTTATCTTTTGACAATAGCCATTTCAGTTTCTTTCTTAATATACATATCAAGTTATTTTTATTTTGTCATCTTTCTTTGAGAGAAGTCTCACTTATTTATTTGTCTTTATCATGTTCTTATCTTTGACAATATAATAGCTTTCCACATAATATAGATGCCCAAATTCAACAATTGTATAGTAGTCAGTTAGATATATGTACATTTATTTGTCAAGAACCGCTTCAAAAGTTGGATTTGGTAATATTCAAAGTTTTCAGTTTGGATACTTACTTACATGTCGCTCAAAAAGCTTGTAAGAAAGTTTCTTCCTCAACAAGAAAAAATAGAACTTCTATTGGCAATTTCCTATCTCTTAATGGCTCAAGTGATTACCATGAATAAACACAAACATCTTTATTTTGATGCTTGAGAAGTAGTTGGAGGTATCCTAATATTTAATGTTACAACTTAGTCTTTGAAGGACCTATGCCAAGAGGCTATAGTTGAAGAGATGAGTTCATGGATAGTATGAAGAAACAAATTGTTGCTCAATTATAAGTGTAACTAATTAAAGATCTCAATTTGATAGCTAAGATAGAATTATAATTTGAATATGTGGGTAAATGTACATTTAGCTTTAGTTATAATAATATCTCTTTCATTGTAATATCCATGATTCTTGTATATTTGAGTCTAATTCTAATTGCATCTATTGTGGACATGTCAAATTTTAATAAATATGAAACACTAGAATATTTCTAGTTATGTAAAATATAGATACTAATGGATACACAAGCATCTTGGATTCATTATTTTATTGCTTGAGGATGTCTTTAATGTCAAATATTGATTTTATTGATTAGAATTGTAAATTAAATATGCTCAATAAGCACATATTATCTTATTTTAATGAATATGTTTTTATTTTTTGTGATGACTAATTTGATGAAGAAAAAAATTGATCTTATTTGTTTCATGTTATGAGAAAAAATTCACATTCTTATCAAAAAAAAAAATTAAAAATTAAAAATTAAAAATTGATACTAAACCACATGAATAAATAGAATTTCCATCAAGACCACTACTTCCATTTGTATTACTTCTTTGAAGACTTGTAATTTTAAAAATAAGTAATATGGTTGTGTTATGTGTTTTATAATAATTGAAATAATTTATCGAGACCACCAGTGCTTCTAACATCACTTCTATCAAGACTTCTAACATCAGTGAAGAAATAAAGTAGTCATCTTATTTGTTGGATCTTGGCGAATTAATCTTTCCACTTTAATTCACCTTGCATGATAGATGGCTTTTGATTATTATGACAATGGCAAAGGATTCCAATTATTTTAAGTATTAAAGTAATCACCTTAATTCTCTTCTAAATTTTAATAGCTTGGTAGTATTTTTCTTTGAAATAATTAATATTTTAGATAGAATTAATTGATATCTTTTAATAGAAATAGAAATTATTATTGAAACAATAACAATACATATTCTATCCAAATCTCTAAAAATTGGTAGAGAATTAAAGTGGCTTTTTCAATATTTATAGATATTTATATCAAAATATAAATCATATTCTATATTATATGTGATTTGTATTTGTTTGTTGCAAGTAATAGAAGTTATGTGTAGTGATTGTTGTAAAGTACAAAATAATCATGTAGATTATTTTGTAGTTGGTGATTCTATATCTCACCATATTTGTCATCAATTAATTCGAATCAAGAAAAGTGAAGAAGAAAGCAATGGCAATGAAAGGTGCTACTCATGATATCAGAGATGATGGTGAAAAAAGTAACAAAGTAGAATATTTGATAGCTGATGATGATAAATTAAATAAGTTTACATATATTGGTGACAAAGATGAAGACTTTGTAATTAATGATGTTAAAAGAAAGAGACTTGGCGACTTTGAAGGTGGTGAAAGGAACTACCTTATTAATGTGTATAACAAGTTTTTTTCTTATAATTTAGATGAATTCCAACACCTTGGCCATGGAGCTAATTTTGATGCATCTACAAATTTAGATGTAAATTTGAATAATTACAAGTTTTTTTATGTACATGATCTATAATATGTAACATATAGATTGTACTATATGTTACATGGTGTATTGTAAGTTAAAAGAAATCTTCTTAAACTATAATTTTTTTATGCATTATACAAATAAGTCTTTTATTATATACATAAATGTATTGTATTTGTCATTGATTTAAATATATTCATATATATTTGGATTGAAATGTGGATTCATAATGATATTTGTTGCTTATCTAATTAAAGGACTATCATTTTATTGTAAATTAAAGAACTAGTTTACAAACATATGTAATTGAAGCAAGATAATAATATAGGATTATATTCAAATTAATTAGTTGCAAGGCATTGTAACAATCAAATAACCATCCATAGATGTTTGTTGGATTCTTGAGTATTTGTAATATCAATAATGTAAAATTCTAGCAAAGCCTTTCATCCAATCTAGCCACTGCTATTTATTATAATTCATGATGAATTGAAAGAAATTCTTTTGGTGATGCTATAAATATTGTAGTCTAAATATTAGAGAAGCCACTTTTAGTCCATTGATTCTACCAAAACCTTCATTTTTTGGTCAACTACAATATAATATTTATCATGAATTAATTTGATGTAAAAATCAACTAATAAAAATAAAAACATCTTCCATCATTGTATCTATTTTCACAATTTTTTCACAATGCTAAAGATATTACCAAATATTTTCCAATGATTTCAACTTCTTATGATACTTTATAGGTAGGATCTCAAGTTTTAAATAAAAATTCATTTAAAAATTTTGAAAGTTCCAAATTATAGAATATGATGTTCTAGAAGATAAATAATATTGAACTATGTTATTTAAACAAATCTACATATTATTGAAAACCTATCCTTAAGATACTCTTCTAAAAGAACATCCACCAAAATTACCATTTTTCTTTCCAATTTGATTAATGATTCAAATTATGAATAAAATTACTCCAAAATTAGCTTCAATATGTACTTGTACAATACATACTATAGTATTAAAAAAATTTGCAAATCATTAATTAATTATGACTTACAAAAAAAATCAATAAATCTAAATTAGAAATTTAATATAAAAATTAAAAATTAAAAAGATGATATAATTTTAAAAATTACTACATTTATTTATTTTTTGAAAAATTTCAAGATGTATTAATTTTTCAAGTTTTTCTTCAATATAGCTTCTAGATATTAATTTTTGGACAATTCTTCAAATATAATTTCATCTAGTATGTTGTATGTTTCAAAACTATTTACAATCATATGACTTATATGATGCATTCTAACATCAATGTAAACAATTGCTTCAACCACCTTACTTATACTAATAGTATGGCTAGACATGTTAGTAATTTATTTTCTATATGGACATGGAACTTAATTAGAAAGTTCTATTGTGACTTTAGATACTTTATTATGCCCTATTGGATCCTTAGGTGGAAACTTAAACTTAGGTTGTAAGAATATGGGGTGATGTTTCGTAGCACTCTCATTCTTATAAAATGATCAATGCAAAAGTAAGATCTTATATGTATTGATTACTCCAAGATCAAAAAAGAATAGTATTCTAATGAATAGTACACCTTTAGACCTCAACAATTCAACCTCTATAGTAAACAATAATCAAAGACCAAATTCCAACCAAAATATATAATTAAAATAAAAGCATTATTTATGTATCAAAATTTGAGCTATTTTTGGCAAGATCTTGCATATTAAACACATAATGACTTTTGGTTGGCATTAGCAAGAACATTGTAACAATCTCCTTCTGAATTCCAATATAAACCATCAACAAACTATCTTCTAAAAGTCAAAATTCGTCTTTAAAATCAACTAGTTTTGCATCCAAAATTGCTTCAAATATATATCTCATTTGCTTATTACTTGGAGTTGTAGTATTCAGCTATATTATTTTTTAAAAGAATACTTTCAATTTATTTTTAATTTAAATTAGAATTAAACAACCATAATGAAATGTAAATATAACATACAAATATTACTTCAAATATGATGGATAATAAAAGCAAGGCAAAGTTGGTAATTCAACTTGTTTCCAAATACCATATGCATTGTTAGGGCTATTTCACTTCCCGTAAGTCTATTGCAGCAATTTTTTTGAAAGTTCTCACAAGAACTTTTAATATAAAATTATGAAATTTGAATTCATAAATAATAAATCAAATGATTAATAATTTTAAATAATTTCTTCAAAATTATTTAATATTTTCAAAACAAGATGTTTAAAAAAATAATGATTTTGAAAAGAAATAATGATTTGATAATAGAATTGCCAATCCTCCTATGGTGATACAATATCATATTTACTCCCAACACATTGAATGTAAAGAATGTAATTTGAATAAGATTTTTTTTATATATAATAATAAACATATAAAGTATACTAATATTTAAGATTACATTATATCAATATCATTTTGCACATTTCATGTCAATATATCATTGTACTTATACATTTGACAAATGTTTTTTCATATTATTTTTTTTCTATATTCAAGTATTAAATATTGTAAATTTTTTCCAAACCAAGCAATTGTAAGCGTTACCAATTCATTTACCAAAATTTCCTTTACACCAATTTTTTAAAAAAGCCCTTACAATAAGGAAGAAAAGAAAGGAAAAAGGGCGTGTGACTATCACAAGAGCAGTGGTTTATAAAAATATTCAATTTAGCATTATTCCATCTATTAATTTTGTTTCAAAATGAATTGATTTAACTATTAAACTCCCATACCATGACTGAATGTTAAAAGAATTTAGTCACGCTCAACAGCCCAGCTGTCAAAATTCAGGACCTCACTGCACGGACGGCTTACTTGTCCCTGTCCCAATACCCCAGAGTTCCATGCCGTGACTTCAGTTTCCGCAGTTTTTCAGTTTCCGCTCCTCTGGAGTCTCCGCCCGAGCTGCTGTGAATCAATTTTCTTGGTCTAAGAGGTCGCGATTTATTCCGCATTGGAGCGCGATGGTGGTATTGGATGAACCTAATTCGTTGCGTATCTATTCAACTCTGATTTATGAGGGAAGTATGAGCGGATGCTCGGCATTTACGTGCAGTTGTCTGCTAATCCTTCTCTGGACATGGGTGATGCTGCTGTGTTTACACAGCATTCTCGGGGACTCTCGACGCTTTACACTAGCTCAGCAAACTTCCAAGGACCATTTGATTCCTCCACCATGAGCTTTGCGAAATCTTATGCGAAATCTCCAATATGTGCTTTTAGGTTGAAGTTGCTAGTTCTTGAGGTTTGAGTTGTCTCTTTGGGGTTAGATTGCGAGAAGCGAGGAGTTCATCATGAGGAGGTTTTCGATTGCAGCTTCAATCTGAGCGAGTTCTCGTTGACCTGCAAATGCAATTGCAATCATTTCACCATTTGTTCTCTTCTACGTGTCCAACTTCATAGAACAATTTTAATGGCTGGCTGGACAAGTTACCTTGTTGTTTTAGAGACACTGTTACTGCTCCCACATCCTCTAAAGTCTGGATCGTTCTTAACGTCATCAGTGCTTTCACTAGAAGAGTCGGAAGGGGCAGCTCCATGTACTCTGGGAGTTTCACCATGCCTGGGTCCCTTATCAAACTTAGAATTATCCTTACAAGCAATGTCCACCAAATATGTCAATGCAGCAAGCACAGGCGGGTGCCCACCTCCCGCCTTAAAACCAATTGATATTTTGAGGCAGCCGGCATTATCCCGTTTGAAGAGATACCAATTTCTAGCATCAGTTAGGACACCGTAACCCACCTCAGAGCTGCAACTCAAAGCAAGAGGAAAACAAAATAAGAACTGCCGCGCATTCCATGCTGTCCTTTTCTCCAAAAAAGTTCCAAAAACCAAGACAGTGACAGAAAATTCCATTGGTAGGATGAAAGGAGACAGAAGAAAGAAGAGAAAATAAGATCTTAAAGTGAGTCAACATAGAACCAGGATCAAATAGGCAGTAAAATGCTGTTTGTTAGAAAAGGGGTTCGTCAAAAAGGACTGATTATTGAGAGCTGGCAAAGGCAAAGTTGACTAAGCAAATAAAGGCTGAGCTCCAAGCCAACCTAGTCAAGAGGGAAGGTTACCGAAAAAATCAAGGGTTCAAAAACAGCTTACAGAGCCATGTACTCGTACAGCTGACTAATACAACGAATGAGCTTTTCACCATGAGCTGCCGTAATGCCAAGAACTTCGCACCTGCAATTAGGATCACCCTCTCCTGCAATTATTGGACCTCGGTCAGAATTCTTGCAAAAATGTGAGAATTGGAAAATACTATGAAAATATGGGATAGAGCCAGATAGGACCTGGTATGCAGGAGCATTCTGTCCAAGCTTTGTGGAGATGCCAAGGGTCACCTTGGTCAGGTCCCAGACCTCCATTCTTTACCTCTACGACCAAAGCATTCTTCTCCTGTATAGTAACTACGAAGTCTGCTCGAGGGTTCCTGATCATCAAATCGACTAATTTTGGACTAAATGTTGCATCCGATCCCGTTTTGTCTGCTTCGTCTTTTTTGTCTGCTTTGTCTGTTTCGTCTGTTTCGTCCGTTTTGTCTTTCTTCTTTTCAATGAAACTGAGTACGACCTGCGACTCAAAACGGAACGTTAGCTGTGGCTGCTTCTTCTCCATAAAGTGTTGCATTTCGGACATAATATTCGCGACGATAGTTCCCTCCATCTTAGCTGTCACTGAAGTTTTCCGAGTAGAAGACGTCACAGAGATCTCATACGCACGCTTCCTTTTATCTGCCCTCTTGAAAAATTCTTCAATCTCTCCCTTCACATCCCAATGCTCCACTTTAAGAGGATTATACATCCGTTCCTTGGTCGAGCAGCTTGGGTAAGAGCAAAGCCCTGAAGGGACATCCGGCACCACGACCTCCTGCACTACCCAGTCATGTTCTGTGCCTAAGTCTGCACACACAAAACCATGTATGACTGAAGCTTTTGTTAACATAGTTATGAATGTGAAGCGGCTGAAACACCCATCACACACGAGGGCAACTCTCTTAAGGTCTGCCATCGTGAATGGGCCTTGGGTGCATACATTTGACACGTTAGCGAAACTACAGTACTCTCTCAATGTCATGGAAAAAACAAATATAGAAGACCATTCTCTCTGTTATTTTTTCATGTGCGCACCTTCACACGCATTACCAAACCTAAAATGATCAAGCCAGATCCAAGGACAACCCTAGTGGAGAATAGCCTCTAAACAACCCATAATAAAGAGAGAACATTACCTATACCACCTAGTCTGACAATAGATAACCGGCAATGGGAACAATGCAGGTCAATGAAGTAGACCATCCAAGCTTGCGCTAACCCTATCCCAAACCCACTCCAATAACCATGAAATGCACCCTCGCTCAACAATCCAGCAGCCCCCGGGAACATGAAATCACAAAGATGATGAGGAGATGGGCCCTCAATGACGAGTGATAGAAGTGACCTCGTCCTTGCAGGAATTGCGCTATCTCATCTCGAAGTTGCGCTTCCTTGCTTCGTAGTTGTGCTTTCTCATCTCGAAGTTGCGCTTTCTCATCTCGAAGTTGCGCTTCCTTGCCTCGAAGTTGCTGTTTCTGCTGATCATCAGAGCATTTTTCGACCTGCTCTTCCACTTTTCGTATGCTCTCTTCCACTCCAGATATCTCCTCTTCCACTCTTCGTATGCACTCTTCCAGTCCTCGTATCTGCTCTTCCACGCTTCCTAGCTGCTCTTCCAAGTTTCCACCGGCGTCATCCATTCTCCTGCACAACCCAATGCAATAGACAACCAACGATCAGATTCCACTTCTTAGTGGATTCAAGAATGAAGGGTCCATAATATGGTGCCTGAAATCAGGTGGAGTGAGGACCTCCTAGAACCCGAACATGCGCCTTGGGAATACCTTCTCTTGCAATCCAGGGCCTCCATTGAAAGCACTCCAAACATGTTCAAACTATTTGCAAGACTAATGCGAAAATACACAAGTTAACTAGTCCATAAGCGCCAGAGACACTAAACACTAAAACCAACATGCACCCACCACAATTCGCTACTTCCGAAGCAAAACTCAGCGCAATCAAAACCTCTACCACATGACCTCACTCCGGAATTCTCGATGTTGAATTCTAGCAACTAAACCGGCATGAATCAAGATTTAGCTCGAATATATAGTAAACGCTGTCTAGACTGGGTGACACATGATTGCCGATTGTATGCAATCTATGAGCATCCTGTAAAGAAGTGCTGCCACCCTTCAGACATCGTAACGCAGTATGAATTACCTTTCTATGGATTATGATATATTTCGAAAATGCCCATGTTTGAAGCATCGTTGCAGGCAACAGGCTACAAATACTTCGTTTCGAATGTACAAACGCCTCATGCTCACAAAAGATGATTAGACATTTCATGGCGGTATTGAAATTACCAACTCGACCCCAAGTTGACATGTGACTAAAAATTGATTCATCCAGACATGAGCTATTCTGTATGTTGTTGGATTGTACCTGTTCCTGTTCTGAAAAAATTTAGTTGAGACTGCTGCACATACAATTGGGAGCTCTGCTCAATCTGGCAAAGTCTCAAAAGCAGGAACAAACTTATGTCTCGAGGTTTGAAAGTTTGAACATTATCCTAAAAAGCGGATAACTCTGACTTCGCAGTGAGTTCAATTCCTTCAGTGTCAGACAACCACTAACATCTCACCATATCGAGCATCATCTTCAACAGTAAACAAGTTTAGGTGTTTCGGTGAGTTCATATTGACATACCGGACACATCCTAGTTCCTCTCCAGCTTTTCTTACAACATGAGATGCAAACACGGCAGGAAACATACTCTGTTGGAAAGCTTTTCGGACGATGAGGTTCCACCTAATTCACCACTTGATAGTGAAAATCCCTCAACTCATGATAACATACACTACAATTTCGAGATCTAGCGAGGGGAGAACACTTTCGAAGGAACGGCTGTGGGACCTGGAAGTGAGAATAATCGACGACTACTCAAGTTAGATCTTAAAAGTTACACAATCCTCTCTAAAGCCATTCAAATTCAGCAGCGAGCCAGAACCAGCGTAAATCCTCTAGGCGTTGCTGTACAGGCCAATCATCATTTGCAACAGTTCTAGGTCATACACAGTTTCTCACTTCACCATACTTCAGACTCACAGACATCTGGACTATCGCTAATTCCCTTTCCTATAATGCTGATTACTGTCCTTTCATACTAGCTCATTCAATGTCCACTCATGAAGGTTCTAAAATTGCTAGGGATCAACAGATATTAAATTCGGAATCCTCATACTTCGTTCAATGCTGAATAGGCAATTCATGATACAATACTTTTGTTATTCAAATTTTCATGCATAAACTCAGTGACAAATATCCAAGAAAATCACAGTAATAATGAGACAGATCAATGGAGATTCTCCCAAGTGCTCATGTTCTCTAACCACGCTACATACCAAGCTACATGCAGCTAACCTCGTCATCACCTTCCTCTGCCCTGCGACAACTCCTCTGGATTTTGGAACCAGTAACTAGACTTGGACATCTCCTATTAAATCTAACTATAATTATTAGTTAATGACCATTTTGCCTCTTAAGCTTTTTTGCTCATTCTCTAGCTTTTCTTTTCTAGGAAAGTTCCTTGAAAGCCAATTCTAAATTTCTCCTAAAATAACATGTAATGAGGATTAATAACTTTGGAATTAGGTCAAATATCTCTTGACCATGGTAGGTTCTGTGGTAAGTCTCTACCTTGTCAACAATGCCCTTTACCAAATAAGAGCATCCACTAGAAATATTATTCACCAATCGTTTTGCCACTACCAACCATGATGTCAATTCTTCCCCAAGACTCAAAAAGATACAAAGACTAGTATATGGGACTAACTACTTTGCAATTCTATCCTAATCTTAGATGAAATATGGTTTTTTAATTTCAAATTTTGAATATTTTAAAGCCATTCATATGACCTTTATTAACTCTTAATATCACACATTTCTTTCAAGGTCATTTTCATGGCCTTTACTTGATGCTTTATAGTTTATGGCCAATGTTTTTTAAGTCATTATTTTATGATCCTTATTTTTGTATTTCAAAACCATTTACATGATTTGTACTTTGCATCTTCAAGGCCATATCAAAACTCTTACTTGACCTTTTCAAAACCATTTTGTGCCCATTTTTTTTGCAATTTTTTAAGACTACTCCATGATATCTATTCATTCATCTTTATGCTTTTTTATAATTTTTCAAGACAATTCCATCATCTCCTCTTATTTTTATTTTTATACTTTACAAATACTCATACTTTATTCTAAATTAGTACCAAATTCTAGTAAAAAGGACATTGGCAGTAGTAACAATAATAACATTTTGTAAAGAGGTAGCACATTTTGAATATTCAAAAATGTCAATCACAAATTTTGTATATGGTAGATCTTAGAGTATGTTCTAGAATAATCACAAAAAAGCAATTGCTTGCACTTAATGGAAAAAGGATAAATTTTGTTGTATGATTCTGATATCCATAACAAGAGGCAAATTCATGAAGCAACCAAACCCAACAACCTTATAGTTAAAGACTGCAATGTTGAAAATATTGCACTTGCATATCAATATCTAGCACTATGTCATAGGCCTTTGTTTCTTCAATAGGACCCTACTACACTCACTCCATAAACCAACATATCTTTACTATCTTCACAGATGTCCATAATTGTATGCTATTGTTAGACTTAGTTTTAGTTTAATGTTGTGTTTACTTCAATATTACCGAGCTTAGTGAAAAAACTGAAAATCATAGTTGAGATTACTTATTTGCTCTCTTTATCAAACTCAAATATTTTGTATGCTTGAAGTGAAGTTCTAACACTGCTTTGTGGTACTACTGCCAAATATACTCTCTACTAAAAGACTCTATTCTATGTGACTGAATGTTGTCTAGATTTTCTTTGATAATACTCATTCATAGTACACCAACAAGATGATCTATATGAAGAAAAATAAATTAAAAAAAAAAAAAAAAAAAAATGATGGTTATTGTTGTTCTTGTTGTGTTCAAGCTTCAGTATATTAAAGTAATTGAATTAATAGAGGTGGGTTCAAACACGGGGAAAGACTTGTTATATGAATTGGGTCTATTAGTGTCACAATTGACTGTACTCTGGCTATCTGAAATCAATTATCAAACTACAAAACACCAAGGCTTACTACTTTCGTCTTGATTCAACACATAATCTATTCTACGACTATTAATTCAACAATACTTCTCTCAATCACAATTCTTCATAAGCAAATAATAAAAGCAAAGAAAACAAAGGAGTAGCACCAAGCTTATCTCGGCTTACGACTCTCTCAGTCTGGCTCTGATCTTTCTTTCCTCAACCTATTTATCCTACCAAAAAGATGATCTGTTGCCCAATGGATTCCAAAGGTTATGACTCTTTGAATTCTTAACCATTTATTCCACTAACAACCTATTGTTACCAACTAAATTGCCTAGCCATCAGTCTAATTCTCAAGGTTATCAATAACCAACAACTAACTTACCACAAAGTTTATTTGCCAATTCTATAGTTATGTATTTCAATACTTTGTACAATGTACATAAAGAAAAGAAAAGAAAAGAAAAAAGAAAAATAAATAAATAAATAAATAAATAAACTCCCCAAATCAATGTGGATTCTTCCTTCTCTACAACTAAGAGCTACACTAATCCTTAATTACATTCTAATGGGCTCCTAATTATCTATTAATAGTCCAATAATACTATAATTTTGGTATTAGCAGCAAACGTCACATAACTAAAAGCTCACTTGATTGTTTGTGATTTTTCACAAATATAGAAGTATAAAAAAATTTATTGAAATCCAAGAACATTAATTTCTAGGTGCCAATTCTAATTTACACTAACAATAAGAAGACTCATCATTTAAAGTTATTGATGGAAATAAAAATTTACATTAATTTTTTTATATACTTTTAGGATTTTGTTGCTCATTATGGATGCAGCTACTAAGGTTTGGCCTAGTGTATTGGTTTCTCAATTGTATTAGAGTATTGATTGCCATTCTTTACAAAATAGAAAATGAACTAGCATTTTTAGCCTAATGTACATATCATGTAGTGCTAATGAATACATGGACTTGACATGATTTTGTTAAGCTTTTAATGGATTTCAATGATTAGATTAAAATTACTTCATCATGATTATTTTCTCTTTATAATCCAAATTTTTTTTTATATATATATTTTTTTCTTGTGAAGCATCCATAGCAGGATTGTTCATGGTTGGTTGGCAAATTAAATTTTTAATTCCTTTCTAAGTACAAGAAATGAATTATGTTGGATATGAAGGAGTTGAAAATAGGATTGATGTTCATATAGTCTATTATCAAGAAGGCTTGAAAGCAAAAGATAGGAAAAGAAGAAGCTTAAATAAGAGGGAATTTGATGCAAATGTTATAGAAAAATCGAAGGCTTAGGTACTATTAGATTTCAATGAAATTTTTCTTCCTTTCAAATGTATTTGTCATTGACAATTTCAACATAGCAATCATGGATTCAATTAATGATTTTAAACAATTTATCAAACTTCAACATTTGAACAATTTATATATGAGCTCTATATGATATGACTTAATCATATGGCCAAAGTCTATCTACATATGTAGATCAAAAATCTCTCATTGGAACACATGGATACTCTCAAAGTGCAAGCTACAACTCAAGTAAGTTTTGAAGATTCCAAGTTAAGGAAGGCATTATTTTTAGATTGCTAATTTGTGATCACTCTCAACTATTCTTTGCAATGGTGTTTGTAATGTTAAGGTTGAACTCCCTAAAAGGCAAACTCACTTCATTTTTGCAACAAGTTGACATTGTGTTTCTTGTCCAAGAGTCTGTAATTGATGCAGTCATTGAGAGCAACTCCTGAAATCCACAAATGGCCTTGCTTAAAATCACTCAAGGAAGAAATCAGAGGAAAATACAATATTTTTATATAAATTCTTTAAAATATCATCAAGAATCCACAATGATTGCAGTCATCTACTTTGCCTTTGTTGGCTCTGTCTCCTTTGAGGCACAGACTGTGTTCAGTTTCAAAGTAAATGAAGTGCTTAGTGATGAAACTAAAAGTGAAGTAAAAGTAAAAGTGAGAAACAAAAAGATGTAGAACCTAGACTAGAGCACGATTCTGTGCAGGACACAACCCCTCATGGCCTAGCCATTTTGTTCTCAAAGCGTGCCAACGTTGACATGTCAGCATAGAGGGGCGTGCTGACAAAACAATGTGAAAGGGAGCATATCGCTGCGGATTCAAGAGCGACCATCATTTGACTCTATTGAAACAAGGTGCTCACAAGAAGAAAATTCATTTGAAGGCTAATGAATACCCAAGACTATGCTTTCATTACAACACATAAAGAACTGGAATGAGACCCTACGTCTTTCAGTCACGTCCGGGCCGTTTTCTTGAACAAGATAGATGAAAGTTGCTAGAACAGGTGCTTACTTTACACTTAAAAGGACAGAATGGAAGGATATCATGCAGCATTTTTTCCTTTCCCGCTACTTCATCATGTGTGCCAAGAGGTATTCTAAGCGCACGCGCTCTGCCTCCTGTAACTTCTTGCTGCTGGTAACACGCGAAAATCCAAAATCCAGGATGCGGACGGGAGGCTGTTTTCCCCGCACTACCATAATATTACGTGCCTCAATATCTCCATGAAGCAACCCGCATGCATGGACTGCATCAAGCGCATCAAGTGCAGCAGTCTCCACCTCCTGGGTCACTGCTACTGAAAAATAATCACCACACGAGCAAATAAATGACTACTCCACCAGAAGATTGCAGTTACTCACAGATACTGGCCCTTCAAGAAGCACTTAATAAAATCACCATGCTCAGGCTATGAGAAACCCTTTAGATCAGAATATAGAGAGTAGCAAGCTCCACATTGGATAGTTTCGCAAGCAATCCTACCTTCTCCAAGTTCAACGCCATCAATCAATTCAGTGGCGACAAATACAGCCTGGCCGTTACATGTAGTTCCATATTCTATTAATCGAGGAACAAAAATCCCCCAAAGCTTCTTCATCTTCTGATAGGCAACTACCTCCTTCAGAAGAGCCTGCACAAGCACGGCAAAAACATGGGCTGGACAGAATAAGATCACAAACAGGTAAGGTGTCGCAAACTGCACGTGCCCTTCCACACCAACATGCTTCACGTGCATCTAGCTAAGACTCCCTGCCACTAAAGATGTCGCAAACAGGACCTCTCAAACTCAGCCCCCTATTAGACCAAGTAATAGTAACTTTGAGTTCTGAACGCAACATTTCTACATAACACAACTCTGGCTCACCTCCGCACGTTCCGTGTTTAAGTAGGCAAACTTCAATGCAACAGCCTGTCCATACATACGGCCAATAGCAACGCATCCACTCCACCCCTCACAACTTATGATACCGCCCGTTACTTTCAGGTTCAGGTCCACAGCAGAGACATCTTTCAAAGTCAACTGGTTCCCATCTGAGCAAGTTCTCGTTGACCTGCAAATGCAATTGCAATCATTTCACCATTTGTTCTCTTCTACGTGTCCAACTTCATAGAACAATTTTAATGGCTGGCTGGACAAGTTACCTTGTTGTTTTAGAGACACTGTTACTGCTCCCACATCCTCTAAAGTCTGGATCGTTCTTAACGTCATCAGTGCTTTCACTAGAAGAGTCGGAAGGGGCAGCTCCATGTACTCTGGGAGTTTCACCATGCCTGGGTCCCTTATCAAACTTAGAATTATCCTTACAAGCAATGTCCACCAAATATGTCAATGCAGCAAGCACAGGCGGGTGCCCACCTCCCGCCTTAAAACCAATTGATATTTTGAGGCAGCCGGCATTATCCCGTTTGAAGAGATACCAATTTCTAGCATCAGTTAGGACACCGTAACCCACCTCAGAGCTGCAACTCAAAGCAAGAGGAAAACAAAATAAGAACTGCCGCGCATTCCATGCTGTCCTTTTCTCCAAAAAAGTTCCAAAAACCAAGACAGTGACAGAAAATTCCATTGGTAGGATGAAAGGAGACAGAAGAAAGAAGAGAAAATAAGATCTTAAAGTGAGTCAACATAGAACCAGGATCAAATAGGCAGTAAAATGCTGTTTGTTAGAAAAGGGGTTCGTCAAAAAGGACTGATTATTGAGAGCTGGCAAAGGCAAAGTTGACTAAGCAAATAAAGGCTGAGCTCCAAGCCAACCTAGTCAAGAGGGAAGGTTACCGAAAAAATCAAGGGTTCAAAAACAGCTTACAGAGCCATGTACTCGTACAGCTGACTAATACAACGAATGAGCTTTTCACCATGAGCTGCCGTAATGCCAAGAACTTCGCACCTGCAATTAGGATCACCCTCTCCTGCAATTATTGGACCTCGGTCAGAATTCTTGCAAAAATGTGAGAATTGGAAAATACTATGAAAATATGGGATAGAGCCAGATAGGACCTGGTATGCAGGAGCATTCTGTCCAAGCTTTGTGGAGATGCCAAGGGTCACCTTGGTCAGGTCCCAGACCTCCATTCTTTACCTCTACGACCAAAGCATTCTTCTCCTGTATAGTAACTACGAAGTCTGCTCGAGGGTTCCTGATCATCAAATCGACTAATTTTGGACTAAATGTTGCATCCGATCCCGTTTTGTCTGCTTCGTCTTTTTTGTCTGCTTTGTCTGTTTCGTCTGTTTCGTCCGTTTTGTCTTTCTTCTTTTCAATGAAACTGAGTACGACCTGCGACTCAAAACGGAACGTTAGCTGTGGCTGCTTCTTCTCCATAAAGTGTTGCATTTCGGACATAATATTCGCGACGATAGTTCCCTCCATCTTAGCTGTCACTGAAGTTTTCCGAGTAGAAGACGTCACAGAGATCTCATACGCACGCTTCCTTTTATCTGCCCTCTTGAAAAATTCTTCAATCTCTCCCTTCACATCCCAATGCTCCACTTTAAGAGGATTATACATCCGTTCCTTGGTCGAGCAGCTTGGGTAAGAGCAAAGCCCTGAAGGGACATCCGGCACCACGACCTCCTGCACTACCCAGTCATGTTCTGTGCCTAAGTCTGCACACACAAAACCATGTATGACTGAAGCTTTTGTTAACATAGTTATGAATGTGAAGCGGCTGAAACACCCATCACACACGAGGGCAACTCTCTTAAGGTCTGCCATCGTGAATGGGCCTTGGGTGCATACATTTGACACGTTAGCGAAACTACAGTACTCTCTCAATGTCATGGAAAAAACAAATATAGAAGACCATTCTCTCTGTTATTTTTTCATGTGCGCACCTTCACACGCATTACCAAACCTAAAATGATCAAGCCAGATCCAAGGACAACCCTAGTGGAGAATAGCCTCTAAACAACCCATAATAAAGAGAGAACATTACCTATACCACCTAGTCTGACAATAGATAACCGGCAATGGGAACAATGCAGGTCAATGAAGTAGACCATCCAAGCTTGCGCTAACCCTATCCCAAACCCACTCCAATAACCATGAAATGCACCCTCGCTCAACAATCCAGCAGCCCCCGGGAACATGAAATCACAAAGATGATGAGGAGATGGGCCCTCAATGACGAGTGATAGAAGTGACCTCGTCCTTGCAGGAATTGCGCTATCTCATCTCGAAGTTGCGCTTCCTTGCTTCGTAGTTGTGCTTTCTCATCTCGAAGTTGCGCTTTCTCATCTCGAAGTTGCGCTTCCTTGCCTCGAAGTTGCTGTTTCTGCTGATCATCAGAGCATTTTTCGACCTGCTCTTCCACTTTTCGTATGCTCTCTTCCACTCCAGATATCTCCTCTTCCACTCTTCGTATGCACTCTTCCAGTCCTCGTATCTGCTCTTCCACGCTTCCTAGCTGCTCTTCCAAGTTTCCACTGGCGTCATCCATTCTCCTGCACAACCCAATGCAATAGACAACCAACGATCAGATTCCACTTCTTAGTGGATTCAAGAATGAAGGGTCCATAATATGGTGCCTGAAATCAGGTGGAGTGAGGACCTCCTAGAACCCGAACATGCGCCTTGGGAATACCTTCTCTTGCAATCCAGGGCCTCCATTGAAAGCACTCCAAACATGTTCAAACTATTTGCAAGACTAATGCGAAAATACACAAGTTAACTAGTCCATAAGCGCCAGAGACACTAAACACTAAAACCAACATGCACCCACCACAATTCGCTACTTCCGAAGCAAAACTCAGCGCAATCAAAACCTCTACCACATGACCTCACTCCGGAATTCTCGATGTTGAATTCTAGCAACTAAACCGGCATGAATCAAGATTTAGCTCGAATATATAGTAAACGCTGTCTAGACTGGGTGACACATGATTGCCGATTGTATGCAATCTATGAGCATCCTGTAAAGAAGTGCTGCCACCCTTCAGACATCGTAACGCAGTATGAATTACCTTTCTATGGATTATGATATATTTCGAAAATGCCCATGTTTGAAGCATCGTTGCAGGCAACAGGCTACAAATACTTCGTTTCGAATGTACAAACGCCTCATGCTCACAAAAGATGATTAGACATTTCATGGCGGTATTGAAATTACCAACTCGACCCCAAGTTGACATGTGACTAAAAATTGATTCATCCAGACATGAGCTATTCTGTATGTTGTTGGATTGTACCTGTTCCTGTTCTGAAAAAATTTAGTTGAGACTGCTGCACATACAATTGGGAGCTCTGCTCAATCTGGCAAAGTCTCAAAAGCAGGAACAAACTTATGTCTCGAGGTTTGAAAGTTTGAACATTATCCTAAAAAGCGGATAACTCTGACTTCGCAGTGAGTTCAATTCCTTCAGTGTCAGACAACCACTAACATCTCACCATATCGAGCATCATCTTCAACAGTAAACAAGTTTAGGTGTTTCGGTGAGTTCATATTGACATACCGGACACATCCTAGTTCCTCTCCAGCTTTTCTTACAACATGAGATGCAAACACGGCAGGAAACATACTCTGTTGGAAAGCTTTTCGGACGATGAGGTTCCACCTAATTCACCACTTGATAGTGAAAATCCCTCAACTCATGATAACATACACTACAATTTCGAGATCTAGCGAGGGGAGAACACTTTCGAAGGAACGGCTGTGGGACCTGGAAGTGAGAATAATCGACGACTACTCAAGTTAGATCTTAAAAGTTACACAATCCTCTCTAAAGCCATTCAAATTCAGCAGCGAGCCAGAACCAGCGTAAATCCTCTAGGCGTTGCTGTACAGGCCAATCATCATTTGCAACAGTTCTAGGTCATACACAGTTTCTCACTTCACCATACTTCAGACTCACAGACATCTGGACTATCGCTAATTCCCTTTCCTATAATGCTGATTACTGTCCTTTCATACTAGCTCATTCAATGTCCACTCATGAAGGTTCTAAAATTGCTAGGGATCAACAGATATTAAATTCGGAATCCTCATACTTCGTTCAATGCTGAATAGGCAATTCATGATACAATACTTTTGTTATTCAAATTTTCATGCATAAACTCAGTGACAAATATCCAAGAAAATCACAGTAATAATGAGACAGATCAATGGAGATTCTCCCAAGTGCTCATGTTCTCTAACCACGCTACATACCAAGCTACATGCAGCTAACCTCGTCATCACCTTCCTCTGCCCTGCGACAACTCCTCTGGATTTTGGAACCAGTAACTGGGGATTTCAAACTTATTAGGTACCACCTACTTCGCGCGTCATGAAACTTCCCGTGTGCAATTGTCTCTTTCACATGAATGTTCGCACCTTGGTTTAGTGATTACCACTCGTCAATCTAGATTACAGAATGTTTAGCGTTGGCTTATTGGTTACCACTCGTCAATCTAGATTAAATAATGTACAGTAACTTTCACAAATTACTTTAGTGCAGAGTTAGTCATAGATTAATTCGTTCTTGTTGCCTGACTGTGAGTCCGCGATCTCGTGGACATCATTCACTTTGTAGTATTTCGAATTTCAAGCAGATCGAGGAATGTGTCATTCCGAAGAGAATCAAACTCTTGATTCATTGCAACGATACAAAACGAACTGTGCCACTTATGTCTTCTCACAACTAGCCAGGAGTTCATGCTTCAAGCATGATTTTGGTGCAAGTTTGTTAATCATTAGTCCATCTACAGACCAGTCGGTTAAATACTAACCTTTAAATGTATTACCTGATTACTCCACCCATACTGGACATACACATTTCTAGAGCACACTCCAAGAACCAACTTAAGATCCAACATCATGAAAATAAGTTAAAGTACTCAATTATGCTATAGAAATACCATGTTGAATTCAACAAGATGACACTAGATTCTCACTGACCCACGTTGGGATCATACTAAAATCAACTACAAGTACACACGGAAATCTATGGCAAAGAGTGAAGTCGCTTTCAAAGCGCTCAGACCCCTCCGTGTCATCCAATAACAAAACCCTAAAAGTCGCTCACAAACAACAGATTATAATCGACAGCCTCTCAATGCAGATATCCCCTCCACGAAAGAAATTGCCCTAGAGAGTTTTACCTCTAACCGGTAGACAACAATCATGACCGATCACGACTAATGCAAACACAACGCTGAAATACTGTTGCGGTACCTCTTCCGCAGAGACTGGAATCTCCTTAGCCTTCTCTTCCGCTTCCTAGCGCAGGCGCTGGACCATCTGCTGGACCATAATCAGGTTGCCTCCACTTGATCCGTTTCCCCTGCAAATTACAATCGCAAGTTAAATCAATTTCAACTGGAGTGAACATCCTGAATGATTAGGGTTTCAGATCAGGACCCCTTGCTGGAACCGCGAAAAGAAATGACTTCAACGTGGGCATCCCAGCAAATGCAGCGTCCTGGCAAAGGATACACCAGAACTTATCGGCTATAACTTCAATCTGCAATTGATAGGCTGTCTGGGATTCGGTCAAAAAGAAGTAGAGAAAATTTTCGCACATTGCGATCTCCACAAAATCCAATGCCAACGGCTTTGTCAGGAGCTCATGCTACCCGAAAGAGAATTTGGAGCTGAAAATATCCAACGAGGAAAAAGAGTCCGAGCAGTAACCCAAGCGATGCTGTTCACTCCAATTGAAAACAGCTAGACGTGCAAACACTGCTATGAAAACCGCAATCTCGTTCAGGCTCGACAATGAGGCACAATCGAACGAAAACCCCACAAGGACCGCTTCGTATACCTACGATAAACTTGACAGAAGCGCACGCTGTCCAACTTCCCACACGTGGGGCGACAACGGTGTTCGTAAAGCCCTCCGAAGGAAATTCCCTTTACAATCAAGGTCATAATCCTCGCTCCAGCTGACAAAGCACATAACAGGCATTATGAACCTGAAACCCTAATCGCAAAGCGCAGCTTTGAACACTAGATCTTCTGTCTGCGTCTTCACATGCTCACTGGGTGCACAACATGCTGAGCGTACGAACGAAGAACTACGCCCGGCCCGCCGCCCTTGGATGATTACTCTCAGAATTCCCTCGAGCTCGATGATTGTCCTTTTCGTCATATTGCTAAATTTCGTCCGGACAGCAAGGATTGGCACGCTAGGCTACAAGCAGAACATAACAAAATCCCAGCAAACACAGCAGCAGAACCTAAATCGGGGTTCACGGCAAACCCAGGAATAGAGGTTCTGGCACGCATACATATCCGATGAAAGAAGATACAGAGTTTGTGCCCAACGAAGTGCCCACTCAGGAGGAGCAATTTGTACCTCTAGAATTAGGAAAATGGAATTCTCAAATCTCTAAAACTTTTAAACACATTACAAAAAGTAATCTATCAAATATATTTTTTGTATAAGCTTATCAAGCATGCCATCTAAACCATGATAAAAATAATAATATCTATGAGAGAGATAAAAATAATAATATCTATTGATTCAATAAGGAATAAGTATGCTTGATACTTAGGACTCACCAATCTTTTGAGTAAATTGGTAAGAATTGGTAGAACTATTATTCCTACAAAACCAACCATTTATATTTGGTACAGATTACCTTCTTTAGAAAGGAAAAGAAACAAGTTACCAAGTCACCATAGCAAGTAAAAATAAAAGATACAAAATAGAAAAAAAGCCAATTTTGAGGAAAAACAAGTACCAAGAAGTAACATGAAAGCAAGCTATAATGAAGAAGTTAACTTAGAAACAATGTGCAAACAATTAGGCAAAAGACCACTATAAATTATAAGAGAATCCAACAACCAATTATAGTCAATTAAAAAACTTGTGCAAAGAGTACCAAAATTAAAGACATGACATATAGATCTTTCACTAGAGCTTATTAAAGAAAACTAACCAATAGTGCAATGGTAAATGTTATTGAATTGTATGTAGGATGGATTTGTATACAAAGAACATATATTGAAGGAGTTATAATACAAGACGAAGATTAAAACAAAGATGACAATCAAAAAGATTTTCTATCTATAGAAAATTAGGTATGGCCAAAGTAGCAAGATTAATATAGAAAGAAGCACAACTACAAAATCCAAAGAATCAAAGCACAAGATCTAAAGAATAATATAACACCAAGACCAATTATTGTACAAAACCAACTTTACTTTGCTTTTGACATAGAACAACGACTAGTGCTAGGAAAAATATTGTCTCTAAATTAGGCTCTTTTAATGTAAACAATTGCAGAAGAACTAGTGTCAAGGTAAAGAGAGTGTGCCTCAAAAAAGCACTAAACCTCTAATTGTTACTAATCGGAAGTGGGTGCGTCTTCAAAGAGCACATGCAATTGGTACACGGAGTGATTCATACTATCGTTTTGATCCCCACGTGGAATTAGTTTTTCAAGCAAGGCAACAACCACAGTCATCTCAGGCCGCTGCTTTGGAATGAGTTCAATGCACAATAACGCGGTTTGGAGCAAAGTCTACATTATTTTAATATGACTTGCATTCGAGACCAGCTAGACAAAGGGTGACATTGGAAAGCCCATGTACACCATCGTCCAGTTCAGTCTGAGGGAACTGGGCGACTATGCATGTGACGTCCAGTTCAAAGTTGTCCCCCTTTCTCACATCGTCCAGTTCAGTCTAAGAGAATTGGGCGACCATGCACGTGACGTCCAATTCAGAGTAGTCCTTCTTTCTCACAGTCCTCTTTTCTTGCAGTTGGTCCTTATCTTGCTTGTCGTCTTCATGGTCAAAGTACAGGTCTTGCGAAGGGAAGCAGTGTGAATCAGCGGTCTGGGTGAAAGGGAGAGAGTGGAGGGAAAAGAGACCCAACAAATCATGGACGGAGAGGCAAAAAAAAAACGAGCGCAGCAAGGCATTTGTTGTGGATTGTAGTGCGTGCATGCATCCAATAAGAAGAGTGACTACAACAGTGTAAGGAGGAGAGAGGCGCGGCATGGTGCTATTCCACACACCATGGACGGAGAATTGGATTGAAAGAGCCGTTGTAGGGCATTTATCCTGGATCGTGGTACACGCATGCGCCCCATGCAATGAGTGACTGCAGCGATCTAAGGAGGGAAGAGGTGCGGCATGGCTTTATTCCATGCCAATTTGACGCAGAAGGGAATGAGCGTCGCAGGGCGTTTGTCTTGGATTGTGGAAATTGGCCACAAGAGGAGTGATTGCAAACTAAGTAAAGTTGGCTGTTTTGGCGGTCACAAGCAGTAGAGGATCGGGGTAAACACACTAGTAAGGAGTCGGGGGAGGGCACCATGGTATTAAGGGGGAAGAGGTGCGGCATGGCACTGTTCCACGCCAATTCCACGCACCACAGATGGAGAGGCGGGAAAGGGCGAGCACCGCGGGTCATTGATCGTATATCGCGGTGCACACATGCACCCCACGCAAGGAGTGACGCAAGATCGAGGTTCAGGTCATGAGAGGAGAAGCAGTGCGAACTAAACAGGCACCACGAGGTATCTATCTTGGATCGCAGTGCATGCATGCACCCCCTGCGAGGAATATCTACAACGATTTTAGGAGGAAAGAGGCGTGGAGAGGGGAAGGGAGGGGAGAAAGAGGCCCGACGTATCATGGACATGGAGGCAGAAAAGGGACAAGCACCATGGGGCATTTCTCTTGGATCTTGGTGCACGCATGTGCCTTGAGCAAGGAGTGACTACAACGGCCTGAGGAGGAGAGAGGCACGGAATGGCGTTGTTCCACGCTAATTCCACGCACCATGGACGGAGAGCCTGGATGGTGGGATCGCCTTGTGAGATGAGTAATTACGCAAAGAAGGAGTGATTGCATATTGAGCATAGTTAGTTGTATTGGCGGCGGTTGAAGGAGTGATTGCATATTGAGCATAGCTAGCTGTGTTGGTGGCGGTTGAAGGAGTGATTGCATATTGGGTAAAGTCAGTTGCATTGGCAGTTGTGAGCAATAAGAAATTGAGATGAATAGCACAACACTAGGGAGTTGGAAGAGGAGGAGGATTGAGTTGAATAGTACAGCACTGGAGAGTTGGAAGAGGAGGAGGATTGAGATGAATAGCAAAGCACTAGGGAGTTTGCTCATACCTTAGACACTAGATATGCATTCTCCTTTGAAATGTTCACAATTTCTTTTGTCTTATGTTATATTATATTTTCAATAATGGCAATTTCCTTTGTCTTACATTATATTTTTAATAATGGCGATTCTTGAGATCATGTTTATGATCATTCTACTTTGTGACCTGAGTGGAGCCATACATTGACTGATCATTCTACATGAGTGTTTACGGGTCACTTTCTTCTTCCTTTTTCAAGGGTGAGAGTTTACATTTGTTTTGAGTATGAATTGAAGTTTGTGAGGGGTGTTTGGATTAGACGAAGAAACAAGAATATTGAGAGAGGTAGGGTATCGAGGAAGGTGGGGCGATATATGGATGAGGGTTATTGAGGGAGGCAAGGTATCAAGAGATACAAGACATCTAATGAGGTGGGGTATCAAGGGATGCAGGGCACGCTAGAGGGTATGGCAAGAGGTAGGATATGATGGGATGATGGATATTGAAGAGGTAGGATATAAAGGGATTCATGGTACAATAGAAGGTATTATAAGAGGCAAGGTATGACGGGATGTAAGGTACGAAGGAGGGTATTATAGAGGTAGGATATAATGGGATGCATGTTAGGATGGAGGGTATCGTAAGAGGCATGGTGTCATGAGATGCAGGGTATGATGGAGGATATTAAAAGAGACAAGGTATTAAATGGACTTTTGGAACAAAAATTATTGGAGAGGCAATGCGTGTAAGTTTGCGCACAAAATTTTTGAGTATTGGCCGCATCATGCTCGGTATTGAGCACAGCCATGCAAGGATAGGCGAAACTGCCGTCGTCGGGTGTATTTATTTGCGGACACTTTGGAGCAACTGCGGTTGCTGTCCATGAGAGCACAAGTAGCGAGGACGGGAGGTCAAAGTGAAGGGAGTTGATGCTTGTCGGATATGCGTAGTACTCGTTGCCAATGATCCCTCTGCTATCTCCGTCGGAGTCCCCTCCATGGTCACCCAGGACGGTAGAGGAATGGAGAAATATTACAGGGTCATTTGCGAGCTGGGCTGACACGGGTCATCATCGGCGGTGCTGATACATCGGCGACATTTGGATCGTTTGAACTCGATGCCAATGTTGTCGATAATAAGCATGAGAGAGCATTGGAGGCTATACTCGAGGATGCATCAGGGATCGACCAGGACGTCGTTAAAGGGAGTGCGCTCAGAAGTCAATGATGGAGATTCGAGGTACACGTCCGACATCAATTATGTAGTGGCTCCAGCAACAGTAGTAGACGACGACACCGTCGCTACTACGTTGGTTCTCATAGAGCATGCGCGAGACGATGATGAAGGTATCCGGATGGTGGGATCAGAAGGTGCGATGGCAAGTTAAGGAAAACCGGGACGGAAAGTCGATGAACAACAGGTGGAGAGCTAGCAAATTTGAGGGCAAAGCCGGACTTGCACTATATGAATAAAATTTGGTATGCATTTCAACTCTATACATAGTTCTTACATGATAACAAATATAAAACTTAGATTCTAAATTAGGATCTTCAAACCGTAAATTAAGAAAAATAAAACACATATTTTTTAGAAACAAAGACGTTTATAGAGGTCTTTGGAACAATTTAAGGCTTGGCAAAATTTCAGAATGGAAAAAATTATAATACATTGAGAGATATTTACGATCAAAAATCACTATGACACTCTTGTAACCCTAAATCCTAAACCTAAACCTGGACATATACGGACATGTGCTATTTAATATATTAGTATTATGTCTAAGTACCTCTATGTATTTAGTATAAATTTTTATTTTTATTTTTTTCATATATTAATCAAAGATAACTTTTGTGATTTTAAAAATCTCATATCTCCTAAACTATAAACTTGCTCAAGATTTCAAATATACCATCAGAATCAGAAGTATTATAAATAGGGAGGTAAGTCGAATCAAATCTTCAAAAAGAAAAAGTACAAAAAAAATCAACAAAAAATTGTATCAAATCAAACGCCTTATATCTCAAAATTGAAAAACATGTATAGGATTTCAAGTCCACCACTATTTTTTTAGATCCTTCAAATAGAAAGGTAGGTCAAATCAAAACTCAAAATTTCCTATTCATATGCAAAATCAACTCAAAAGTCAAAATAGTCAAACACTTAATATCTCCAAATGTATGCACTTTTTGAAAACTTCAAATATATATTTAAAATGGACAACTCTCAAATGGTCCCAATGGACTTTTCAAAAATTTCAAAAACCTTTGTATGACAAAAGTCAAAACTCTAAAGTCCAAGTCAAAGTAGTTATATCTCTCAAACTATAAAAATGAATAGAAAATGAATTATAGCATTGAAATCCTAGATACCATAAATAGGGAGGTAGGTCAGGTCAAAATCTAAAAATATTGATGCTCAAAAACCAAAGACACACTTGTAAATTCTAACTTTTAATCCTTAACTCTAAATCCTAGTTACTTTTTCTTGCTCCTAACCATTCAATTCCACATTACTAGCGCCTCATAGATGAACTCACTTTTCTCTATAAATTGCATATCATGAAAGTCATAATAGAACAAAGTTACACAACTCCAATCCCTTCCTTCAACAATAATCTACACACTATTTCCTTACTTCTACTCATTCCCAAACACTCAACACAATATTACACGCACTTGGCTCACTTCAAATTACAAAGATTCTTAAGTTTCTATGAATTTCTTCATTACACGCACTCGGCCTACTTCAAATTACAAAGATTCTTAGATTTCTATGAATTTCCTCAACAAATACCCAATAATACTGTCAAACTATGAACCTCGGATCATAGATGCTTTCTTGCTTTTCCTTGCCCCTAACTACTCAATTCCACATTACTATCATCTCATGAACCCCGGATTACAAGGGCTTTCATGCTTTCATGAAAAGTAGTAGATAAACACGTTTACTCCAATACATCACATGCTATATAAATCTTAGTAGAACAAAGTTACACAACCTTAGTCCCCACCTTCAACAATAATCTATACAATACTCCCTATTAACCTACCATTGATGATATGCTCAACCAAGTAAATTGTACAAACCTCTTAGCCAAGTGAAAAAAATACTACAAAAGTGTAGCTCAATTGTGTCGCTTCCACGTTGATGAAATCATATAGTTGAGAAAAAAAAGTAGTTCAATTTCTTCACAACAATATTTGTTGCTCCTCATCAATCAGTTCACAGCATTGCTTCCATGCTCATGAAATCGTATATTCGAAAAAGAGAAAAAAAAAAAAAATCAATCCCTTCACGATAATATTTGTTGCTCTTCGTCAATCAATTCATAGTATCGCTTCTACATTGATCAAATCATATACTTGAGAAGAAAAAGCTTTACAATAACATTTGCTGCTCTTGGTCAATCAATTCAAAGTTGAAAGCGATATTTTCAGTACTTGATTAACATTGCAACAACAAATTAGGATTAGTCTTGATGGTTCAAAAGCAACAATCGTACTTCTATCATGGTTAAATCTTAAAATCCTAAACCTCCATTGAGTCCAGGTTTAGGGTTTAGGGTTTAGGGTTTACATGGGTGTCCTAGAGGTTTTTGATGCTCAATATCTCTCAATGTATCACAACTTTTTCTATTGTAAAATTTTGCCAAGGCTTAGAATCACCCAAAGACCTCTACAAACGTTTTTGTTTTTCAAAAAAATGTGTTTCATTTTCTGTAATTTAGGATTTGAAAACCCTAATTAGGGTCTCCACACCCTGATTACAGTTCTCACTTACATATTTTTTCTCATCAAACAACTGTGTATGGAGTCTAAATACGTACAGAACACTGCTTACTCAAAGCAATCCCCCATAGATAAGTAGTTCACCTAGTCCAGGTCCAGAGAGTCCTTCGGGCTTCTCGCCCCTATGTCTTTGCCCGCTCTCCACCTGCTGCACCACCGGCTCTCCTTCCATCAGGATCATTGTTGACGGAGTCAATATCAGCTCCATCTTCGACTTCTGCAAGACTCCCGCAGGCGACCAAGGTGCCTACCCCTGATGCATCCGTGAGTGCAGCCTTTGAGACTACGCCGCTTACTGCAGTGTCGCCTATACTCACATTACAGATTCTGCAAAATCAGACATCGACACGCTCGTTAATCACCCCGCACTCACGCCCATTTCTCAACCGACCCCAACAACAGAGGGCTCCGCGGCAGCGGGTACTGTGCGAGCCCGACCAGCATCGACCTAGGCAATGAATTCTACAATGCCGTACACCCTGCACTCCACTGGGCCGACCTCGAATGCTCCAACGACTGGCTCAGATCGTCACGTCCCCATGGTCTGTCGTAAGACAAGTCCTTGTACCTCGACGCTCGATCGTAGCTCCCCGGTGCACCGGCTCGCGACAACCCTTCGTGATGCCTTGTGCTCCGATCTCTTGTCGTCGCTTCCTGTGCCTCCTGTGCCGCCGCAGGCATCCACCGTAGCTGCTCCGACGTATGCACCAAAAACCACACTCGACGATGGTAATTCTGCCCATCATTGCACGGCTACGTCCAAGTACCGAGCCAAATATAGCCAATACTCAAATACTTAAATGCACCCAAACTCGCATGTATCGCCTCTTCGAGAGCTCCCTTTTTCAAAACTCCCTACACGTTGTCCCCGAGTAGTCGTACCGCCGCGGATTGCAACGCCTAGCTTTCTCGCCCGGGTCGGCAAATGGGCCCTCCGTCCAATCATGGCTCTTCCCTCTCATACATCGCCTCACCTAGAATTCAAACATCCGGAACTCATTGCACCCGTACATGTCTATCACTGCCCACGCCTCCTCGTCCTCGTTGTTCGATGACACAAAATTGTTGAACGACGCATCGAAAAATGTCTGTAATCCTAGCGACCAGGTCCCTCGGCCCCCAACAGTGACGCCGATCCCAACTTCAACCCTCGCATGTCCGTTCGACTTGCTCCCTTCCTGCCTCCTCATAAAAGCCCCCTTCACCGCTCCCCGCCTCGATCCGCGACTCCTCGTTTGCCATCGGAAACCCCAAAAACTCACCCTTGGACATCGACGACCTCGGCGGGCTCCAAAAGAAATTGTTGAATGCGTGCAACCCTAAACCCTACCCCCAAAAGCTGTGGCTCCTCTAGTACACCCCACCCAACGCGTCATCTCGAGGCGCCTCTGCATCGTGCATCGCCGCGGGTAAGAACAAGGTCCACCGCCGAGCAGCATGTTGGTCCTTAGTGCAGGGTGTGCGGCATTGTAGAATTCATTGCCTAGGTCGATGCTGGTCGGGCTCGCACAGTACCCGCTGCCGCGGAGCCCTCTGTTGTTGGGGTCGGTTGAGAAATGGGCGTGAGTGCGGGGTGATTAACGAGCGTGTCGATGTCTGATTTTGCAAAATCTATAATTTGAGTATAGGCGACACTGCAGTAAGCGGCGTAGTCTCGAAGGCTGCACTCACGGATGCATCAGGGGTAGGCACCTTGGTCGCCTGCGGGAGTCTTGCAGAAGTCGAAGATGGAGCTGATATTGACTCCGTCAACGATGATCCTGATGGAAGGAGAGCCGGTGGTGCAGCAAGTGGAGAGCGGGCAAAGACATAGGGGCGAAAAGCCCAAAGGATTCTTTGGACCTGGACTAGGTGAACTACTTATCTATGGGGGATTGCTTTGAGTAAGCAGTGTTCTGTATGCATTTAGACTCCACACACAGTTCTTTGATGAGAAAAAATATGCAAGTGAGAATTGTAATCAGGGTGTGGAGACCCTAATTAGGGTTTTCAAACCCTAAATTACAGAAAACGAAACACATTTTTTTGAAAAACAAAAACGTTTGTAGAGGTCTTTGGGTGATTCTAAGCCTTGGCAAAATCTTAAAACAGAAAAAGCTGTGCTATATTAAGAGATATTGAGGATGGAAAACCTCTAGGACACCCATGTAACCCTAAACCCTAAACCCTACACCCTACACCCTACACCTAAACCCTACACCCTAAACCTAAACCCTAAACCCTTCACCCTACACCCTAAGTCCTAAACCCATGTTACTCCTTAGTCTTCTTTATTCTTATGTCATGTTTTTATGGGCTGTTAATTTTTTCATGACGACTTGTTAATGGCAAGCTTTATGGTGACAATTCTTAATATGCAATAGTTAATTATATTAATTTTTTAATGTTTTAGAAATCAAATATAACTTGGGAGCTTAGGCCATAATCTCCACCTTTTCTCTTTTCCATATCATATCTCTCCTTACTTGATTTCTACACTAGAAGTTTTCTTTATGTCATCTTTTTCATAGATAATAGTTCAATTGCTGATAACTTACACTAGAGGAGGAATTTTTTCATGAAATTTTCGGAGGTTGTTGTTCTCATTGCCTAGTTTCCAAAACGATATCAATCATTCAATTTGGACAAGGGACGACAAATTGGCGGTCGATTAAGTGAAGAGGAGGCTTGCTGCTCCACAGATTTCGACATCCAACTTTAGAGGTAAATATCTAATTTCCATTTTAATGGGTATTTATGTAAATTACACCGTTAGAACCCACTTGAAGTCTACTTGTTTTTACAACAAAAAATTTAGAATTTGAAGCTAGGACGTAGAATTAATTGCTGTTTGAGTGACAAGAGCTCTAGCTGCCTTAACAATTTTGACACTCATCTTTAAAATTACATAACTTATTGCATAATTATTGGGTTTTTTTGAAAATTATTCCCATAGAATCCAATTGAAGTCTATTTTTATTGAAAAAAATATATATATATATTGGAGTAATAATATAGGACTGATAGCCATTTGAGTAACAAAGGGTCTTGCAGCCCCACAGATTTCAACATTCAACTATAGAAATTAATATCTAATTGTATTTTTAATGGATGTTTCAACAAATAGTACCTCTAGAATCCATTTGAAGTCTACTTTCATTGATAGTAAAAAATTTAAAATTTGAATGTTGGATGCATGATTAATTGCCATTTGAGTGACAACGGGTCTTGCTGCCCTAAATATTTCAACACTCCACTTTGGTGAGGCATATCTCATTGCTTACTTATTGGGTTGCAACGATTTTTATATGTGCAGAAGCGCCTTCAAGTCTATTTTGTGTTACAAAAACAAATTTTGAAAAAAAAAAATTAAAAAAAGAACTAGCGATTGTTTGAGTGTCAAAGGATATTGCTGCCATAACAATTTGACATTTGACCTTTGATTTACAAATTTCTTAATCTTGTAATAATTCTTTTCACATTAGATTTTTTTTGCAATCTTTGGTTCATCATGGCTAAAACTAAGTTCACTCAACCTTGTGTAGAAGCTCAAAATGTTGAAGGACAAAATACTAACACTCTTAGACGTCTCTTCCCTCCTTCGTCTATTGAGAGTTGTGAAAGTACACCTTTGGAGAGATTTCTACCACTTTTTGGACCAAATACTAATATAGATACATGTGAAGAGATCAATGATCCTAAGTATATGGATCTTGATGCTGCTTGTTTTCTCATGTTGACTATAGATTTGCCAAATTTATTTGGCATAATGGCTCGTCCAGCTAACCGAAGGATTATAGTCAAAGATCTAGAAGAACTTCATGATTGGTTACATGTTATTTCAGATTCTATAGTTGTCAAAGTTTTTGCAAGAAATAACCATGATGAGAGAGAAAACTTTAAAAATCAACTTTTAAAAGTCTTACAAACTGATTTTGGTTTAGCATTAACAATTAATTCTAACAGTTTGACTTTAAGTAGAAACCAGGTCAATATTCCCATTTCTGCTATGTCACAGGCACTTCTTCTCTTAGGTGCAAAATTGTGTCGAGTTTCATTTTTTGGTATGAAGTGGGAAATTCCTATTGCTGAGCCAAAGATAGATTTTTTCATAGAACGTTACCATGCAGAAATGGGTCATACTTTTTCTCTTGGTAAGAATTTCTATGACTATGGAGTCAATTTTCCAGAGAATAATATTATGCTCTTCAAGTTTAGTAATGCTCAATTACAAAGTCAAAGGATTATAGAAAATCAAGTATACGAAATGTGCAATGTAGAAGAGTATGACTCATTATCTTTTAAGCCAAAGATAGATAATCGTATAGTCAAAGTCAAGCTCTATCAAGAGTTATGCCATGCAATATTGGCTGTCATACAAAAGCAATGTTTAGATGATATGCCTAGGACAATTCGTACTATGCGTATTAAACTAAATCAAATGCGAGACCTATTAGCAAAGTGGGAAGGAATGTTTGAAGATATATCAAGAAATTGTCTTTTAGGCATGAGATTGGAGCTTAGTGTTCGTACAGAGAAAATAATAGATGGACGTAAACTTTGTAGTAATCTTGACCTTTTTGAATATTCTGGCATAGAAAGAGCTATAGGAGGTCATTTTGATATACGAGAAGGATCTTTACAAAGATTCTTTCAAATATGCCATAGTCATTTAGCAACGTTGGCCAATGAGATTCATGGAAGAAATTCATATGCACCTTCTATTCGAGTCAAGAGTGCCTTAACATTTGCTAGACAAGCAATAGGATGGAGTGGCAAGCATATGGAGCGACAACTTCAACAAGCAAGAGAGTGGAGAAGTGCCCAAGCAGGTTTTAGGTTTTAGGTTTAGGGTTTAGGGTTTAGGGTTTAGGGTTCAGGGTTCAGGGTTCAGGGTTCAGGGTTCAGGGTTCAGGGTTCAGGGTTTAGGGTTCAGGGTTTAGGGTTTAGGGTTCAGGGTTTAGGGTTTAGGGTTCAGGGTTTAGGGTTTAGGGTTCAGGGTTTAGGGTTTAGGGTTTAGGGTTTAGGGTTTAGGGTTTAGGGTTTAGGGTTTAGGGTTTAGGGTTTAGGGTTTAGGGTTTAGGGTTTAGGGTTTAGGGTTTAGGGTTTAGGGTTTAGGGTTTAGGGTTTAGGGTTTAGGGTTTAGGGTTTAGGGTTTAGGGTTTAGGGTTTAGGGTTTAGGGTTTAGGGTTTAGGGTTTAGGGTTTAGGGTTTAGGGTTTAGGGTTTAGGGTTTAGGGTTTAGGGTTTAGGGTTTAGGGTTTAGGGGGTTTAGGGTTTAGGGTTTAGGGTTTAGGGTTTAGGGTTTAGGGTTTAGGGTTTAGGGTTTAGGGTTTAGGGTTTAGGGTTTAGGGTTTAGGGTTTAGGGTTTAGGGTTTAGGGTTTAGGGTTTAGGGTTTAGGGTTTAGGGTTTAGGGTTTAGGGTTTAGGGTTTAGGGTTTAGGGTTTAGGGTTTAGGGTTTAGGGTTTAGGGTTTAGGGTTTAGGGTTTAGGGTTTAGGGTTTAGGGTTTAGGGTTTAGGGTTTAGGGTTTAGGGTTTAGGGTTTAGGGTTTAGGGTTTAGGGTTTAGGGTTTAGGGTTTAGGGTTTAGGGTTTAGGGTTTAGGGTTTAGGGTTTAGGGTTTAGGGTTTAGGGTTTAGGGTTTAGGGTTTAGGGTTTAGGGTTTAGGGTTTAGGGTTTAGGGTTTAGGGTTTAGGGTTTAGGGTTTAGGGTTTAGGGTTTAGGGTTTAGGGTTTAGGGTTTAGGGTTTAGGGTTTAGGGTTTAGGGTTTAGGGTTTAGGGTTTAGGGTTTAGGGTTTAGG